>NC_064427.1:23310914-23641271 GCF_023375975.1 Astyanax mexicanus | reverse complement strand
CCAAATTAAAAAGCAATAACTGCAAATGGAATAAAACCACTTTTTCATCCCTCCATTCATCCATTTTCTGAAACTGTATGGTGATGTTAAAATTTGAACGTTTGCACAACCATTAAACATTAAATATTGTTTCAACGTTGAAACAAAAACAGAAATTACTTCAACCACATTTCTCCGGGAATACAAACCACTTTAAGAGAAAACACTACAGGGGGTCATTTTGTTAAAACAAAAGAGGACAAAGTAAATTTTTGCTGGTCTTTGTGCTATTCCAATATTTGTTTTAATGTGAATACCAATAGTATAATCCTGAAATGACTGCTAGAATTTCATTGATTTATTGCTAACAAATGCCATGATTATGAAATGCCAGATTACATTACAATACTCTTATAAAAATACTGCTTTTAGCAATATATTAATTTAATAAATTTCTCTTTTGTATATTTCAGAACGGTATTTTATACGGTCCAGGAACAAACCTATAAAAAATTCTAGTATTCTAGAAACTGAGGTTTGAAAAAATGTTGAAGGAATACTACAATAATATCTTTGGATATTTTACTTAGATGCTTTTAGAGGAAACAAGCTTTCATTTTGTTTAAATTGTGGATGAGCTAAGCCTTTATTTAAGATGATACCTTTTTGGAAAATCTTAACTGATGATACACATGTAAATTAATTTATTTGTTATATTTTATATACAGTTTTAAAGAAAACACGAATTATCAAAAAAATAATTTCTGGAAAAAATATTATGTCTAATGTAAACATTAAAGCAAATGCATTTCAGATGACATGTCTTTTCAAACCATCACTGACCATCAGTAAATTTTGCATTTTATTTAGAAATCAAGAGATCACAGTCTGGAGGAAGAGTGGAGAGACACAGTCCAAACTGCTTGAAGTCTAGTGTGAAGTTTCCACCAATCAGTGATGGTTTGGAGAGACTTGTCATCTGCTGGTGTTGATCCACTGTGTTTTATCAAGTCTAAATCAGTAAAGTGTTTTCCCAAAAAATCTTACTTAAGCACTTAGTGCTTCCCTCTGCTGATAACTTTTATAGAGATGCGGATTTCATTTTCCAGCAGTATTTGGCACACTGCCCACACTGCTAAAAGTAACAATTGATCTTATTTTAATATTCAAATTTTCTGAGACCCTGATTTTTGGGTTTTTATTGGCTGTAAGCCATAATCATCAATAATAAAAGAAATAAACACTTACTGAATTACTGAAATAAGGAAACTTTTTAATGATTTTCTAATTTATTTGAGATGCACTAGTACTGTTGAAATATTGAAATAAGTAGAATCATAACAGTTTTATTGTGCCACATATTACGGATCACCAAGTTCTGGCCAATACGCAACCCTAGTTAAAAATTCAAAGTTCAAAATTAAGGACAGTTAGGCATAGTGGAGAAATGGCCTATATAATACATCACATTAGTATTTTGGTAAACATGTGACACATTATAAAAACAGAGGCCCTCTATTCACTCTATTTATCTTATTACCCAACAGCCAACCCAACAATTGTTGTGACCTGACTTCAGATCAGTCCCCAAACTTTTTAAGAAGAAGAGGATTTGTTGTATCAAAAGCACCAAAAGCCCCAGACCTCACCGTCCCACACTTTACCACTTGACCCCAGAGGTCAAACCAACAACAGCAGTTAAATGGCCACTTACCTCTTTTTCAGTGGCGCCACGTCCAGGTCAGGATGAGGTCACAGCAACCACAAGCCCATCCTATCACTCATGCTGACTGCTGCTGCTCAGGTGGCTTTGGCCGGCTCTCTCTGTGCAGCACAGCGCTGACCGTCACTCTGCACACCTGGATGGAGCTTCATGAGGCTGTGTCTGATGCCCTGTGTCTCAAAAGTAATGAGTAAATAAATCTGTGGCTCAGTTAAAATGCTAATAGCTGAAATGGTGTCACTGTAGTACTGTAATGAAAGCCGGCCTGACTGCCAAGGAAAAGCTTTCATTAGGAAAACGGTAATAATCGGTTTAATTGCTTTAATTACCATGCCAATGAAGAGCACTGCAGAATCACAGCTCACCGCCCCAGCTGTTGCCCCGAGTGGCCTGTTTATTCTTATGTTCTCATGTGCCGGCTAGTGGCCATGATGAGAACTGAAGCCTAAACACATCTTCTTGTGCTTCTTCTTGTGCATGTTTTATTCCTATTCCTACTGTTTTCCTATTTTGTTTTACCAAATTGAAAAGCTCTGGAATATAATCAAGAGGAAAATGAATGATCACACAACATCAAACCAAGCTGAACTGCTTGAATCTTTGCACCAGGAGTGCAGGCATAAAGTTATCCAAAAGCAGTGTGTAAGACTGGTGGAGGAGAACATGCCAAGATGCATGAAAACTGTGAACTTGATTTCTGAACTTAAGCTTAAAACTTTACGAATATGAACTTGTTTTCTTTGTATTATTAAAGGTCTAAAAGCTCTGCTCCTTTTTTTTTTGTTATTTCAGACATTTCTCATTTTCTGCACATAAATGCTCTAAATGACAATATTTTTATTTGGAATTTGGGAGAAATGTTGTCCGTAGTTTATAGAGTTAAAAAAAAGCGTATAAAAAAACATATATAATTTCATCGTTAAAACATAAACATAACGTTTACAAAAAGCAAAAGCTTTTTGAGAACTAATAGTGTTTGACTTGCTTACAATTTAATGATGATTAATTTTTTTTATTATCATTAATCATCAGTATTGTATTCCTACCACCACTATTATAGCTATATCAGTACAGCTGAGCATAACACCAGACTGTAGTACAATGAAGAAGTTTATCTCTGATAGGTTAAAATCCTCCAGTTTAAAAAAGGATATCATTAACAGAATTTTAAGAATGAAAATACAGCTCTCTCACAGTGCAAGTATACAATAACTTTTTTTTCTGCACAGATGCACACAACAGTGAACAGCACTCTTTATGCTGCTGTTGTTTAATCTTTTTCAATTACTTCTTTTTTTTCACAAAAGCAAATTCTGTAAAAAGAAAAAAGCAAAAAGAACATTATAAATGTATAAATGAAAAACCCAAAAAATAATACAAAAATAAAGTGAGTCAAAGCATTAGATGTTAAGCAAGTGAAATGTAACTAAAACAAAAACAAAGCCAAAGCAACCAATTAGGAAGCAATACTCATCTTGTATATACTCACCTAGTCAAAGCAAATAATACAAATAAGGCTTATGGTTAGAGGTGCGTAAATGGCTCCCATATATTGTTTGACGCTTTTTTTTAAAAACTGAAAACTAATGCTGCAGGATGATAATCGGGCACTCCAGTTTAACTAGAGTGAAAGAGGCTAGCTTTGCTGATGTGCTGTTGGTCATTTTGTGTGTTTACAAACACAATATAATAAAGGTGAGGTGCTATACTAGTACTGTCTGAATGAGAGTATGAGCTAATTATTGTTATCTATAGTTTTTATAGTTTTATTGAGTAGCCCTCTGCTTTGAGCTATTTAAATTAGACTAAATTGCCAGAAGAGAATTCAGCTGTGGGAGGAATTTTTGATTTAAAAAAAAAATTAACAATGTTTTTTACCTTATTATCTGCTGTAAAGGTGTTTAAAACGGAAACAACACATCTGTGCACTGTGTATAATGATTTGTGTGTCTGATTTTAATCTAAATTATTCTATTTCCTTTAAATATGAAACACTTACCTCTCAATTTCATTTACAGTTGTTGTTTTTTGGTTTGTTTGTTTTTATTTGAGGGGGGTGGGTCTGGGTTTGTTGGTTTGGGTGCTCTAAAACTTCTAAACTTCTGATTCTAAAATCGCCCCTGACCATGACCTGGCCTGTCTCTGTATAAGGTTGGTATAGAGTTACATTAAGAGACTTAAGCAGTCTGAAACAAATCCACCTTGTGTGTAAAATTTGGGCTTTCTCTAAGGTCACTGCCTGGGTAAGTGGGTAAGCACCACCTGACCCCCCCCCCCCGATGTCCTGCACGTCCTGGTCATTGTCTGTGCTTACCTTGAGTGGAAAACTCATTTGGGCCTAATTAATTTTTCGCAGGGCCCCAGTGCTCCAGTTACCGCTCCAGACCTATGCCAAATAAGCAGGAAAAGGTCTCCAGAAGACATCCAACACTTCACACTGGACAAGTCAGAGGGCATCGCACAAAGGAATCAGGGGAAGGCTTTGTGAAAGACGTGGGGTCAAGTATAGGTTAGGCCCATGGTTTAATTAGGGGTCATAACTTATACATGATTGCTCTTCCTTATGGCCAAAAACTGACAATAGGTTTCTCTCGAGTGCTTCGGCTAGGCAACAACACCAAAAGTGAGGCCATTGTCCACGCTCAGGAGGGGTAAAATGTAAAGAAATGCCCAGCGGCCCAGCGGCATTCGCTTCATGTAGTGAGTTCAACATAGAGGGCAACACTATAGCTGGACCCACCTCACCATGCAGTTCTGCCCAGATACAATACGAGGGCGGGCGTTACTGGAGTTATTGGAGTTACTGGAGTTACTGGAGTTATTGAAATGGTTACTTACCCTGTCCTGCTAGACAGCTATAAAACCTCATTGTGTAACACACATAATTCTAATACCACAAATCTAAAGGTGTCAAAAGTATTTACATTCATTACTCTGTAGGTAGAGGTATACAGTTGCAAGATAAAGTATGTGAACCCCTTGGGATTACTTGGATTTCTGCATAAATTGGTCATTAAATGTGTTCTGATCTTCATCTACGCCACAACAATAGACAAACACAGTCTGCTTAAACTAATGCCACACACAAAATTATATGTTTGCATGGTTTTGTTGAACGCAACATTATTATCATATATTAATGTTTACAGTGAGGGTGAAAAAAGTATGTGAACCTTTGGATTTAATAACTGGTTGAACCTCGTTTGGCAGCAATAACCTCAAACAAACGGTAGATAGATAGGGATAGGCTTTAAAATACTTCTGTAGAAGTTGAAGTATCAACTCTTCAAGCTTTTTACTCTCTAAGTAAAAGTGTAAAAGTACTGGTTTCAAAACTACTTAAAGTATAAAAGTAAAAGTAAAGTAAAGGGAAAAAACAAAGCTATTAAGGATATACATTTTACGTCCTATAGTGCATCATCCCGCCCCCTTCCCCAAAACACATTTTTCTAAAAGCCATAATCACTATAATGTTTTATTATTTAAATGTTATGTTAATAAATTTGGGATGCACTAGCCTACCTAGTGTTTTAGCTGCAAATATGCCCATATATGAAAATGAATGTATTTTAGTAGAATGTAAATATAATAAAGCTTCGTTGGAACGTTTCAAGAGCTGGAGTTCTGTTGAGTCTCTGCACGGATCATCTTTATACGAGGCTACACACGTCTGCTATGTTCTTACTGGAGTGTGTTGGGGGCATGACATGATGTGCAGGTGTGATGGATCACAGTATAAACCAATAGGCAGTCGGAATGGTATATGTTTATACTTTTCTACATCCAATCACAATCAGATTCACTTTATCTGGATGGAGAGATTTATCTGGATTAGGGTTTTTTTATGATTAGAAGCCGGAATAAACACTAGCTGAAATAAAATAAAAGTAACGAGGCTATTTTTCAAATGTAAGAAGTAGAAAGTTTATATAATTGTGTAAAAACAATGTTACTTACTTTGTAAGGTAACATATTTGTACTTCATGACTTGACACCTCTTCAAACCAAATCAAATTGAGACCTGATATAAAGGGGGTAATAAACCCGGATGTTCAAGTTCAAGTTTAAGTTCAGGTTGGTTTATATAGCACTTTTATTATATAACAGAGATCAGAAAGAAGAACTAAAAACTCTGAAAGTGAACCCACCCCCTGGACAAAAAAAAACAAATACACAATTTTTTTATAATCTCAGTATACAGGTTTCGGAAATGCTACCCATCTATTCCCATCAAGGAAGGTTTTCCTCCCAATCAATGACAGCAAAAGACCATGTATCAGTGCACATGCTAGCATAAATTTAGTTCCAGACATATTAAGATGCCTTTAAAATGTAATGAAGTAAAATGATCTGAAAATACAGGATACAATTACACAAACACAATTTTAAGAGGGGTTCTATTTAAGGATGCACATTTTTAAAATTTCATATGGCGCAAATATCTTACATTTCTTGTGTAAAAAACAAATTGGGTTAACCCATCTGGATCATTACTACAGAGAGAAATGGTGTTTCTGTTGAATTTCTGCAGGATTATAAATATGGGTAAATATATAAAATAAAATAACTGTGTTTGCTAATAATTTTGCTCTTGTTATCATATAATGCACATTAGAAATTAATGACAAATGCTGAAACTATAAATTATGTACTAATATTTACACAACGCCGATTTCATCATTCATCCCGTAATAATATCCTAGCCTCCTTTATTAAATATAGTTATTTTCATCTTTCATATTCACAGTGTGATAACATGATTTTATTCTGATTTTCTTAAGACAGTTTTTATATTAACATTATTATATAATATTATAAATGTATCATTTTGTAAGAAACTAGTTACATTAAATGAGCCTTATAATTGTGTTCAACGTTAGTAATATTAGCTAGTTATATTAGCAAATAAGAGCAATATATAACCATAAAAACAGCACAAATCATCCTGGATTTTTTTTCAATGTTCATACATCAAAAAAGACAACACAATGAGAGCAGACAAAAATTATATATTTCTCTTGGCATTAAAATAAGGCATAGCAAACATTGCTAGTTGGTTAACTATAATAAAGATTATTAATATAATCTTTATATAAAATAATATATATAAAATAATAATATATTATTTTAACATATAACACATTTTTAGGCATTCTTTATGTATGGATTTTGTTGTACTGAAAAAATCTTGTCTCCCGGAAGTAGCAGGATTTTACCGCATATTAATGAATTTTTGCATTTTAGGATGTTTGTTAGTTAGTCCTAAAAATACTAGCTACTGTAACTAGCTGTTTACTGTACAGTACTGAATAAATATATTATATTATTGTGAAAATATTATAAAGTGTGAATCTTTATATCTGAATAGTGTTAATAAAAGCTATAATGTAAACATCTTCTTTCTAGCCTGGGTTTATCTCTCACATTTAACCCTTACATTTCCAAGAATCCCTTATTTAAAGCACAGCTTGATCACATTTCCTGTAAGTCTTTAGTAAACACTGGTTTATTTGGAAAAAGTTTTCTGGTTGGTGTTATCTATCCAGCCTTCAGGGATCGGCCCTCTGCGTGAGCTGCTGTCTAACCAAGCTAAGACTGAATGTGTCCCATAAATTATGTAGGTTTAGTTGCCTATAAAAGCTTGATATGTAGAAACCGCGAGTACCCGTCCCGACCTCAGAGAAAAAGGCCTTAATGTGTTAATGTTTAACGACACCGCGGTTACTGAGCTTTTAGCAAACTAGCTTCCACTTAATGGGCTATAACATTAACAAATTGTTTTAGGCACTGGCTGAGAAACATTAAGAGAGAGAGCGCCACCTAATGACCAGGGACATAAATAACACTTCCAGGATAACACTAAGAGCCAGCCTGATATAAATATCATAGACTATAGAATTAAAAAATTAAAACAATCTATGAAAATATAGCCTGATCAGCTCAAGCTGGTTAAACTGTTTTTGCCTGGATAACCAGCTTTTTAACCACCTGGACCATCAATGACCAGCTAGGTCTATCTTATATTAGCTCCCAGCAAATTTGCTTATTCTAAACTCAGTTTCATTTAGTTACTACAGTTACTTAAAAAAAAAAAAAAAAAAACAACAACCACACCAATCATCATCATTCTGAAAAATATATCCTCAAAAGTATCAAAAAATAATATTCCAATGTATGTGAAGGTCCCAAAAGAATCTGTTAAAAAAATTATTTTCATGGAATTTAAATGTATATTTTATATATTTAATTAGCCAGTGAACATACTGTATTAATTATACTTTTATTTTAAAGTATTACCAACTAAGACTATATTAATATATATTTTTTTCTTTTCTGGAATTTAATGGAATTTAAGTTTAAATGCATATTTGGCTTATATAAAATTAGCTATATATATATATATATATATATATATATATATATATATATATATATATATATATATATATATATATATATATATATATATATACTATTAGCTTTGTATGACTATTTGTTAATAACCCTTGTGTAGGAGGGAGAGAGGAGGGAGTTTTGTTAGTGAAGCCTGAAGATTGAGCATTTGGCTCCCCCTACTGGAAATAGCAAGTCATAACATATTCAATTAAATCTATACAGCTCTGGTGTGGTTGTACCTACCTCCATCCTTATAGGAGGAGTGAGCTGTCAATCATCGTCAAGCAGTCAGTCACGCGCAGGGACGCGATGAACAGAGGCGGGAAAAGCTGCGCGGAGAGTCGCTCGGATCATGTGAATCTTCTGTTGATCAGCGGCAGGTCAGATGCTCAGAATTAATCCCTGTAGTTTGTTTATATCTAGTTAACTAGTTTAGCTTTCAGTGATGGTAGTTAGACCAGATTATAGTTAAAATACAGGAGAGTTCTGTTCTGCTCGTGTTCTGTCCAGTTCTAATAACTTAACGTTACTGGTCTGTTATAAGTCCTTTATCTTGGATTTTGTTTAATAAACTTTGTTTTGTCGCCTTTTAAATTCTTCAGGTTTTTATGTTTTACCCTGTCTGTTAATTAGCGTAGCTTAGCTATTTTTACTGCTCTGGTCATTTAGCGTTAGCTTAGCTAACTAGCAGCAAATGATCTTAAATCGCGGTTAAAGAGTCGAATCAGTTTTTAAATGGATTTTAATCTCCGCTCAAAAGACTAATTTGTAGTGTTGTGTCTTTCTTGAGGGTTCTGATCTTCTCATATATTAAAATACATTTATAAAAGTGATCTGTCCATTTCAAAAAGGATTTAGGAGACTTTTGAAAAGCAGTTTGAATCAGTTTAATTCTTTTTTTTTAATAAAAATCCGAATCTTTTGAACGGTAACGATTGTTCGATTCTTTTTTTCAGAAAGATGAAATCTTAATGCAGTCCACAAAATTTCTTAAAGATTAAAATATTTTACGCAGGTGATACAAATAAATGTTTGACTTTGCCTTGTTCCATTATTGTTGTAGCGCTGTAAATTTCTTTCCATTCATTTTTAAGGGAAATAAATGGTTATTTTTTGGCTGTTTTTTTTTTTTTATTAAAAATTTAAAATCATTTTTCAAAATTATTAAAAAGTCACGTTTTAAAGCATTTCGAATTGAAAATTAGTGTCTTGAATAAAGAGGAGTATTTCGGACTGTGATTTGATTGTAAAGTGTGGCAATACCAGACATGCTCAGCTCAGACATCCTGGACATGTGATTCACAGTAAATCCTTGCCATTCATTCAGATCTAATTATTTACTTTTTTTTAATTATTCAAACAAAATGTATATATATATATTTTTTTAATTGTGACTGAAGGTTACCCTATCCATCATGCAAATTCAGTGCCTGGACAGTCTGTGGTGCAACGTGACGTTGGTGGATGGAGCGAGACATGATGTCCCAGATGTGCTCAATCGGATTCAGGTCTGGGGAACGGGCGGGCCAGTCCATAGCTTCAATGCCTTCATCTTGCAGGAACTGCTGACACACTCCAGCCACATGAGGTCTAGCATTGTCCTGCATTAGGAGGAACCCAGGGCCAACCGCACCAGCGGTCTCACAAGGGGTCTGAGGATCTCATCTCGGTACCTAATGGCAGTCAGGCTACCTCTGGTGAGCACATGGAGGGCTGTGCGGCCCTCCAAAGAAATGCCACCCCACACCATTACTGACCCACTGCCAAACCGGTCATGCTGAAGGATGTTGCAGGCAGCAGACCGCTCTCCACGGCGTCTCCAGACTCTGTCACGTCTGTCATGTGCTCAGTGTGAACCTGCTTTCATCTGTGAAGAGCACAAGGCGCCAGTGGCGAATTTGCCAATCCTGGTGTTCTCTGGCAAATGCCAAGCGTCCTGCACGGTGTTGGGCTGTGAGCACAACCCCCATCTGTGGACGTCGGGCCCTCATACCATCCTCATGGAGTCGGTTTCTAACCGTTTGTGCAGACACATGCACATTTGTGGCCTGCTGGAGGTCATTTTGCAGGGCTCTGGCAGTGCTCCTCCTGTTCCTTCTTGCACAAAGGCGGAGGTAGCGGTCCTGCTGCTGGGTTGTTGCCCTCCTACGGCCTCCTCCACGTCTCCTGGTGTACTGGCCTGTCCCCTGGTAGCGCCTCCAGCCTCTGGACACTACGCTGACAGACACAGCAAACCTTCTTGCCACAGCTCGCATTGATGTGCCATCCTGGATGAGCTGCACTACCTGAGCCACTTGTGTGGGTTGTAGAGTCCGTCTCATGCTACCACGAGTGTGAAAGCACCACCAACATTCAAAACTGACCAAAACATCAGCCAGACAGCATAGGTTCTGAGAAGTGGTCTGTGGTCCCCACCTGCAGAACCACTCCTTTATTGAGTGTCTTGCTAATTGCCAATCATTTCCACCTGTTGTCTATTCCATTTGCACAACAGCATGTGAAATTGATTGTCAATCAGTGTTGCTTCCTAAGTGGACAGTTTAATTTCACAGAAGTTTGATTTACTTGGAGTTATATTGTGTTATTTGAGTGTTCCCTTTATTTTTTTGAGCAGTGTATATATATATATATATATATATATATATATATTAGGGGTGGGAATCGATTACTATCTCACGATTCGATTCGATTCCGATTTTGGGGGCCACGATTCGATTCAAAATCGATTTTTGATTCAAAACGATTTGAATTATAAATATTTCTGCTTCTGGCTTATGAATCGTATTGAAAAAAAACCCTCCATAATATACACTGGTCCTGGAGCAAGTAATGTGTTACAAAAACAATAAAATGTGCAGGAATGTGGGTCCTCAGTGACAGAGGAATCACTGGGATATCACAATGACGTTAATGAACAATAAATACATAAATAAATAACACTGCTTTATTACCAGGCTACTAGCGGTGGTGTGTAGGTGACGCTGCTGGGCTGATGTGATGATAGCAGTGGAGCGCTAAAGTTCAGGAGCAGCTGCTGATTAACTAGTTAATTTAAGGTGGTTGTATTTCTTCAGAAAGGGGGCAGGAGGTGGAGAAATTAATTCATATTGTCCATTCCTTAATTCCTCTGTGATGAGGAGCTGAAATTAGCTCTGATTAGCTTATTGTTATTTTTCCGTTCCGCCTTAAATGCTGCAGCCCGCTGCCACCTGTAGCGTTATTTAAGGTGGAACTGGAAAGTTAGCTAGTTAGCTAGCTAACAGTTACTGAAACTAACTACTAGCGATCTTTTTTATGCTTGTTATGAAGCATTCTGCCATAAAACATTGAAACTACACGTTAATCTAAGGTAATATAGTGCTTGTTCTGCCATCTTACCGGTGATTCTCAAACACCTACGCTCTGTGTGTGTCTGGAAGATCTCCAAAGGGACAAGCGCTATCCCCAGGGTTGCCAGGTCCAACAAAAATACCCAGCCCAAAATCAGTCTAAAACCCGCCCCTCAGAATCGATTTTGGGACATTTTAAATCGATTCTGAATCGTAGTAAATGAGAATCAAGATTCTTATGTGAATCGATTTTTTGGCACACCTCTAATATATATATATATATATATATATCCCATGGGCTCCCTTTTTTGCAGTATTAGGTTTCAGTTAAGATGTAATGTCATTTATGAATTCAGACAGGGGCAAAGAATAAAATTAGAATTTTATATAAGACCAATTGGTGCTTTTGGCAGTGTGCCAAGTCTTGCTGGAAAATGAAATCTGCATCTCTAGAAAAGTTGTCAGCAGAGGGAAGCATGAAGCGCTGTAAGATTTTGCACTGCACTGACTTTAGACTTGATAAAAAACAGTGGATCAACATCAGCAGATATCATGTCTCTCCAAACCTTCACTGATCATCAGTAAATTTTAAAGCATTTCATTTGTAAATCAAGGGAGCAGAGTCTGGAGGAAGAGTGGAGAGAGACACAGTCCAAACTGCTTGAGGTCTAGTGTGAAGTTTTCACCAATCAGTGATGGTTTGGAGAGACAGGTCATCTGCTGGTGTTTTGCAAAAAGTCAGTGCAGTGTTTTGCACAACTTTTATGGAGATGCAGATTTCAAGCAATGTGTATTGAAACATTTCTCACACACACACACACACACAGCAAATAAAAGACAGAGAAAAAGGTCCAACATCATATTCATGAGAATTAAAACTTTTTATTAGTGTATTTATGAAGTCTGCATATGCAACACGCCTGAAAAGCTTATCGCCTGATAACGTTCACGTCCTACCAATACATCTCTCTAATGGTAAAATAAGCTCACCAACTGTAAAATGCTTTGCCAAAAAAAAAGAGAAATAAAAAGTAAAATAAAATTATATACACACATACTGTATATGCATATATGTCTGGGCCACTTAACAGTTCTTCTATTTGGTATACTTTCCACACCCAGTCAAAAATGGCAAGCAGAATGTCCCCAGTGTCTGTATGGCCTCCGCTTTTAGGTTTCAAACAGGCCATGACCTCTTCTCGTCTTCTCCGTACTAGTTGCACTTTAAGTACAATCGCAAGTGTAATAAGATCAATGAAACTAAAGAGAGACAAAAGGTGGGAGAAGGGGAATGGATATTTCAAACATCTTGCCACTGTCACAACAAGTAAAGAAAGGCAGACAGCTAGATCACAGTCATTAGTAAGTTGTACAACAAGCACACACTAAAGTTGCACAAATCTCCTTTGTAAGAAGCAAATCGTTTTAAGAGTCTTTTGTCTTTTTTCTTCTTTTTTTAACCCCCAATTGCAAGCAAATAGAACACTGCCATGTCTGTTTCTGCAACATCTGACATTAGGTAGCTGTTTTCCTACAGAAAAACTGGAGGTTGTGGAAAATCATCCAGGGCAGGCAAGGTGTCATTTGTCCAGAAGCCAAAAAAAAAAATAAAATGTATATATATATAAATGTAAGGGGTTTTGTTTCCCCCCGACCATAACAGGAAAAAAAAACAGCCTAAATATGCTTGAGGCATTTAAAAAAATAAAATCAATAGGCAGGTAAATATTACGGGGCAAGATGTTCGGACAACAGCTCGAGTTGGAAACAGAGGAGAATATAAAGAGATACTGTTTGTGAAAGATTTCTACTAACATTTCTTTTTGTATGATGTAGGACATTTTCATTATGAAGCCATGTTCTGTTAAAAAGAGGGCATGATCTAAAAAAATATTCAATTCTAATAAAAAGGAAGAGAGCATTAAAGATTTTAAATATATTTATATATAAAAATACATGAAAATACAAAAAGTAGCTAAAAGAAAGATAAAGGAAAAAAAATCTCGTGATTGTGAAGAATAACCTACTTTATTAACACTTAAAGCTTAAAAGGTTGGATTTTTTTTGTTTGTTTTTGAAAGATTTGGATTGTGTGATCATTTTTATTTTATTTTTTATTATATTTTTGCTCATACTGAAAGAAACCGTTTTCTAAGAAAAAGGAAACCAGACTCCAAAAGCACTCCACGGCGATCTAGTGAGCATCATTTCACCTAGTGAACAAAACGGCAGCAGGGAGGGGCGAATACAGGCTTCTACAGAGACACAGAAGAAAATATTGGTCCGTTATTTTTTTTTTTCTTCATTTTGTTACAGTTTGCTTGGTTTCCTTTTTATTAAACATTCCTATCTGTTCACGTTAGATTTCAGAAGAAGCATGCCATACAACAGCACACTCCAAATCAAAGGCAACATTCTTTTATAGTGGTTGTTGGGGCACGACGATTGTGAATCGTTAATGTATAAGGTGTCTTTTGGCTTTTACTTTTAAAAACTGAAGGTTTGGGGGGTGGGGCAAATCTGGAAGGGAGGGGCAAAATGCAGTCAAACTTTGATCTTGTTGATTAGTCTCAGCAATGATATTAAGCTTAAGGAATATGGACTTTTTGCCAGCAAAAGTAAGCTCTTTGTTAAGCGAAAAAAGAAAAATTAAAGGAAAAAAAAAATACGGCAAAAAGTTCATGTGGTCACTTCATCGAAGGGAGGGAGGGAATGCTTTGAAACATTTTGTGCCAAGTTATCAACTGCCTTCTGGTACTTCCCTACTACAGACACACCTTCCCTGGTCTTCATTAAAAAAATAATAAGGAAAAAAAAAATCAATATACATTTCAAATTCTACCACTAATACATTTAATATTGAGGATTTAGGGAGAAAAAATAAAGATAGAATCAAAGGTGCATGAAGCTGATGTGACAGCAAGTGCCATGTTCAGTTCCGAACAGTGAGAACATCAGAAAGAAAGAGAGCTAGAAAGACAGTGAGAGAAAGAGAGAGAAAGACAGAGAAAGAAAGAGAACTATGAGAGAAGGGGATTATAGCAAGTCTGTTGTTCTTCTAGTTGTCATTTGTTGTGATTGTAAAATCTGTCATTTTCTGGGAAAGGAGGGTCTTCGTCATGGTGGTCGTCGTGGTGATTAGGACATACTGGAGCAGCGGACAGTGGGAGAGCCCATTTGGGTCAGAACCTTGTCCAGCCACTGTAGTGGGCCATTCAAGTGCAACTCAATCCAGCACGGAGTGCTCGTCACAGTCTGCCGTCTGACACAAAAAAAAAAAAAACATGAATTAGCTTGTGTAAAAATCTGGTCACTTTATTTTCAAACCAAACTAAACTGTAACTTTTACAATTAGTATGACAATTAGGACTGGAAAATAACTATACATATATAAATAAAACAAATGTCAGAAAAATCAATATCAATAAAAATATGATTTTCAAAACATTTTCTGTATTTTAATATCACTCAGAACCTGCTGAGGCCTGACCTGAACATAACCAATACATTTCCATGACTTTTCCATGTTTTCAAGGCAAATTGTCATGACCACACGATCTATAAAACATCAGTGCAGACATGGACAATAAAGCAAAAAAATCAACTAAAACTTGCTTCAACACTGCTAAAGCTATTAGCAGTGCAGCTAACTGCTCCAATGCTGCAGAGGCCAGCCTTTAGCATTACGGCTAACCACTTCAAGGCTTCGTCCACAAACTTTTGCTCCTCCTGCTTCTTTCCTACCCCAGAAAAAGTTGGTGGAGTCAAGGAAAGGAGAAGAGGAGGTGGTACAGATAGAAGGAGCAGTAGTAAATGGAGAAATAGGACAGCGGAACTCTTAATATGATGTGCGATTGCTTTCAGCATACACCCCATACTGGAGCTGTGATTAAAAATCAGGGTTTCAACAAATATTGATTTCTAAACTCTTAAAACTTTATAAATATGAACTATTTTTTACATTATTTGAGGTCTGAAAGCTTTGCATCTTTTTGTTATTTCATTTATTTGGAATTTGTAAGAAACACTGTCTATAGTTTCTAGAATAAAACAACATTGTTAATTTTACTCAAATATAGACCTATAAATAGCAAAATAAGAAAAAATAATTTAAGTGGTCTCCTAATTTTTTCCAGAGCTGTATATTGTAGACCAAAGGCAGAATTATATTGTTTTATAAAATGTTGGCTGTATTACCGAGCCATCTTCATCATAATCATCATCATCATCATCAGTAGTATTACATCCATGTCCCTACCTGTACTCGGCTCCCCATCCCTTGACGAAGCTCATGCGAATGGTACACATTCTGGTCAGCTGATAAACGGCCTCGAAGCCCTGGTTCACTGACTGGGCCAAGAGGGCGGCAAATTCCTGGTTGTTGAAGATCTTCAGGTTACAACCTAACAGGAAGAAGCAGCAGCATATTGAGATATGAAATCTCACCATCTGAGCAGATCCAGGCTGGGGTCACTATGAGTTTTAAATTAGTCACCAGGTTCAATCAGATTGTGACCTCATCGTTTACTTTTCCAAAAACACTGATTACAATCAAATTCCCAGCTCCTAACTGACGAAACCACCTAGTGTCCCTCTCTCTGGATTGGCAGGTCTTTTCACAAGTTTCTACAAGTTATAGGTCCTTAAATCAGCAGCTCTCAGACTAGTTATCCCTTATGGGAACAACCACAAGCTTTGGATGTGCTATAAATAAATAAAAAACTTTAGGCTGATATGTTATTCCATCTGCAGTAATTACATTTAAATAAGAATGTAGTCCCTGAAAATATCACCTAACCAACATTAACAAATAAATACACAAGTAAAAAAGCTCTGGTTGAAGAACAAAAAAAAACACAGAAAACAGTGTTCAACATAAATGTACCATTAAATTTAGGTTTAGACATTTTTCAAGACTTGTCCAACACTTCCACATTAAACATACATTGATCTACATATAAATAAGCACATTAAGGACATTGTTCACATATATGATAGCAGAATTTAAATAGTAGTACTTAACATACACCGTGGTCACACAAAACACACTTATTTTTAAAATAAAACTTTCTAAAGAAGGAAAGTACCTTCTTAATTTTATTTAAAAAAGTCTATATATTTTAATTAATTCTGCAGCCTTTTATTGGTCTATTCACCATTAAAACAACTGTCAGGGTCACATTATTCCAAAAATGAAAAAATAAACGGAGATACAAGGTTTTTGTATGATGCTAGAAACATACTAAATGCTAGGGCTGAACGATTAATCGTTTTTTAATTGAAAAATAACCTGCAAGTGTGCATGTGAGGATTGTAGGCCTTGGGCAAGAGAAAGAAAAAAAATAATAATACATAAATGCATATTATGTATTTAAACACACACACACACAGTGACCTGCATGACAAGCGCAGTCACACATATGAGTGCATCGAGAATTTGCACGAGTGCCAGCCCAACAGACGAGCAGTTTCTGGTACAGGAAATCTTGAAGCCCACACATGTGAACATCAACATTTAGTGTGATGTGGAGTCCCTGCTGCTAAACTGAGGCTAAAAATAATTACATCCTAAACGGTTAAAGATAGTGTGTTTAAATGTGAAGCTCTCTGTTAATATCATTTTTATATAGAACTGTGAGCTGAGAGAGAGAAACCCGGTCCTGCAGCGTTCATACTTTAGATTTTATATATTTATAAATCTTATTAAATAAAACTTACTGATAAGATATGCATTACTATACAGGGGTTACGATATAATATATTGCAAATGATGCTAACTGTAAACTGTAAACAATACGATATATTGCAAATGCTTCAACTTCCTATAGTATTACAAATATATAAACTATAAAATTTGAATACAAAAAAAAAAAAAAAAACACTTTTTTTTAAAGAAAAAGAACAGAACTGTGAACTGTGTGTTTAATCACAACCCAAATTGAACCACTTCTTTACATATAAGCTAATAATTAAAGTATCGATACTGTATTGCAAAACAAAATATTGCGATACATAGATATATCAAGGTTTTTACACGCCTATTTACTTTCAGATCAATACACTCATCAGCAAAAATATATTCATAAGCACTGTTGCTATTTAAATGTTGCAGGCGGAAGGCGTGAAAATAGACTGTTGACGGAGTGCAAGCAATGAACATCAAAATATACCAAACAAAAAAGTGCAAATTAAGAGAGTGGTGATTTTATCACACACAAAAGCAAATATCAGTTCAAACTCTACAACAGCAGATACACAATATTTAAGGCTAAATGACCGGACTGAGACGCAGGTAGACATGAACACAGGGAGCTTACCTGGGGGGATTTTGCAGACGGTCGCAGGGTGCCAGCCATACCTCTGGTTACAGTTGGGGCTTTGAACAAAGATGGCACTGTCACTCAGACACTCGGCAAACACTTCTCCACCGATATAATACAGCCTGACTCCCCGGCCTGTGAGCAACAACAACAACGAACACGTCAGAATTTCTTGATAATTCTGTTTTACAGTCTGATTACTATTATATAAGACATCCAGACAATGAACAGAAGTTTTACTTCATATTTTACATAAGAACATACTACTTTCTGTAAAATAGAAAGCACTATCAATTTAGCCCTCATTGATAACTCCATGTTTATTTTTATAATATAGAATAAAAAATAAATAAACAAATAAAATCCTGACTAAAACATCTAATAAAGTAAAAATGGTAGAGTTATCTAAACCCCTCAGACAAAGATCTGTTGATTTTAAACTATGGTTGAACTTTTTTTTTTTGAAGACTCTTAAATGCTATAAAGGTCTGTTCTGGAAGCATTTTGTGAAAAAAAAAAAAAAACTCAAAAGAAACTCATGATTGAACAATTTTACATCCATTTAAAACCACATCCTCTTTTTTAAATCACCACATTATGACAACCTTATACGGTCACCCTCTTTGTTTGGTGTCAGAATATTGATGTATCGCTTAAATATCATGTGCATGTGCAAGCAAGTGAATATATTTTTGGTTTGTAAGGAATGCTTCTACAGAATTTCCTTATCAGAAAGGTATGAGAGGTCAGGTAGCCAAATGATACACAAGTTGCACAAGGCACGAAAACAGATGGAAAGATGTCAATTGAATAAGCTAAACATGTACAACATTTATTTTGCGGAAAAGGTTACATTGCTTGAAGCACTTTTAATCTCTTTGATGAAAAAAAAACAGCAACAAAAACGGCACATTTTTTTGTGTGTTCATGTTTTCAACCACTTGCAGTCTGTGAGGTTCTCATAGTTTACTGATATCAATTATCAGTTTGACGACATTGGAAAAAATTGCTGTATTTTGTTATTCTGCGATATAACCACATCATAGAGTATATAGTAAGAACATTTTTCAATAATTTAATGTTACGATATTGATAATGGAGTACCTGTACCAAATACTGCAGAAATCAAATATAAATCTGCCTTTGGTAGTTATGCCATAAAAAAATTAAACATACAAAAAAAAAATCCCTTTTAGACAAAGCAAATTGTGGCAAATGTATTGTTTAATTTGACTTATGTGACCTTCACAGGGCCCTAGAAAATCTGTTCTCATATTCATTCAGGATTTCTTTCAGATTTGTAATTGTATTTTTGTATATTAAGCCTTAACCCTGTGTTCTCTGCATTGCAAATATCACAGGGCTACACATTGCATATCCTGTGATGTAACTATTGCGCTTGTGCACACTGCAGACGATGCTCAAATTATTATATTGTGCAGCCTGAGTTTGACAGATCCCAGGTGTACCTATGTGTCTCCGGGTCATCTCCACGGTGGCGTTGCGGTTGACATTGGACAGCAGGCCCAGGCAGAAGCGCTCTGAGTTGGAGGGGTCCGTGAATCCGTCCACGGTGAGGGAGGGCTGTGAGGCGTGGAAGGTCTCCCCCACCCGCTGGTTCAGCTCGTAGTAAGCTATGGAGCACCAGAAAGCAGGCTCCGAATAGGTCACCGGCTGGAGGTCTACAACACAGATAAATTAATTAGAAAAAATATATATATACACTGATTATTTATAATATTATTATAAACACCTCTGTTTCTACACCCTTTAACCAATTTTTAAACCCCCTGAAATAGAAAACTTGGACACAATCCCATTTCCCCCCTTGGCCTGACCACTTAGCCCTACTAATCCTGATTCTTGTTAGGCTGTAACAAGACTGAGAGTTAGAGGGAGGGGTTAGGGCTAAATGTCCCTACATATGGAGATTTTTCAGATGCACACTTAAAACAGAGGCCTATGATAAATCACTGGTAAAATGGCAGCACGAACGAGCAATGCAAAGAAAAAGAAATGCACGAATTTTATATATTTTACTTCTTAAAAATGATAACCACCATCATTACTATAGTTTAATGTGTAGTTTTAAATGTTTTAGGATAATTTTCATCTTCATAACAAGGCTATTTTCTTTAAAAAAGGCTATTTATTTGTTTTAGTACCTGGATAACTTTTTAGTTCCACTTCAAATTATACAACAGAAGGTAGAGGCTGCAGCATTAAACATGTATCGGGAAACAATGGTAAATAAAAGCTAAATTTTAGCTCCCCATTACAGAGGAATTAAGAGTGACAATAATAATTCATTGCTGCACCACCTGCCTCCTAACTAAAGATGTAAAACGCTCTAAAGTTAACTCGTTAACCAGCTAGTTAATCAGATTTCACCCCTTCCCCTTGTAACTCTGCTACAAAAGAAGGTAGGGGTACAAAAATAAATGGTAATGGGCCTTTATAGATCAATAATCAGACAACAGACTGTTTTCTCTCTGTATACTTTATTATTATCTTCCTTTCACCCTGTTCTTCAATGTAAAGGATCCACAGCGTAGTCCACCACAGAGCAGCTATTATTTGGGTGGTGGGTTATTATTTTTCTCAGAACTGCAGTGACTGCACTGGCATGTTTGATCCACTTGAACACACACAGAGCAACCCACAGACACAGCAGTGCTGCAAGAGTTCTTAAACACTGTCTGTGTCCACTGCATTTGTGTGGTAGTCATAATGTTATGCTTGATCCATGTTTATTTACATATTTTCCCCCCTCGTTATTCTGTAATAAAGGCTGCCAAATCTGAACACAGCTCCCAGAAGTAGAGCGTCTGGTAAAGCAGCGTGGGTTCAGGAAAGCTGGGAGATGATGTAACAGGTCGCCCTTACCCATGCCATGATTGACGGGCGAGAGTGTGCTCGGCGACAGTTCAGCAGGAGAGCCTGGCCAAGAAAACACAAAATGTATTTTTAACACCTCCACACATTTCAAGACAAACTGCACGACTACACAGCAAAGAAGCGCAGGGATAAAAATAAGCCCAGGCTTCCTTTCTACTTTCATTTCTAATTGATTTTTATAGACATCAATATTCATTTTTAAATATTAAAGTATAAAATACAACATATCTGAGCCTAGCAGAGGGCTGAGGAGGAGAAGGAGGAGGACTACTGCAGTAAGAGCATGAAGTGCTTTACTGGCTACAACACACGCACTGCCATTCCCATGCAGTGATGGCCACCGTGGGAATGTACCTGTGTCCATACTTTGATTCAACTGCTGGTCACTCGTCTCTCCATCCTCGCTGATGTAGCCCGGCGGAGGAGTCTCTGCGGATGGAGAAGAAACATATTGTATGCTTTAGACAAGAGTTGTGTGTCTTTTGGGGGTGTGTAATGTACTGTATTGATACAATGATGATTTAGGGTATTTTATTATGATAATGATATTGTTAATGAAGAGCCAAGGTACTGACTGTTTTACTATGTAACAAAACAGATGCTTTAGATGTTTTATTTAGTATTATTTAGTATTCAGGAGTAGGGGTGTGTTGTATTACATGGTGCAAGATATCTTCAAACTTTATAATAATGAAAAAGATCTATATTGGTGATAAAAGCAGTATTCTGTCCTAAAAACAAACTTTTTTTTAAAGTTTACATGCATGCACTAAAATATTCTGCACTTTAGTGGTGTGGTAAATTTACTTCTTAATTTGAGTCTTGGTAAGTTACAAAACAGAAAGAGAAACAGACAAAGGTTTGAAGCTTTTGTTTCTAATAAATGTTTTAAACTGGTAAATTATTCAAACTAACATTTATTTTGCTGCAATATTAATACAATATATTTTAGTACTTTGTAAGAATATTTAAGAATCATTGTAAGAATATTGTATAATATTGTTAAAAGTACCCTAAAATATTATAATATTATTTTTTGGAACATCACCCATCCCAATTTAGTAGCAAAAACAAAAATAGTCTGTAAACTTGTCTATTGGGTAAACAACAGCAACTCTGTACTTTGATTGTATAAAATACTAATAATAATGTAAGAAAAAATCTGCAGAATATTTAGTGCATGCATATTAACTGCAAACAATCCCACAACCAACAATGAACAGTAAATAGCATAGCAAATCTAAAGAATATCACTATTCTCACAATACAGTTTTCATTTTTAACATTTTGAAAAAGGATAGCATTATCATGTATGACACAATACAGCACAGCCCTATCACCAACATAACACACAGACAGACACATTAACACTAAGGACAACAACTCTGCAATGCAGCAGCTCCTCCTAAATCAGTTAACACACACATACTGAGCGTGATCCTGAGAGAGATATGTGTAAACATGAGGGCACAGTAAACAAACATTTTCAGTAAAAGATAACCAACAAATGATTATGATGCATGCTGGGTGTGTGTTTGTATTTACCTGGTATATAGTTGTTGGGGGGTTCGATCCCAGCGGGGAAGTTGGTGTTTTCAGGTATGTTATGGGTGTAATCATCCAGAGGAGGCAGTTCAGTCAGAATCTCAGTGTGTCTTGGCACTAGAACAGGGGGAAGAACTACAAGGGCAACCATTAAAAATCAGTATGTTAGAGAAGAGCCAGAGACAAAGTACTGAAGTAACAAAATACATCTCTAAACTAATCAAAAGTCTGGGGATGTCTTGCACACTTTATAGCCATGTGTTAAAAATAAATACATCTATAAATAGATAAATAAATAAACAAACAAATGCTGTGTATTAATGTTTTATTTAACATCAATTAAGGAAAATTGTTTATATGCGTAATGTGCCCAGTATTTAAAGAAAACAGTGTTCCAAAAAGCTCACTATCACCACTATGTAATGTGTGTTAAAAACAGGGCCGTTTTATATTTTTACTTTCTCCATTTCTTTAAAAGTTGTGATTTTAATTATTATATTGGACTACCTTGTTTACCTTAACTACACACATTACCCTAAAAATAAAATGGTTACTTAAGAAGTATTTTGAATCTGGTGTTTAAGTGTTTTAAGAGAAGATAATTCAAAAGACAATAATAAATTAAAGACAAAATGTTCCTTTTTTTCAATATGAAGCATACTTACGAAAAAAAACTATAAATTAATAATTTATCTAAAAACTTTGTTAGATAAATGATATAAAAAATATATATTACTTGAATAAGCGAGAACCATACAAACTATAGCCAGTTGGTGCATCCCTATTCTGGTTAAAGGGGAAATCCAATGCATTTTCAGAATTTCTGCATTATTAAATAGGTATGATATAAATAAGTCAGTTTGAGAGTTTGAGTTTTAGAAACAGGGGTCAAATGCTCTTTAATGTCTTACCTATGAAACTTTTATAAATAAAAAAAATGTTTGAGGGTGCCAAGGTTTGAGGTTTTTTTTCAACAAGAACTGTCCAAACTACTTACTTACATACAGCACTTTTCCTCTTGGCCTTCAATACATTTAATAAAAGCCAAGATTTTATCCCCAGACTTTAGATGGCCAGTGTAAATCTTTTGATATTTAAGAGTCTGGCTGGAGCAAACACTCTGCTTTGAACTCTGAATCCTAATAGCTGCTGTAAGGAGCAATTTCACATATTAAAGCATATTTGTCTGCACCTGGTGTCTCCACCCGCTGGTAGTGGTAGGGGTTGACGCACACCTCGTCCTTCTTGAGGTTGAAGGCGTACTCGCAGGTGTCGATGGCGCGCAGCTCGTGGTGGCTGTGCAGGTCCGGCCATCGCCACAGACGACAGTAGATGACATGAGGCAGCCCCTTACGGTGGGACACCTGCAGACGGCCGTCCAGGGATCTAACCCAGGCACACACAGGAGAGGAGAGCAGAGCAGACGAGAGGAGAGAGGGAGAGGCAGAGACACAGCAAGAAAGAAAGAGAGAAAGAAATACAGAGAGATATAGAGAGGTATAGAGAAAAAAAAGGAGGAGAGCGAGAGAGAGAACGTGCCGAATGGTCGAAGGAGGAAGGAGAACATGGACGGAGAGAGGGAAGAGAGCTGGTTTAGGCTTAAAATCGGCCCGACATGAAGTAACAAACCAAACTAGAAAGCATGTTTACTGTTTTATAATGGTAAAATTACTGTGATTTGTATGAATGAGGAAAAAATGTGCTGAACATTAAACTGAACAAGTTTAATTCTGCTAATACTAGCGTAGCATGTCCAGAAATGTTAAATTCTTTACTTAAAATCAGTTAGAATGGCCTAAAATTTTTAAAAAGTGAAATGCACAGCCCCTGGAGAAGGAGAAGAGTAAGGCCTCTGCGCTCTCTCTCTCTCCGAGCCGGCGTGGACCGGATCCCACAGCACGGGTGAGTGCAGCACAATGACAGGAGAGGATAGTCACCTGGTTTGGTCAGGGTAGTTGTATAGGCCTGAGGTATCCCACTGTTCTATCGTATTTGGTGTACTCAGTCCCCAAATTTCAGAGCAATTGCTGTGCACAGAAAAGTAAAAAGAAAGAAAAACAAACAAAAGAAAAAAAAAAAAAAAAAACACAAACAAACAAAAAATGATAAACATGGGGCATGAATCATTCAAAAATACCAAGATGATGTACCACGGTGGGATATAAAAAGTGTTATTTCTTTTATTGGAGATGTTCTGCGCTCCGGGTCTGGAGGCTACAGTGCAGTCCACCTCAAATAAAAGAAGCCACGCAAATGGACAAACCACATTCAACAGTGAGATCACAGTGACAGAACAGTGAGATAAACAGTGAGATGAGCAAAAGAACAGGACAAACTCACAAATGTACTTTTTGACATTGCAGTGTATTATAAAACAGCTGTTATAAATATGTTATAAATGGCAGAAAAATTGAGAGTGAGTGAATGACAGTTTTCAACATTTAAACATGCAACACAGGACATTCATGAGTTGAAAACAATGTGATCTATTTCTAGTAATAAAACACCACATTTCCACATTGCATTTAAATATTATCAGTCAGTAAAAGACACACAAAGCCCTGAACAACTTTTTGAAAGGAATATAAAATGAAAAATTTAACAATGAGAGAATTTACCTCAGAATTTAAGAATTGAAAGAAGGGTTATTTCTTTTATAGGAAATGTTCTGAGCTCCATGCCTGGAGATTAAGGGTGTACTCACACTAGGCAATCCGAACCGTGCACGGGCACGGTTACCTCCCAAAGCACGGTTCGTTTGGGTAGTGTGATCGCTCCGAACCGTGCCCGGGCACGGTACGCTGAACCGTGCCCGGGCCCGCTTGGAGAGGTGGGCCCGAGCACGGTTCACTTGGACCCGGGCACGGTACAGATGCAGTGTGAGCGCAAACCGTGCCCAGGCACGGATCAAGATGACGTCAGTGACACATTTTATTATTACTTGAGTTTTATGTTTCGCTCCTTTGGTCACTATTTATGTATACAGCAAGTACGTCTACCTTACTGATGAACGTGAATTGTAGTACGCGAGTAAAGCTGCAAATTTCTCCCTGGACGTCTGCTGCTTGTGTAAAAACCTTCTTACACGTGCAGCACGATTAGCAGTAAATCGTTGTGTTGCACAATCAATGAATCTCTGGTTCAGTTGCGTATTTGCACGCCCAAAACGACTCCAGAGAAACAAAAACAACAGTACAATCCTGAACTCCATTGTTTTGCGCGCGCATACTGTTCTTCAAAACAAAAGTCACCTGTTGACGAAAGCGTGCTCGAGCACGGATCGTTTAGCGCAGTGTGAGTGCAGGCCTGCGGGGGAGTGGGGAGGGGGCCGAACCGTGCTCCGGCACGATTCAACCCAACCGGGCCTAGTGTGAGTACACCCTAAATTGCAATCCACTTAAACAACTATTCATGTGGAAAATTCTTTTGGAAACTTTTGAAATTAGAGATTAGAAAAATGTTTACTTCAGAATTTCAGGTAATAAAGTTCATCAATGTTTCTTAAAGTGCTTAATCTGATACCGATACTGTTGAATGTGTAAGAATGTGCACGCTGAAGGAAGCAGACACACAGCGGATGTAGTTTCTGCAAGTGTCACTTCTGCAGGCTATGCAATACAGGGCTAAACATCACACTGGGGCAAAGAGCCTCTCACTAATCACTCAGCAACTGGTTTCTTTAGATTAGACTACTACTTTAACCTATTTTTAAGCATTACAATAAGGGTTGAATTACACCAGCAGTGCTTTTCACCCAGAAAGGTTTTTGTTTTTCTGTCTGAAAACCAATAATAAATAGGAAGATAGATGATCACAAGCCATCAAACCAAGCTGAACTGCTTAAATTTTTGCACCAGAAGTTATCCAAAAGCAGTGTGTAAGACTGGTAGAGGAGAACATGCCAAGATGCATGAAAACTATAATTAAAAAACAGGGTTATTCCACCAAATATTGATTTCGGAACTTTTAAAACTTTATGAATATGAACTTGTTTTCTTTGTGTTATTTGAGGTCTGAAAGCTCTGAATCTTTATTTCAGCCATTTCTAATTTTCTGCAAATAAATGCTCTAAATGACAAGTATTGATTCGGAATTTGGGAGAAATGCTGTCTACAGGTTATAGAATAAAACAATAAGGTTCATTTTACACAAACATATACCTATAAATAGCAAAATTAGAAACTGAAGTGGTCTTAATTTTTTTTCCAGAGTTGTATAAAGCAGCAGGCAATAGCATCAAACTATTTTGCAAACAAATGCTATGAAAAAAATAATAAATAAAAAAATATTGTATTATTGTAAATTTTAAACAAAGAACAGTTCTTTTGTTTACGGAATGAAAAAGAACTTGTGTGCTGGCAATATTTACTGCGTTTTACAGCAGTGCTGAAGTTGATGGTGATAGCAAAAATGGCAAATGGCAAAATTAAAAATAACGGCCAGGAAAGAAGTGAAACTACCCTTGTTTAAACTAAGTGAAACTAGCAGAGTTAGGGGAAGGGGCTTCGTTTCAACATACGAGCTCTTGCTAAATTTCTCAACACTTTCCTTAAACAAACACGGAGCTGTTCAGCACAATACAAAACCCTGCAAAGAACAATTACTAAACCTACAGACCAGCTGCTAATGCATAACCTGAAATGAATACATGTTAAATCAAGCGTGCTCATGCTATTATTCTCGATTAATAAACGGTGACCACCACGATAACAATAGCCATTTATTACACTCACACTATAGTGACTTAAAAAGCTCTCTGTACTCTGAAAACAGAACACTCACATCTGGGAGGAGCAACAGCGGAGGCTTTATAAGACTTCTGCATAACAATATATTTCTTATTTTTAATCAATATGATACATTTCTACTTGTGCCAATATTTGACAAAACACACCCACTATTACTAGCTTTAAAAAAAACTATTTTAATGAAAAAGTTTTTAGCTCTAGTTATGCATGTTTTTTCTTGCCTTTTTATACTTATTTCATATCTTTATGCTGTCTACTTTATTTTCAACCACGTTTTTTATTTTTAAATAATAATAATAATTTTTAGTACTACTATCTTCTCATATTTGCTTTCTTCTTTACTGGTTTTAGTTTTTTTTTTTTCTTTTATTGTTAACAATTGTAATTACCTGATGTTGTAAAGCACTTTGAGCTGCATTATACTTTTTAAAAGTGCTATGTAAAAAGTTTAATTATTTATTATTTGTCAGATGCTGTAAATAAAACATTAAAACATTTATCACAATATACAGCTCTGGAACAAAATAAGAGACCACTTAAAAATGATGAATTTCTTTGATTTTACCAAATTAAAAACCTCTGAAATATCAAACCAAGCTGAACTGCTTGAATGTTTGTACCAGAAGTGGCATAAAGTTATCCAAAAGTAGTGTGTAAGACTGGTGAAGGAGAACATGCCAAGAAGCATGAAAACTGTGATTAAAAAAACAGGGTTATTCCAACAATTATTGATTTCTGAACTCTTAAACTTTATGAATATGAACTTGTTTTCTTTGCATTATTTGAGGTCTGAAAGCTCTGCATCTTTTTTGTTGTTTCAGCTATTTCTCATTTTCTGCAAATAAATGCTCTAAATGACAATATTTTTATTTAAAATTTGGAAGAAATGTTGTATGTAATTTATAGAATAAAACAACAATGTTCATTTTACTCAAACATATACCGATAAATAGCAAAAATCAGAGAAACTGATTCAGAAACCATGATGGTCTCAATTTTTTCCAGAGCTGTATGTTGATACTGAACAGCCCTAATTCTAGTAATACATCATATAATATAAAATATAATATAAAAAAAACTAAATAAGTACTGCATTCTTAAAAGTTACATTCAGTACTTTAGCCTGCTTCAGAAGCACCACAGTCAGCGAGTGTCTGATGCAGACTGGTGACACACTTTCTGGGGGTATTAACCCCAGTTCCCTGGAGTGCAGGAGACCCCAAGCCCAACCACTGAGAACCCATCTGCTAGCAGCCCATTGTCTCAAGAGACCAAAGCCACTCCAAAACCCATCTCCACACGCTTATCACAGCCAGGCCAGAGCCTGAAAGAGAAGAAGTTGTCTTCTAGATCAATAGTTCCTCTCTGGAAAGGATAAGTTATCTACAAAAGACTGTGTCCATGTTATCTCAGGCAGAAAAACTTCTCTGTGAAACTCTAACTGTGCCCGAGTCTCAGAACTGATCCCACATGAGATTAAACCAGAGGGGCGTCCCACTGCATCACAGAGAAGCATATGTCCCCAGCCTGTAATCTCAGGGTATGATGGCTGAAAACGAGCAACGCTGCTCCTGATAGGTCTCCTTTTCAGGTTGCGTCCTCTAAATGTATGCCAAGTTATCATTTTCATAATCCTGTAAGAGGCAGGTGTAAACCGAGTAGTTCAGTAAAGGGTTCCTAGTCTACAGAATCTATTGTTCCTTGTTAAAGAATAATGATGTTTGGGGGCTGAGAGATGTCTAACGTCTAATGCTAAAATCGATGCGCCGAACAAAAGCATATGGCGGAAATATTCAACCAAATAGATTACAGAATTAATATAGATAATATAAATACAGATTTAACTTATTTTGTATACTGTACTTGCATAAATTAATCAAAATAACACATTAAGCAACACCTTTAAAACTAAATCAGTTTATTTAGTTTCCTACCTCTTCACAAACTGTAAATATGTTTACCTGCCAAAAGAATGGCTAACTTTCTCTATTTCTCAAAATTTTCTAAAGCAAATTTATGACTAAAATTGCACTGCTTAAGTAAATGTACGATTAGAATAGCGGTATTTCGGTGCATTTACGATTAATATTCGATTGCTTAACTAAATGTATGATTAAAATAGATCTACTGAAGTATTTAACAAACTGCACTGCTTAAGTAAATGTATGATTAGAATAGCTCTACTGAGGTAAATATATAACTAAAATTGCATTGCTTATGTAAACATTAGAATGGCTTTACTGAGATTTTTATTAACAAACTGCATTGCTTAAGTGAATATATGATTAGAATAGCTCTACTGAGGTACATTTATGAGTAAAATTGCACTGCTTAAATGAATGTATGATTAGAATAGATCTATTGAAGAACGACTACCAAAACAGTGTAACTAGAACAGCACTGATCAGTAAATATTTTTAAATCATAGTTTTGTAAGTCTGTGAACTGTCTAATTTAATTCAATGGTGAAATAAAAAAAATGCAAAAAGCTGCAGTATCTGGCCTTCATACATGTTTAATTTGGTTTGGCTTTGGTCAATATTATTTATTTTAATCAATCACTAAGAATTTTCTAAATGTAAAAAGCTAAATCATCTAAAATAGCTTAATTCAGTGAAAACTTGTGTTAAAATAAAATAATGAAAAGCATTAATAACAATTTATAAGTAAACCACACTAATTTGCGCTTGGACACTTTTTACATGTGGCAAGATCAAAACAATATCCATATAGTATCCAACCTAAAATCATCACGACTTAAAATAATAAAGCACTCAGATTTCTACACTTACAGATGGCTACTGTCTGCAGTCAGACAGAAGGTTTTATGACAACCAGTTTCCTCTAACCTGTATCAGTAATCTGCTTTTTGTCATTGCTCAGACCCCCGCCCCCCTCTCAAAACGGGCTGATGTGATATCCTGTCTGCTGAGAAGATAATGTCATCTGCTCTACGTAAATACTGACCTGAAGGCCATTATGCCCCCCTTCATCAGTAATTGATGGAATTATACGTGCATGTACAGTCTCCTTTCTCAGCGGATTTATCCAAGTGGATGAAAACGGGGGCCTTAATACCACCACACAGAGGCAGCCAGACAACAGAGTGCTAATGTTACAATCAATAAGCTTCAGAAACGCAACCCCATCCATCGCTCTGGCTGCAAGAGCCGGCAGAAGAAAAGCGTTCCCTGCATCTCTGCACTCGCTGAAGGCATGTCCGCAGATACACTATCAGTGCTTCTTCTCAAAGGACCTGGGCAGATAGTGAGCACTGCCAGGAGCTTCAACCGGAAGCCACATTAGCACAGATAAGGGTTTGTTTTCCTTGAAAAAAGGCAAACAAAAACAATGAATAAGTGCACACGACTGCGATACACCTCAGACGTGCAGCGTTTAGCCGAGTATGTGCATGCCAGCATGTTAAGTAAAAGAATACTGATGGCACCCAATCTTACACAACCCTATCCAGTTATCCTGATTTTCCCTTTTAATATATCTAAACTTCTACCCATTAAAAAAACATCCATAAAAGCTTATGCAGATTCCAGTATCTTAACAATTCAATTTATTGCGATAGATTGCAATATTGTAAGCAAGGTAATAAACTGCTATTATATTTTTTAGGGAATCTGAAGTGCAGAAATAAAGCATAATACAAAATGAACCGCTATCTGACACCTATTTTTTTTTTATGTATATTGGTACCTCATGCCATTTCTTTGTGATTTATTAATAGTTTGATGTACCTTTAATCACCTAAAACAGGTACCGGTAATTGTTAATTAAAAATTGATTCAGAGTTTTAAAAGTTTCGCAAAACATAAAATCACAATACTTCTACTTTAAGAAAAACTAAAAGTTACTAAGAAGTTACAAAAATATATATATATATTTTTCATATCTGTGTTTTTTTGGAGAAACCCATTATTCATTTTAAAAAATCTAAATTAGCCAAAACAAACTTCAATAAATTCCAATTAAACTACAAATGTAACAGTAAAATCCTATAATTCTATTGCGTTAAAATGATATGCTCCTTTCTTAGTGATAAAATGATACACATCTGATAATACTGTGAATAAGTGGTTTAAAAACATTTTAAGCGCATTTTAAAACAAAATCATTATACTTAAATAACTGTAGGATTTTATTTGTGTATTTTTAAGAATCTAAAGCTACCATTGCACTGCGTATTTGTGTAAACTTAATTATCTATATCCTATGTTGAGGAAATTTCTTCAAACACCGTGATGCAATATTTGTACCAAATCACCCAGCCCTACTCACTCATCACATTTCTAAACAAAAAACTAGGATCATCTGCATTTGTAAAAGTAGGGGTTGGCAAAAGTTATGGGGGCAGTCTATGTTGGAAGGTATTTGAGACAGTTATTACAAAACATGAGAATCAGAGTAGACAATGATGTCTTCAACCATTCCCACCAATCTCCAAGGTTAGTGGACTGATTAGAGCAGAAAAAAACAGCTCTGCTAAGAAACTTTCCCACCCTGTGAAATCTCTCTGGAACAACTCAAGGGAAGAGAGAGGGTCACTGAGTTTAAAGCACCTTAATCAGCAGACATGGGTCATCTTCGCTGTTTAGGCTGATGAAAGGCTTTCTAAAAGATGGTAATACTGCTTGTTCAGAGATTGCATGTCTTCAGGATTAACCAGTGCTGAAGATTTATAATGTGTGATGAACATTAGAAGATTTTAAAACGAAGATTTTCTGTTTTAAATTGTCGCTATCCCACTTTTTTGCATTCTATTTTTTTATTAATAAGACATAATTTTAGGAGTATATGTGCTAATATCCTCTGTTCTGACCATGTATTGTAACTCGTTCAAAAAGCAGATTAGGCTGAAATGCTCAATGTAGAATTTCAATGTAAACCCTGAAACTGGGAATTTTAAGTACTTGCTTGCTTGCGGTTCCAAGTAAGCAGAGTAGGTAACAAAATGTGATGTGTAAACCTTGTAGAGCACTGATTGGCCATACATTTTTCACTTAAGAAAGCAAACTGTAAAGTTTTTTGCTGATAATTTTATTATTTTCATAAGGTACTGGATTATATTTCTTTTAACTTAAGAACCAAAAGAGATACATGAGATCATAAGGCACACACTTTCAATGTATGAATTATGCAGAAGGTATGATATGTCGGTAAGGTCAATAAGGTGCTTTATATCCTTCTTGACTGTCTTAGTCCTGATGATAAAACTTTCCGATGATAAAGCGCTGTTCTTTTTGCGAAACACAAGGTTTCCATTTGTTGAGTCTAAAAGCTCCAAGACTACACAGTCTTTACACTCTCTAGATAGGTTAATATCAATCAATGCAGAAGCAGGAAGGCTGTTAAGGTTGGACACGATGACTGGGCATTCGAGTGCAGATGAGGTGAAATGAGAAAGGTACAAGAATAAACAAGCAAAGTCAAACTGACAGACTTGAACTGAACACAGCGTGGATGGTTGGCACAGACAATTAAAAAAAATCAAATAAAGCAATGCTGCTAATGTGGTAGGTGCACCCTCACCAATCGATTAAAGATTAAGGATTAAGTAGTAAGGCAGTAATGCGCCTGTTTGCTACAAATCGAGTTGAATACATGTCCAATTTAAACTTCAAATTTCCTTTTGTTTTAAAGCACATTGGGAGAATGTTTGGATAGCTATGAGTAAACATAAAAACTGCATGATAGCAGAGGGCAGAAAGCAAGGCTTGGAAAGGTGTGTGAAGGCATGAAAAGGTGTTTTGCATGTGTGTTTATACGTGGAGATGGCGTTTTCGGCGGCGCTGGCATACCTGGGGATGGTCACACACTTGGTGTTTAAGTTCTGTGTGGTGATGGCCTTCTCCAGCTCGTCCAGCTGGCCAGTCTTCTTCAGCTTCTTCACCAGGCTCTTCACGGCCTTCTCGCACCATTTCTCCTCCTGGCCGTTCTGCTCTCCGCCCCCGCCCGCTCCGCCCGAGCCGCTGGCTGACTTTTTCCAGCCCAGCAGGCGCTTCACCACCGGAGGGGTGAACGGCAGGATGGAGGACATCGCCGGGGTTTCGGGAGAGCGGTCAGTCAGTTAATCAATCAATCACCCCCCTCCTGGGCAGGTTGGTTGCAAGAAGCAGAGGGAGGCTTGGAAAACGGGGCGAGAAACCCGCTTTCCTAACAGGGTTTTAGGAAGAGGGCCACTGGGCTAGGGTTCTGAGGGAGCGTTAGTCGGGGGGAGGGGTAGAGGGGGCGGGAAGAGGCGCTTAGGAGATGGAACAGGGAAGGGAGGGGGCGAAGGGGTTACCTGAGTGAAGAAAAACAAAAATCAAAAAGTCTGATGACAGACCGTGCAAAACACAGGCTCAAACAGGATTAGAGAAGAACCTCCAGACTGTTCCCGCACCCCGAAGTACGCCCCTCCAAGAGAGATGCCATAGAGAATGCTGGTACAGATTTACATGCTTTGTGAACACCGTTCAGACAAATAAAGAGGGTTAGTGGTGTCACATAAGGCAACTTTCACATAGAGCTGGGTAATATGGTGATATGGGTAAGATGATTTATCACTATATATGTAAAAAGACATCAGCAGTTGCAGATTCTTTATAGTTTTTTTTTCTATGCATTGCACAGGGATTTATGTTCAGCTTTTGATCATAATCATCTTATTAAATTGAGACTAATTATGCTCTTTGTAATGAAAAGTACAGTTGGGTCAGTGTTCTTGAAAGGAGAAATCCGGTGTGTAATGGACTTTGGTTGTAGTGAAACATGATAACAAATATAGACTTTTGTCAAATAGCCAAACTTAGCTCACCTCAGAATTTTTGAAAAACAGCACCTTTTATACAAAGCTCCAAACAGTTTAACAATGCTAAAGATAGAAATAGCTACTTTTACATCATTTACAAACACAAAGTAGCTCCACACTTCAGGTAGCTCTCCAGGTGCCGCCATCTTGAAATTAAGTTACATTAAGTTGACTGACAAGCACGAAAGACTATGTAGGAGTGGGGAACAGATTGCAAAATTATTTCAATAAAAATTAAAATATTGCTAATATCCTACCGATTTATTTATGCTCATCACTTAACTTATCAAGACTAAATGGAAGGCTACTTTGATCTTGTTAATGGTGTAAAAATAGCCATTTCTTTGCATGAGCAACGCTACGCCCCATCACTAGCATAGTGGGACGCATCAGCTAAAAGTGCTGTATTTCAGAATGCTGGGGGTGAATGAAAGTGGGCTATTCCACAAAAAGTCGTACTTGTTATCACGTTGTGGGTGTTTATACTTGTGAACTGACGTGTCTGCATCACTCTGCAGTTACACTGTAAAGGCAGAAATGCGAGAGAAGTGGCTATGCATAGATTGGATGCAGAAGTATGACTGGGCAATAATTAAGATGTTAATTTATACCTCAACACAAATGTATAGTAAAAGTTATATGATCTTTCTGATACTTCAATGTAATCTATTATTTTCAGTATCAATTACTAACTGATGTTTATTACAGTGCACAGTACGCAGGTACCAACACCAGTATTGTGCATTCTTTGCAGCTTGTAGCCTGTCCATGTTGATATCGGATTAATATTTTAAATCAACAATCATTAGATCTAGTTTTTTTTTTTATTGTGACAATTCTTACCATATCGCTCAGCCCTATGCAAAAGCACAATTGGTCTTTATTTGGGATATGTTTAAATTAACAAAGACAATAGGATCAAACATTATAAATGTTAAAAAAAAAAACATGACATACCTTTTTAAGACTTAAAAACGATTAAAAAGTGTAAAGGATGTTGGTAAATAGGGTAAAATGTTTCTAACTAACAACACTGGTAGAAGTTTAGTACGGAAACTAATGAAACTGCACAGCAGTAAACAAAACAAGAGGCACAGTTTCTTGGGGGCACAAACTCGACCACAGAGCAGATTAGTGATAATGCAAGCCAAAAGCTCAATATTTGATTCAAAGAGAGAGGAACACATGCATGCAAGTCTTTTCATTTCACAGCGTTCCCACTTTCATTTGAAAATTGGTTCCACTCTGAGAGAAGAGGAGCATCACAGCATTAGTATTAGAGACTCTGTGGACTCTCTTGTTGCAGGCTGTAGTGACAGTGATGTCCTCTGAGCTCACGGCCCAGTAAAGGGCGATTGTGAACATGAGGAAGTGGAAGTAAACATTAGGAATCCAGGGCTATTGCGTTAGCTTTACAAAATGGCCAATTCCCAGAGAGGGCCCTTGCTGCCATAAGCTTATTTATCATAGAGGAAACGAGCCACAATGAAGAAAGAATGCCTTCCAAATGACCAGCAAAAACATTGCTGGAGACAAAATAAATGGAAAAATTAGTGGATATAAGCAGAAATAACAAAGCACTAGCATTCAAACACGCAGTTTCCACCCCCATCCCAACATAGACATGTTTAAAACTGAAAACACTTCATTAATTCATCAGAAGGTTTTGAATATAGAAGAGAAACATGAATATTAAAGTAGATTCATAATAAGGCTGGGCAATATGATAATATTTTACTGTTATTGTGAATAAATAAATTGTCACAGTAGAAGTGGGCAATACAACAATATTTCTTTGTATTAGGATAAACTGTGATTTTTCAATAAACAAACAGTATGCTCTACTAAGCATTTGGTGGATATGATAAAACACCAATCAACTGCACATTTCATTAAAATAAAAAATAAAAAATGCATAACTATTTCTTGAGCAACTGGATGAAATTAAGCAAATTTATGAATATAAAAAAATCTCTGTATTTGAATAGCATTTTTTAATCTGCCACTACAGATTGAAAATAAAGTTTTCTATATTGATTGTTTTTTAACATATCCCACACCTGTGTCAAAGGGTGCCTTACTGAATATTCTAAACAGTTCATACTTAGAGAATAGACTCCGACTAAAATGTTTGATTAGTCCTCACACTAGTCCCTAACTAGTTCAAGATCATGTTTAATCGTATTTACCCTCGCAGTTTTATTTAAGATACTGTATTCAAGCTTCTGTCTTAGCTTACCACATTCAAGAGAAATGAAGTGTTCTGTAAATATACTGTATTCCAGTGATTCTAGTGTATTGTATCCATTGTATATACTGCAAGTGCCATATTTCATGCCTACATTATTTTATTTTGTCATACTGCCCACCACCAGCTAAAGTGACTTGCATTTACCTCAGAACAGTGTATTTAAGCATTAGAGCCAGATTTCAGTATTAAATGCCTCTAGAGTTTCAGGACTAAAGTCCATGGAGCTGATGAGTTCTTGGAGAGCCTGATCGCTAATTAATCTCTTTACACAGCTCATTTGGTGAGTAGAGAGTGTGAGAAAGAGTGTGGTTAAATGACTAACCGTTCTGTTATAACTCTTACTGTATGGGTTTGTGGGTATGAACACAACTGTGCCAAATTTAAGCATGATGGAGACTGAAGATATATGAAGATAAAAGCACCACACTAGATAGCAGCTGGATGCTTATGGCAAGATGTAGCAGGAACAAACTCTTTATTATAGACTAGTTAAAGAAATGTTTTGGCTTTTTTCTTTACAGTAGTCTGAAAGTGTCTGAATTACACATTAAATTTATTATTTTTCTGCACTTTCTATCTGTGTGTAGATTTTTGTTAAAAGTTAGCATTCTAACACCACCTGAAGTACTGAAACTGTCGACTGCACTATGTTGACAGAAGCATACTGTTAGTTGCTAGGTTCTCTCTCTTCTGCATAACATCCAGATATGCTCATTTCCTTTGTATCAACAACCAATTGTTAAAGAAAAAAGGGGGAGTTTCTTGATAGAAAGACACAAATACAAGTGCAGAGCTCTCCACTTCAGAAGCACCTTTTTACAGCGATGATGGGTGTTAAGAGTATTTTCTAATCTATGCAACAACAAAAAAAATCGGATATGTTAATACATTTAAACAAGAACTGAATTCAGCCAGACTGTATCCACTGTTCAGATTTCTGCTTTTAAAATGCATGCAAATGTTTATCCACATATTAAGCTAACTAGATAGTGCCTCATTTTTTAAACATAAAATTAATAAACGAAAACGTGACACAAGAAAAGAAATAGTATTTAACTGGGGCAGTTCAATTGTTTATAATTAGGGATTTAGGGGCAGATTTTGGTTAGTGCATCCCTGTTTATTTAATTTACAATATTTGCTGTGGTGTCTTGTCATAAAGGTCAGTGTAACTTTTATCAGTTAAATTTTGAGAGTTTGAGGCCAAATTTGATAAATATTGGATATAAAAATGTATATACTTTTAATTGTTTATTATTATTTCTGCATTTCACAAACAGAATTTTAGGAAAAATGAAATCTTCTCAATATTCTGATTTCAATTTTTGCATCAAAAACATCATGGTATAATAAAACTTACTTTTGTTACAACTGTGTTCTGACAGTTGCAGAAACGATATAAAACACATTATTCTAAAAAAAAAGTAATGCAGTGGTGCTTCAAAATGTTCTATTTCAGCCTCAGTCAGAAAATATTAACTGAGGCCCTACAAGTAAACAGGGTAAAAAAATAAACAGGGATGCAGTGAACGAATAACATTTTTTATGAAACAAGAAAAAATTATATATATTTCTGCACTAAGTAAATAGACTAGATATGTGATTGATCCATATTAATTATTCGATCTTGAAGTTGGTAAGTCATTATACAGTTCTGGAAAAAGTAAGAAACCACTTCAGTTTCTGAATCAGTTTCTCTGATTTACCTATTTATACGTATATATGTTTGAGTAAAATAATCATTGTTTTATTCTATAAACTACAGACAACATTTCTCCCATATTCTAAATAAAAATAAGATGCAGTGCTTTCAGACTTCAAATAATGTTCAAACAAGTTCAAATTATAAAGTTCTAAAAGTATAGAAGTTAATACTTGGTGGAATTAGCCTGTTTTTTTTTCATCACAGTTTCATGTATCTCCGCTCCTCAACCTTACACACTGCTTTTGGATAACTTTATGCCACTCCTGGTGCAACAATTCAAGCAGTTCAGCTTGGTTTGATGGCTTGTGATCATCCATCTTCCTTTTGATCATTTTTAATTTGGTAAAATCAAAGAAACTCATACTTTTTAAGTGGTCTCATTCTTTTCCAGAGCTGTATATCTAAGATATGTTGAGTGCCTCGTTAGTAGAAATCTTGTTTGTTTTTGTTTTTTTTTTGCAGTAGTGTATTCCTGAAATATTTTTTTTTTTATTTCAGTGTTTTGGTATATCCCAATGAGTATCATGATGATATATGAGCCATATCACCCACCCCTACTATCATAACTAGTGTCAGTTATTAATTAGTAGTTAGTTTAGGCAAATACTTAAATGTGTATTAGTGTGTTTAGTAAATGCATAAGCATTATTAAATTAAATGTTAAATTAAATGTTTTTTTATTGAAATCAAGATTTAAACTACACCGATAAACCGGTCCACACGTTGCCAGCAGTCTATGAAAAAACACGTAGCTTAGGTTAGCTAACCTAACTTACTTAGCTAACGTTACCCATCCACAGAAAAACAGGCCAGGGCCTACAGAAGCTGCTCTTTACAAAGAGGAGATATTAATAAATGGTTTTTAAAGGCTTCTGTGTGCGTCCAGCACTTACCTCGGGCAGCAGGACTGATGGAAAATGTGGAGAGGAGATGTTGTTTTATGGCTGCATGAAAAGCCCCGTCCGAGCGAGCGAGTCCCGGGGCGAGAGGCTGAGGCTAGCGGCTACAAACGAGAACAAACCCAGAGTGTGAATGCAGATGGAGCCGGCCACGGTTACACAAAAACACAGCACTGTTCAAGCATCTTTTAGCAGTATCTGTAACCGCGGAGAGGTGATGGTGCTGGAGAGGTGGCGGTTTTAGTGATTAAGGAGGTGTGTGTATGTGTGTTCAGCTCAAAAAACCGCTAAGTTAAGCTCGGAGGCTTCGCCACTTTGTTTGACAGAAAAATAAACAGGTTAGAGACGTGTTCGCGGAGCAGCTCCTATTTTCACCTATTTTTACAGCAATAAAACTCACCTTCAGGATGAGCCGCCGGCTTTATGCACACCCCAAAAATGTGTACGGACCCTCCACACCAAAACCTGGCGTTTATCTCCGTCCTCCAGGCTCTAAAAATCGATTTAAACTGTATTTTTCTTTCTCTCTGTAGCCAAATTACAGCAGCAGACGACGGTGGCCTCTCTCATATGGACAACCGAACCTTAACGCACTCAACGCGATACAGGCCCGCCCTCAGTCCCGCCTCTAGTCCCGCCTTCGTGCTGCTATTGGTCAAAATCTCAGCCAACGCGCTTCTACTTAGAATACATTGGTCAGCATCTGCCGTCAGTATATCCAAATATTAATTATGCAAAGCGGCCCGCGTACCCCATTGGTCGTCCAGACTCGCCATTCCCTCGTTGACGTTTGGATTCCAGGCCGCAGGCTGTGGTTTGTCGACGCGGCCGTCCGTCTGTCCATCTGTTTGCTTCGTAACCGAAGCACAGAGAGAGAGAGATGCGCTGAGAGCCGAATCGCAAAGTGGGTTAGATACGGCTGCACAGCCCCATCAAAGCAAACAAGCAGCGTATCCCTCCGCCATTCAACAAAGGAGAAACAAATAGGGCCTCAAAATAGCTTTTCTTCTATGGAGATTATAATTAAATATTTGTTGTGTAGAATTTATACAACTTATTTCACTTTTGATAAACTTTATACAAATATTTACTAGCATCGTTAAAAAAATCTGAATTTTAAGATATTTTTTGTGTGTTTTAAAATTTTACACTTTACAACTACGGTCACAAACAATACCAACACTTACGACATTAAACATTAAATATTGTTAAATGGTTAATAATGACAAAATGTCTCAGCTAATTATTCATTGGAACTAGTTAAAACATTATTAAACTTTAATATTTTTAAATATTTTTAATTGATTATTATATTTTAACGTTTTCCATAAATAATTAGATGAGATATTCGGTCATATGTACTGTTTATTAATGAGTTACTACTTTAAAGCGTTACTAATTTATTAAAATCAAAATTGATTCACACGTTGACTAAAAAAAGTGACATATCTAAGCATTTAAATCCTTTTGTTGGACTTCAAATATTTAATTTATAGTTTAAAAAATCTGAAACCATATAACATTTATAACATTGTTTTTTGTGTGTTTTAAAATTGTGAGATGGTAAAATTTGCTGTTGAAAAAAAAGTACATTTAAAATATGTAAATATATATATTTATAAAATTATTAAATTAAGATAATATTAATAAGATATTACAATGGTAAAATAAAAAGTGAATAAAATAATAAGCCAAAGTATCAAAAAGGTTAAAAAGTTTTTTTTTATTTATATAAGAAGATTGTTATTTCACAGTGAAAGAGTTTAAATGGGCTGGAACTGTAATAACTCATTCCCAGCGTGTCCAGCAGACGGCGCTGCTGTAAGTTTGGTTTGGTGTGTGTTATGTATTATTGGTTGTCAAGAGCAGCTCAACACAGAGCCTGGCTGAACTGCACAGACATTTACCTACCTGGCTAATCCGGTTTTATTTAATAAGAGTTTTTTTTTTCAGCAATGGATTCATTAATTTGTTCTAGATGTAATATGACGTTCAGATCATCAAATTTTCTGGCAAAGCATCGGGAGAAGTTCTGTATTGGAAGTGTTGGTCAGAATGAAGAGTCTGATTTCCATCAAAACCTGGTAAAATTTCATGTTTCATGTTATATGTTTAAATGTGTATGCTATCCATATCTACTGTGGAACCAGATCTTTATTGTGTCTCACTGTGAAGCTAAAGTCTGATTGCATGGACAATGTTTGCCAGATGCTGCCAGTCCCATAACTTTTGGCATGTCAATACAGGATGACACACATTTTTACTGATGTCTGTATTAATTTATATTTTATATATTATAAGGGTTCTTTAGTAAAGGCACCAGAACCACTTATACAGAAAGAAATATGTAGAAGGGCAATTCCACCGAATAGGTGCAATTTGCTTGTTGTAACGCTTCCAAATTAAGCTTTTTATTTTTTTTTTCAACTCTGAATCTAATAACATATTTAACTATTTAAAACATGTACTGGTCAAACTCAGGCAGCTTTACTTATGTTTTTTGATTAAAGTGTTAAGGTTTCAAATCCGAAGATGGTTACAAAATTCATGTTACATTTAAAAAAACACTAGTCCACTAATTCCTTTGATTTTCTCCCAAGAAAGTCTTTTTTTTAAAGAAAGTCTTTTCATTTAAAAAAAAATGGTTGACTGCATGTTCAAATAATTATTATTTATGACAAAAAAACTCATTCCTGTTATTTTTATGTTTTTTGAGTACAACTGTGAAAGTCATAAAAGTAAACAAGAATGGTCTATGGTTTTTAGCATGGAATTAGCAAAAACATAAGACATAGCTAAGTTGCGGCTATGCTAATAGCATGAGGACACTAAGCACATTCTAGTGATTTTCCCAAAAGGAACTAATTCAGGTAACAGGAAGTGTTAAGATTGAGCTCCTCAGTCATAGTTACAATAAGATCAAATAAACAGAAAAACAAAAGAGGGAACTTACAGTAATTTTGGTCTGGATTTTGGTATGATTTTCAGAAGAACCAGCTGATGTCACTTCCTGTTGTAGAAGTGACTTGTAGAATGTTTTCAGATGTTTTAGATGGGGTAATGTGTTACGGTAACAGGACTGAGTGAAACCCAGTGACACAACTAAAATGTGTATTTTAACATAAACATTTTTATGGACGCCCATTTCCGCCACCTAAAATAAAATAAAAAATCCAGCACATTTTTTTCTTATTATTAAGTTAACTGCCATCTTATTTTTTGAGATAGTAAGTCATTTTTTGAGATACTATCTCATTATTTTTAAAAACTATTTCATTATTTTGAGATAATATCTCATTATTATGAGATAGTAAGTCATTATTTTGAGATAGTAAGTCATTATGTTGAGATACTGTCTCATTATTTTGAGATGCTAAGTCATTATTTTGGGATACAAAGTCATTATTTTGAGATAGTAAGTCATAATTATTTTAAAATATTTTTTCTGAAAGCAAACACACTTGCTATCTCAAAATCACTTAATATCTCAGACTAATGAGGTAGTATCTCAAAATAATGAAAAGTATCTTAAAATAATGACTTACTAGTTGGTCAAAATGGGCTTCCATAAACTTTTGACTTATTATGAACAAAACATTATTAAAATTATTAAAAAACAAAAAAAAATTTTAAACATAGATGGGATTTGAAGTCAAACAGCAATGCAAAAAAGAAATACATCTCTGAAGGATTTTAATAATTATATTTCATGGTAAAATGTATAGTTAGAGACTGGAGACAGGTAACAAATGCTATTTTTTTCAGTGTTTAAAGTCGTTTTTATTAATGTTTTTAATTACATATTTTACTTTTGCAATTACACCATTGTACAAGACACTATGCTTAATAATAAAATGTATTTTAAAGTTATTTCTGCACATTTATACATGTATTTCCTGAGGACAGAAAAGGCACCCATTTGGTGGAATTGCTCAAAAATACATAGTGTCCTATATGATATGAGGATATCTGAAGTACTTGTATTGTTTCATACTTCCACAGAATGAGAGGATAAGAGAATTGAGGAGGATACGGCAGCAGGACAGGCCTAATGCAAGAGCCCAACTCAGCCAGCAGAACATTCACACACCAGCTCAGAACCACATGCAAAAACCCAGCAGTGAACCAGTAAGAAACACATATAAACAGCCCCACAAATGTTTTATGACCTCTGCTTTTATTGGTTTTGCCTGAATTGCAGTAATTTTAGTTCATTTAGATAGAGATGAGAGTGTATGTGTGTGTGTGTGTGTGTGTGTGTGTGTGTGTGTGCATGGACAGACAGCAGGCAGGTCAGAAGATCAGCTCCTTCAGATCCAGCCAAAGATGGACAAGCAGAAGATGGTGAGATCTGCTGACAGCAAACATCTAAACCAGCACAGAGAAGGTAATCATGAGCTGACCCTTTTTGCACAATTACTCATGCATTAAATTAGTTTTTTTTATTCATAAATTAGCCATCTGAAGACCCACTGGTTGGTTGCAGAGATGGACCTGCAGGAACTGCCTGCTCAGAACAGGAAAGTGGCTCTGCTGGAGGAAATGCTGTTCGAGCTACAGGAGCAGGAGAAGAGGAACACCAGTCTACTGGAGTCCCTCATGAATCATCTGCAGCATGTTCCACGGGAGCCTAGGTCTTTTACCTCTAAAGAGTAATTTCTTTTAAATTATTTTCCAATTAAAAAATTAAAGGTATTCTTTTTTTTTGAAGAGTGCATAGATACCACTATGAGCGGGAGGTGGCAAGTTCGAACCCCTGCTCATGCAGCTTTGCCATCAAGCTGCCGGAGCTTAGAGGGAGCACAATGTTCCCTCTGGGTGGGTAGATGGCGCTCTCTTCCCACATCACTCCTAGGGTGATGTCTGCAGCACAGGGCATCTGTGAGCTGATGCACCGGAGTCACTGCGCTTCCCTCCAAGCGCGCTGGCTGCTCAGCAATGCTGCATCAGCAGCAGCTCGAAAAGAAGCGGTGGCTGACTTCACATGTATCGGAGGAAGCATGTGTTAGTCTTCACCCTCCTGGTGTGTTGGGGCATTACTAGTGATAGTGGGAGTCCTAATGAGTGGGTTGGGTAAAGAAAATGGGAAAAATTAGAAATAAAATGAATAAAACATAAAAAAAAGAGTGCATAGATACCAGAGAGAAAGCAAATTGAATTGAGTAAACAATTGAATAGAGTGGTCCAGCAGTCTAAAGTGATGCCGCTATGATCGGGAGATCGCTGGTTTATATACCGGTCATGCAGCTTTCCTCTGATTGCGCTGTGATGCTACTTGGTATACAATGGTATAATATGCAAGGAATCTGAAAGCTCTGCATCTTTTTTGTTGTTTCAGCTATTAAATGTTTGAGTAAAATGAACATTGTTGTTTTATTCTATGAACTATGGACAACATTTCTCCCAATTTCCAAATTAAAATATTTTCATTTAGAGCACTTATTTGCAGAAAATGAGAAATAAAACCCATAAATAGCAATATTTGAGAAACTGTTTGAGAAACTAAAGTGCTCTTTTCATTTTTTCCAGAGCTGTATTTGTGAAATACTGTCAAAATGTAAAGCTTACTGAAAACTTACTGACCAGACCTTTCTGTTTATAGAATTAATGTACTGTATGTTAGATGTTGCAGAGATGGTAATTCCAGGACACTGATGCCATTAATTAACACTCAGCAACACTACTGCTTTCAATATACACAAAGAATCTTAGGGACTCATGCTTTAAGTGTTTTAAAAATGTGATATGGACATGAATGGGTTAACTCTAAATGTTAGTAACATGCCATTACACATTATTTTGTAAGGAAGATGTTTTGCATAACAGGAGTCCACACCTGCACATACCTGAGACTAGCAAGCGAGTAGCACAAACCTACCTGCCTGTGTACGACGGTGGAGCTCTTTCTGCAGAAATCAGGTAATGCTTTCTTGGATGTGAAGATTCCTGATAAACTCAAATTTCAGTTTTGCTGCTTTATCCAAATCCATATATAAATAAAAGAGAACTGTATCTGAGTGGCTGCACGTAATCTGATTGTCTTCCACAGCACTCTGCGTCTGTCCTACCTGCAGAGTGGAGGGAAGGATTCTCAGATACTGGCTCAGCTGCAGGACCTGTTAGATGAAGCCCTCAAAGTGGAAAAGCAGCCTGGGAAATCTGCTCAGCCCAGGCCCTGTCAGACTGAGAGAACAAAGCAGAGGCCAAGTACTCCAGCCAATCATATCAAAATGATCAAACAATAAGCGCACTTGTATTGTGTATTGATACAGTAAGATAGATGGCTGAATAAGAGTGGTGGCTAATTTGTAATCCATCTCATATAATTTAATATATAATTTTATTTTATGTACATTTTTATTTTTTATTATGTTGCAATTATTGGCATTTTAAACCCTGTAGAGCTATAAGGATTTAAACTCTGACCAGCAGGGGGCGCTGTACACTTACTGCTCAACCCTAAATACTGCTAAATACTGTAAGAATCGGGGTAAAGCAGGCTGTTCTTCATGTAAATTACTGTACAGCTCTAGACAAAAATAAGAAACCAGTTTCTGAATCAGTTTTCCAGATTTAGCTATTTATAGGTATATATTTGAGTAAAATGAACATTGTTGTTTTATTCTATGAACTGCGGACAACATTCCAAATACAAATATTGTCATTTAGAGCATTTATTTGCAGAAAATGAGAAATGGAAAAAAAGGATGCAGAGCTTTCAGACCTCAAATAATGCAAAGAAAACAAGTTCATATTAATAAAGTTTTCAGAAAACTTAAAATAGTTAAAAAATCAATAAAGAGTTCAGAAATCAATATATGGTGGAATAATCCTGGTTTTTAATCACAGTTTTCATGCATCTTGGCATGTTCTCCTCCACCAGTCTTGCACACTGCTTTTGGATGACTTTATGCCTGCACTCCTGGTGCAAAAATCGATGGCTTGTGATCGTCCATCTTCCTCTTGATTATATTCCAGAGGTTTTCAATTTGGTAAAATCAAAGAACATCATCGTTATTAAGTGGCCTCTTTTTTTTTTTTAGAGCTGTATATGCAGATGATGGAAAAATTAGGGTGTGACATTCACAAGTGATATGTTAATAATAAACCCATGTGTGTATTGAATTCATTAATGTGTTTATTAAAGTTTTATTTAGCTAATTTTCATGTTGTACAACAGTTTCATAAATTAAACACAGAGTTTGCACTGTTTTTCCACAACCTTGAAAAACAATAGTCATTGTATGAAAACTTTATAACAAATAAACAGATAAATAAGTCTGAAATGATGCTACTAGAAAATAACACTATTTCTTTCAAAATTGCCATTTCAGATATATGAACATTGTTACAGCAGTAATAAGATTTTGGTGTTAATAATTTTCCAGGCTTTTGTTGCCTCTGTCACAAGTTTTTTGTAATTAGGATTGTATAACATGGTTTGAATCAATGTTGTTCTAGAAAGGAGCATTAGTCAAACGTCATCAAAGTAAATGTACTATACTTGCAGATATTTTATATATTTTGAATGTCAATTCTTTAGGTTTTGTGATGCTTTTATAGTAATATTAGTGTGCAGACATTTTTCTCAAGATTAACTGTGTGTAAAATGTATGCACTTCCTCTATCCCAGAGCCACGAGACCGTAGAAGGGATTTCAGCAGAGAGCTCATATCCACCGAGTGTGAAAACCAGAGGCTGGAGGAGGAAATCATGAGGCTGCAGTTAAGAAGGAGAAGACCTGCAGTCTCCAGGACCACACCTCCAGCTCACTGTAGGTTTGATCTGAGCTCTAATAACCCTGTTCCTGATTCTGCATCATTGTTTTTTTACCGCTTTGAGTAAAACTGGTGGGTTTTTCTCAGGTCGACCACGTGAGCAGGAGATGAGGAGTATGAAGATGGATATCGACCTGTTAAAGCATGAAATTGAGATTAATCACTTGAAGAGGCAGATTAGGAGCAGAAAGGAGGAGCCTGCGCTTGTGACTTTCCCTCCTCTGGTACAAAATATGTGTTCCGTAATCAACTGAAAGCAATAGTTTGGTTAAAATTCTGAATTACATAATAATTTCTCCTTATGTGAAGTGTAGCCAATGAGCCAAAACAAGTTTTTAAGTTTGAGTTTAAACTCAAATAGACTTTAACTGTATATGGCTTCTTCTGATACTGTATTATAAAATGTTGTCTTTGGCCTAAACCCACCCATTTCTTATTTGTCCCCTTTGAATTGCAGAGTAAGACACTGCCACTATGATCAGGATCACTGGTTCGAATCCTGATCATGCAGCTTGCCATCAGCTACCAGAGTCCTGAGAGAGCACAATTGGCCTTGCTCTCTCTGGGTGGGTAGATGGCGCTCTTTCCCCTTATCCCTCCTAGGGTGATGTCAATCAGCATAAGGAGTCAGTGACCTGATGTATCAGAACCGAGTCGCTGCGCTTTCCTCCGAGCGTTTGCTCTGTGATGCCACTCAGCAATGCTGTATAAGTAGCAGTTCGAAATGAGGCGGTGGATGACTTCACATGTATCGGAGGAGGCATGTGCTAGTCTTTACCTCATTGTGTTGAGGCATCACTAGTGATGTGAGATATACAGCTGGCTAGCAGCTCAATGCATGGAACAATTGGCCTGATACATTTAGAGAAAAACAGGAGAAAATGAAAAAAAAAGAACCTAATATGTTGTTAATATAATTCAATTAAAAAATTACTTTTTCAAAAGGTGGGGGGGGGGATTATTGTATATTAATGCATAAACATTTTTTGTGCAATACAAATTCCTTGGAGATAGAATGACTTTTTTTGCCCAGATTTTCCTGTTCCACCTTAAAGTTACCACAATAAGTGTTACTGTGACCATTTAAGGTGGAATGATAAATTTATCTACCAAGACGTAACAATATTTTTTTTGTGCTTGTTATAAAGCATTTTCTTGTTGTGAAAAGGGCCTTAATACATTGAAACTACATTAAACAAAAATCCTATTATGGCTATCACATTTTTAAGTTAGAAAATACTAAATATGCTGTTTTCATTAATCGCCATCTTGTCTGTGATTTTTTATAACCCTCCATTTTTATAATCTCTATTTTAAGGTAAAGTAGCCCTATTACTTCACCCTGCACCTCTATCCAACCAAGAATCAATACAACCTTACCCCCCTAGAATACAGATATTGTGATGGTGTCATATATAAAAAATAAATAATTGTAACCAAATCTTGCCCTTTAATATTTGACCATTTATTTGCCATACATATTTTCTGTGCATGTTTATTTTCATAGGAGGAACCCGGATCCCAGACACCACCCTTCATCAGATACCCCGTGGACGAGGGCTTGGGGCCTGCTCCATATGATCCAATGTAAGTTTATTGTTAATTATTAACTGCCCACTGTAAAAGGAACATTTTGTCCGAAATATACTGTATTTTAACAGCTTCACAATTTACTGCAAATGTAGTTGCTGAATACTGAGCAGTAACATGAGGAATCTCATGTGATTTTTCTGTTGCAGGGCAGGTTTCGTGGTGTTTTATGATTTTCTCCTGGGCCTGTGTCCATCATACAGAGTGTGTCGTCTGATGGTGGGGTTATACACTGGGGATCAGTGTCTGGGAAGCCCCTTTGTGTTGCCCCCAGTCTATTGTGAGCTCTCCAGCTTCTCCTCATTCCCACCTTGGTACAGTCAAGGACAAAAGGCTGCCATTGCCACCAAGCAGGCAGTACCAGAGTAAGCATAAATGCTTACAGATATACAGTTATACAGTTATAAAAGTTACAAACAATAGCAACATAGTTGAGAAACTTAAGAATTAGGTTATGATAAAAAATAATATAATTTAAATGTGGTGATCAAATTGTAGGACAGATAACCTGGCTAATATAAAAAAATTACTGTATGTGTACATAGAAAATTGTTTTATTAATGAAAACCAGTTTATATCTTCAGCGCAGCTACAAACAGAGCAGCAATGGAACTATTTTAACTCACAGAGTTTTTATAACTAAACAGCTCGTAGTTTCTCATCCTCTTTAACTTAAAATCTTTCAGTAAACAGTGATAATGGAACTGTAGTGTAATCGCAATAATACACTCAAGGTTTGTGCTATAACGTGTAATATTGGCACTGCTGCGCTGATATATGGCTCTCGGCCTGCGGCCTTGTTATTGCTTAATTAATGTATGTGTAAAGTAAGTCACACTGTTAAACTTCTCCTTACGCAGGGTTCAGCCTGCTCCATCAATGTGTCTAGTGATCCAGGTACAGGCCTCAGGAGGATATGACATCTACGGACAGGAAGTGACCAGTCTAGCCCCACGAGGATGGGTCAAGCTGAACATCTTTGACCATCATCATCGCATCATTAGTGGAAGATGGAAAATACCTGTCCGCATCCTCCCAGCCAAACCTTCAATGACAACTGCAGAAGTCAACTCTGTTCCACAGGTTTATGTAGATATAATGATATTTATACACAGAGACTGCGCTGACTGCCATATTATACTTGCCAACCAGGGTAATGGCACAAGCAGCACAGGCCGGTAGCTGTAGTATACTCTGCAACCGGAGTACCAGCTAACACAATGTTCCCAGTTAGATTAATAATATATTATTTTACAAGGAAAATCAGCAAAAAATAACTATATACTACTTATCTGTTTTCTAGCTGGACAATGCAGAGCTGTTCCTGAGAATCGTCAACGCAAGAGATGCTGAGATTCAGAGCACAGTTCCGATTAGCACTCACAACGCTGGAATCTACAGATACCCTCCTGTAGTACGAAACTTAAATTGTAAAATTTAATTAAATGCAAATACCCCATAAGCATAGTAATACTTTTTTAAAATATTGAGTTTATTCTGAATTCTGTATTTTCTAAAGATTAAAAAATATGTATTTAGATCTCTTTAAACTGATGTTTCGTCTTCTCATTCGCAGACATCTCCAAGACAACGCTTTTCCAGGCAGGTTTCCCATGAAGCTGCCAGAAGAACCTCAGCTGTTCCAAGTGCTCAGGTTTATATACCAGCCTTCACACAGAGCCTGGAACCACCTGGACCCACCTGAACACAGAGACTTTCCGTCTCAAAGTACAGCTGCCTTCTGTACATCATGTGTAATAAAAAAAAAAACAAGTACAAAACTTCTTGTTCTACTTTATACTTTTTGTAAATAAATGCATTACTTTTTTTTATAAGTACAGTCATGCAATAAATCAAATATAGTTTTGGAAGTCTTTATTTTAGTTTAGTAAGAATTTACTCAAGTGTAGGGGTGTGAGATATTGACTATGGTTACGTTCATATTACAAGCCACATTGCCACAAGCCTAGTGTCTTCTAAAAGATCTTCTAAATATTAATGAAAACAATTAATTTAAGACATTTTTTTAATTTACTTAAAACAAACAAAAAAAAAATCACCAGCACAAATATTAAACAGTGCACCTACTGTTTGTTTAAATCATGTAGCCTACCTGATTTTCTTAAGCTTTTAATAATGGGAATTTATGTAAATAAAAAGAATAAATAAAATAATCAGCATTAGATTGGCAAAATTGAATTAATATTTATATTGCTGGTATCAATCAATTAAAATATATATTTTCATATATTTCACCAGTATTCTGTGAATAATACAATATATTCAGTATTCTGTGAGTAATCATAATTAAAATCATGATTAATATTATTTGTGTATTTTTGGGTGGGAGACAGTAATAATAGTTTAGTGTCAGACTAAGCCATTTTTACTGTATGAATCAATAAAAAAATGTTAAATGTTAAAAAATACCCTAAATACCTTTATTAGGGAACTACTGTGTCTATTGGAACACACCTTCAGGTTTTCCTCAGGTATAACCCCGCCCCCTTCCAGAGACATGATGCTTAATTGGACGTTCTGGACGCCTGAATCCATAAATCCGCTTCTGATTGGTCCAGCCGTGTTTGGCCCAAACAAGTCTTCGTGGTGGCCATGGCCTTGCTCCGGCTCTGCACAGTGGCTGCAGTTTTAAGTTTATTTTTAGCAACAGGTAGGAGTTTTCCTTTTTATCTTTATTTAAAATAACAGTAGAAATAGTGTCTAAGCGGGTTTTGTGTTGGTAGAGTATTTAGAAAGCTCAGGACCAGCTGAGTTAATTTTTTTAGGATGTAAGATTTTGGCTGGTGTGTGTTTTTTTTGTGTTTAACAAAACTAGTGACTTCAGAAAATGAAAAATAAAAGGTTATTCATACTGATTTATGCTGATATCTCCATAGTGAAATACTGCCTGCTAGCACTGCTGCATAACTTTTATGCTCCTAACTGTTTAGCATTTTAAGTTAATACAATTTTATTTATTTAACAGTTTACATATGACTAGTCAGTTACCTGCTACAACAAAATAATCATTATTCTAATGCAGAATTTTATAAGAAGGGGTAATTACGGTGATATCTGGTGAGTAAAATATTTTTGTCAGTGGCTCAGAAAGCCTTGTTATGGGATTCTGTTTTCTTAATAATAACTTAATAATTTTAAATCAGTAACTAGAATCAACCCAAATTCTGCATGTTTGAAAATAGAAAAAAACTAGATAAATATAATGAAACTAAAGTTTTGGTGATGTAAACTGTTTGATTTGTATTCAGTATTTGTATTGATTTCAAAATGAAGTTCAGGAAAGAGATATTAGCAGATTTACTTGACTATTTTTCTATACTTTCTATTACAATTATAATTGTTAGTATTGTTCCTTATCAAACATGAAGCCTTTTTGTATAATGCTTGAAAAGAAATCCTCAAGATTTAGGGGTGTAATCTCAGGCAGACAATTGACAAAAATCCTGTCCTTTTAAGGGGCTAAGTTCTCTGTGATAGGGAGCTGAGATAGTTTTTAATAGCTTTTTATTTATTACCTTTTTTAAATTAAAATTTCCTTACCTTTAAACAATGCTGCCTCTGCCTGGTTGCTGTACTTATGAAGAAAATAGAACATTGTAAGATTACATTAAACAGCTGTAAAACAGTGGTAATCATGGGCATTTTTTTCTATTTATTTCTAATTTTCTCCTCAATTTACAAGGCCAATTGAGACTAGCACGTCTCCTCCAACTCATGCAAAGTCACGCTTTCTCTTTTTACTGATGCAGCATTGCCGCAGACTCTGAGGAAAGCGCAGTGACTTGGTTCAGATACATCAGCTCACAGACTCCTTGTGCTGATCTGCATCGCCCTAGGAGTGATGAGGGGAAGAGTGGTTTCTGCCCACTCAGAGAGAGCAAGACCAGTTGTGGGCTCTCAGGGCTCTGGCAGGAACTGGCAGTCTCCAGTTATGGTCATTTTTGGTTGCTTGTGCTTTTATTTTGCCAGTGATTTTTCATAGCCCTCAGTTGGGATTCTGTTAAAAAGTTCAGAGTGCCTTTTTGAAGGGCCCATAACAGGGCCCTATACCTCTTGCACTTCCACTAGCCCTCAAGCCTAACAAGAATCAAGATGCCCTACTACCACTTGGCATGACTGTAAAAAACAGAGATGTAGGATCAAAGGGTGAAATGGTACTAGGCCTAGATCTGAGAATAACTTTTATCTTTCAGGGTTCTCTGAGGGATGTGGTATTGGACGCTGGCAGTGTGATGATGGCCAGTGTATCCCCAGGAAATGGCGCTGTGACGGAACCGGGGACTGTCTGGACGGCTCAGATGAAATGGATTGCTGTAGGTGTTATTTTTTATTTATGACTTTTGTTAATACATTTTTAATGTTAATCGCATGAGCTGGGCCTGCAAACAATGCAGCTTTTAACTCTTACTTTGCATTTTAACCCAGAAGAGCTCATGGTGATGCAAGTGTTACAGACCTTTTAAAACATGTGTAAAGTTCATTACTGTACTTCTTTTTAACTGATATAATAGTTATTCTGTGATGCACTGAACATCCTGAGGGCATCACTACAGGACAGTGCGTGAAAAAAATGTGTGACCTTTTTTACAAAACATAGGAGTGGTGCTGGATTTGTGGTTTTGTGTTTGGAGATAAAACTAGCTCCTTTTAAGTGTGTTTTTAGCTTCAATACATAAAATGTAAAAAGCGTATAAGCTGCTCGCTAAATGTATCTGCTTCCATTTTTTAGATGTTGCATCAGTATTCCAATATGGGCCTGGACTCTTATGGGTTAAACATTTAACAATGTTAAGTTTTCATTTTACAATTCTATAATCACAACGAACAGGTTACATATGACTAGCTACCTACTTACTACAATGAAGTACAATGATGCATAGCTCTAATACAGTATTTCATATTTAATCCAACAACATGACCAGCATGACTCAAGAAAGCATGCTCAAAATCATATGAAACGCACACATGCATTGTTCAAAAGCTTGTTTACTAGTTAGCTTACCAGTATTGGGTGTACTGTATGTTCACGTGGCTGACCGGCCTTTTAACTTTCTTAATACTCAGTAATCAGTTTAGACCTATTCTTTTGCTATTGGCTATTAGCCTATTTATTCCTTGCTATTTGAATGCCACTTATTTGTTGTATTAAATGTAAAATAATACAAAGAACTACATTTATTCTTTACGGAATACTAGTATTGTTGTACATTTGTTGCATAGATCATAATGCTTTTAAATATTTATATTGTGTGAATTGAAAATGGAGACAAACTTAATAACGCACTTATTTATAGGTTCACATGTGATCATTAATTTGAACAATGCCGTATTTTACATACTTTTAGGAGCAAGATATTTTTTCTCAGCAAAAAAAAACTATTTGCCATATTTTTTGCACTATAAATCCTTTAATTTTTCCAAAAATAGTCAGTGGATCTTAATAATAATCCAGTGCGCCCTATAGTGGTAGTATATAATCTAACCTGCCTTGTGTCTTTTTTTTTTTTTTTTTTTTGTATTTGCTCCTACAGCTTGCCCACAGGAGGATTTTGAGTGCACTGATGCCTCCATGTGTGTCACCAAGAACGCAGTGTGTGATGGACGTCCGCAGTGCACAGACGGGTCAGACGAACTCTACTGCAACCAAAGTTCTGGCTGCCTACCTGGAGACTGGAGCTGTAGGAACCGGATCTGTATTCCTCAGCAGCTGCGCTGCAACGGGGAGGATGACTGTGGTGATGGCTCTGATGAAGAGGGCTGTGGTGAGATGTTGTGGTCTATTAACTTATTTAATAATTTTAGTAACATGCTTCTTCATGCTTAACAAGAGAGTTCCTTAACTACTGTGTGTTGACCTGGTTTTAGGGCCCTGTGGAGAGCTGAATGTCCGCTGCCCAAATGGAACGTGTTTGGCCATAGAAGAGAGATGTGATGGAGTTGCCCAGTGCTCTGATGGAAGTGATGAGCCTGTTACGTGTGGTATGACTTGGTTCAGTGTATCAAAAATGTACTTAAAGCAACATTTGTGCTGCAGTTTTATCTTAAAATAACTTTCAAGTTATTGTAAGTTCTGGAAAAAAACTGAGACCACTTCAGTTTCTAAATTAGCTTCTCTGATTTTGATATTAACAGGTATATGTAGTAAAAATGAGTAAAAATGAACATTGCTTTCAGACCTCAAATAACGAAAAGAAAACAAGTTCATATTTATAAAGTTTTGAGAGTTAAGAACTTAATATTCGGTGGAACAACCCTGGTTTCTAATCAGTGTTTATGCATATTGGCATTCTCTCCTCCACAAGTCTTACACACGGCTTTTGGATAACTTAATGGCACTCCTGGTGCAAACATTTATTTTTGTCACATTCGTTGACAGATTTGTATTTCACAGCAAGTGTGTGCTTTTAGGGAGTGACTTAAAATACAAATGGTAGGAGGAGCCTATGATTGCCATAAATGCCTAGTCCCACATAATGCTGCTTAAAATCAATTTAAAACATAAATCAACTTAAATCAGCATTTTCAGTTGATCTCTTTCTCAGGTAAAACATGTGCGCTTAAAAATGGTGGATGCAGTCACTCCTGCACGGACCAGCCTTGGGGAGCGTTGTGCTCTTGTCCTAGTGGGATGAAGCTCTCTTCAAATGGGGCCAAGTGTGTAGGTAGGTTCTTTTTGTTTTGACACCTGAAAACATGAACCTAACTCTGAACTGTAATATTTACTATTTGATTTGATAATTTGAGCATAAATTATTTCTTTATTTCTGCAGCAATAAAGAAATGCTGCTGAAATGGCTTTTAACGTAAGGCACTCTTTGAAGAAAACTTAATGATTAATCTAAAAACACACATTTATGTATGTTATTTGCTACATTTTAATGTAGCCAATAAATAAAAAGCCAACTGTGCTCTCTCGGGACTCTGGCAGCCAATGGCAAGCTGCATGAAAAGGATTTGAACAAGCAATTTCTCAATCATAGTGGCAGTGCTTAGCCCACTGGAACATCTGCATCACACGCATTAGCTTTTTATGGGACCAGCTGTGGTTCTTACATGGCATTGTTTAAATAAATATTCTGTAAATGTTTTACCCTGCTCTCTAGACATTGACGAGTGTGCTCAACCTTACGGGCCCTGCATGCACACATGCGTTAACAAGAAAGGATCTTTTCAGTGCCGATGCAACCAAGGTTTCAAACTTCAGAACAATGTGTGTCAAGCTCAAGGTGCGTGTGCGTGTGCGTGTGACCATACAGACCATTGTCTAAATACCTCTTTTGTTAACTTTTCATTGTCCTTTTTGTAAGGAAATGCCACCAAGCTTCTTACCACCATGAAAGGACTGATTGGATTGGTCAGTGTGGAGGCCAAAACATTCAAAACCTTGTTTGCGGTTGACCGTGACCCTGTAGCCTTGGCGTTTGACCTTGCTCATAATGTCTTTTACTGGGCTGATGGGAACGGGAACATCTATATGGTGCAGGATCAGAAGAATACCTTGCTTTATTCAGGTGAACTGACCTCATTTTATGTTTGTGTTTTTGGTTGATTATTGTTTAGTTAATTAAAAACACGTGGCTTCATATTGTGGTAGTAGCAGTATTCTGGCTTGAAAGCAGTCTGGAGCTTTAAGGCTGTTTTTTTGTTGTTGTTGTTTGCACATCACTGAATGCAGTCATAGAATATGCTGCACTTTTGTATTGTGGTAGATGTTTGTTCATTTTTTTTTTATTGCATCATTTTTTTATACAGTCTTATCCTGGTAAATTACTAAAGTTATATGATATTTTGTTTTTCTCTATTTTCATATATCCAGTAATTCTTTAATTGCAAAAATATCCTGAAATATTTATATTATTGTTGGGCTTCATTACCCACCCCCAACTTTAGTCACATTTATAATTTGTCTGTCTAAATGTTGCACAAGTGTTTACTGCTAATACTTGTTGATTTATGCAGCAATTATTTATTTATTTTATCTTGTATCAATCATGTTGATGCTCCAAGGACTAATTAGGACAATGGTGTCTGCCATTCCTGCTTTGAGCCAGAACGCTGCTACTGCACTATGTAACTTGGTGTGGGATTATTTTAGGGCTGTATCACCCATCAATACCTTAAAACAAACCTATGATAATGAGTCACTTATAATCTGTCTTGATCAGATTGAATAGGCCTTTTCTAATATTTTCACACATTTTGCTTGATTTCTTTGTTTAGGACATGGTGGTATTAGGAGTCTAGCGTTCGAGTGGCTCCATGGGCAGCTTTACTGGGCGAATTCGAAGCTAAAAGGCATTTACACTGGAGCTCCTGATGGTAGTGCCTACAGCAAAGTCACGTCCAAAGATACAGACCCAACAGATTTGGTCCTTCTCCCAATGAAAAGGTGAGTATTGTTAATCTTGCATATGCATGAACAAGCTGCAATGGAGTAAATCATTGCATAATTATGTTTTGCAGTTCTAATAAGTCCTCTGTTTCTTGTAGTTCTATGTTTTGGATTAACCGAGGCCCCAATGATGAAGTGACTATTGAAAAAGCTGGGATGGATGGCTCTATGCGCACAACTCTGGTTATTGTAACTGCTCAATCACCAAGAAGTCTTACTTTGGATGTGGCGGCCCAGCGTTTGTACTGGATAAGTGATTTTAAAATGGTAAGGTCCCTTTAACATTTTTTTTTTGACCAGGAAATCACAAAGGTATACAGTATATGCAGTGATTAAATTTGCACAGGGATTTTCTGCTTGCAGTTGCTGTTATGCCATGATATTTTTATTTTTAAGCCAAAAAAATAAGATTCAGAATCATGTTGATGCTTCACTACCTGTGATAAGTAGAATAGTATCTGCCATTCCCACTTTGAGCCAAATCACTGCTCCTACTACAACACTATGTAACTTTGGTGGAGCTGCATGAACAAGAAATAAATGCTGTGTATTTACCCAGCCAGTACGATTTTTAATGCTAATTAAACTCTTCTAATAAACATTGCAGTCAATTGAGACTATTAAAGTGGATGGCACTGGACGTTACACCTTTCGGGAGTTCTTTAAAGGAAGGAGGGCGCAGAACCTGGCTGTGTTTAATGTCTGGATCTACTGGGCTGATGAGAAACGTCTGTGGCAAGCTCCTCAAAACCAACCTGCCCAGAAGAATTTTGTTCTTAAAGCAGCATTGCCAATCCTGACAGCCTATCACCAGCAACAGCAGCCTCAAGGTACATCCGTTAAGTTTGTACTACTTTTTTCATTTGTTTAGGAACAGTATATAAAACCTAAACCTGATTTTTGATTATTTTTCTTAATTTCATTTGTGTGCGTTTTTGCACTGCAGCTCCTTGTCCATGTCGAAAGGCACAATGCCAGCTCTGCTTGCCTTCTCTGGGCATGCCCAGTGGCTTCATGTGCTCGTGCCCAAAGGATCAGCTTCCTGTTGCTGAAGGCTCTTGTCAAAGTAAGGTATTGCTTAGGGAGGCACTGAATATTGACAACTGAATACTATTCAGCTTATGGCCAAAAAACACTTTTGGTCATAATAGGAATACTATTGCCTCTTAAAAAAATTGAATATCATAAGTTATTTTGTTTTAGTAATTTAGTTCAGAATGTGAAACTCATATATGTTTTACACCCAGAGTGAACTATTTAAGTGTTTATTTATTTTATTGTTGATTAAAAACCTCAAAAATCAGTATTTCAGAAAATTAGAATATTGTATAAGACAAATTGGTACTTTTAGCACTGTGGGCAGTGTGCCAAGTCCTGTTGGAAAATGAAATATTTTTTTGATGCACCTGTATACAAAATAATTTACATACTGTAGTTTTCTCTAACGATAGATCTTTTTTGAGCATTGCCAACAGGACAACACTAATCCACCCTGTTTGATTATAAAAGGCTATAAAATTGCCTTTCTTTGTAAATTTCACTCATGTTTGACTTGACTGGCACTGCTGAGGTAAATTTATGACAACAGTTGCATTGATCAGGTAGATACATGGTGATGGGTGATTACAATAGCTGTGCTGAAACAATTTCATGATTTTTAAATGCCTTTGCTGAGGTAGATGTTACTGTGCTATGTTGATGCGTCTACTAGGACATTTAAAAATGTCCTACCTACCTCTTTTTTCCCCTCCTTCTTCCTTGTTCTATAACTTGGCCAGGTCTTAAGCTTGCCTATGCTCGCTCTACAAATATCTACACACTGGAGTATACAGAAGACGGTCCAGTCAATTCCCTCCTGTTTTCAGCGAGTGAGGAGGTTGAGGCCTTTGATGTGGATTGGAAAAGAGGATTGGTGGTTTGGACCAATCTAACAGGACAACTGAAAGTTGGACTGCTAGCAGAAGGTCGCTCAGAATATGTTGCGACTCTTAAGCCTGGTATGTTGCAGTGCTGCTGTTTATCATTGGATAAAACATTTACACTTACATGCCTGATTCCATTCTAGTCCTGTGTACCATGACGACACAAACACACTCAGGACAGTGTCCTGTATGTGTTGTTTTTAAGCAGTTAAAGTGTTGACGTGAAAATTGAGACACTTCCATCTAACACATTTCAAATGAAAAGTCCCTTCATAATAAAACTGTTTCTCAGCCCTGGTCATGCACCCCCCTGGTCTGCTCACTTATTGATTTACCTACTTCCAGCCAGACTGATCAACTTATTAATAATTCAGGGGTGAGTTGAAACAGAGAGTGGCACAGGACCAGGATTGAGAAACACTGAATAAAAGTTTTTACACATGCGGTAGAATCCAGCTAAGGTACACGATTTAATTTCAGTTAATAATTGAATGTGAAATGTATGCTACTACTTTATATTTTATTTAACTAACAACTTGCAGAGTTTCTCAGTAATATAAATTTTTTTTTGTGCATTTTAATGAAGAAGAAATTGGTCTTTTGTGTGGTTAGTTAAAAAAAAATTATCCCTGATCTTTATCGTTATTGTGATATGAATTTTTGGCCATATCACACAGCCCTATTCCCAGTTCACATGATGCTGTAGATTGATGAAAGTTAAATGCACAACTGCAGAACTTCAGAAATAGCCTCACTTGAACTCTGGTAATTATCACCTTGCCATGAGCACACTGACGTGTTTGTTTATTTAGCCTCACTTACAACACAAAACACTAACTTATACAGGTCAGGAGTTTGTTTCCAAGCTATCCCTTGAGGTCACATTTTATAATTAATTTAACTGATTAATTTCCATGACTTTTGGTATGTAGGTGTATTGGATCCATATTAAATAGATGTGTGAATTGTGTGTGTGGGTTATTTTTATTTTTTTGGAAGCTTGCGCCATCAGGATTGACCAGAGGACTGGAAACGTGTACTGGGTGTCCTGTGATGCGCTGTCTATTGGAGCCACTCACATTATCCTCCCTGATCACAGCGTCTCTAAGCAGTTACACCAAGCGGGAGGAGAGATCGTCGACTTATTTGTGGACTGGCAGCGAGGTCAGCTGTACTGGCTGGAGGGCCTTCAGATCATTAACATGAAGCTAAGCCTGATGGGTGGAAATGCAAAGTCCATCTACAGCTTTGAGGAGAAGAGTGTGAGCCAACTTGTGCTGGACAGGAAGGCAAACAGCTTCCTCTGGAGCTCTGAAAATGGTTTGTAGGGCTTATTTTGAGATTGGAGAACTTCCATATTCCATATCTTTTTTTTTGCAATGATCTGATTACAGAACTTTCTTTGCTGTTTTAGAACTGCAGGTACTGAGTCTTCTAAAGAAGAGGGCTTATTCTGCTGGTAAAGAATGGACTATTCCGAATAGGATTGTAGCTGCATATGAGCCGTACATGGTCACCATGATCAATGATGTAATCACACCGTGGAGACGGCAAGATGGGATGCGCCTTCAGTCTGTTCCTTTAGGGAGAGGAGTTGTTGGTGTAATTGTAGCTCTGAGAGAACTGAATCAAGGTCAGTAAACCTGCTGTCCACTTTGGCTGCATAGATGAATCCTACTCTGGATGCCCATACATTTAATAAACACCCAGAGCTGCAGCGCAGCTCCACCTACTTTGATTTAAACAGTGATTGTACAAATTGGTTTGACTCAAAGGTGAAGCAATGATGGGGTCTAGAGAAGTTCTAGCCAAACCTATATGATCTGCACTTTTACTGTTGAAACCTTATATTTACTGGGTGAACTAAGAATCCAGTGGAAAAATCTGATTTATCCGATTGTGCAGTGTAAACTCAGTAAAGTTGTGTTTGATCTGAAAGACGGGGCAATGGTTTCACCAGTCTGTGTGTTTCTGCACTCATTGGTAAGGGTTGATAATATTGACCTAAACTAATGATCTTTCAGGGTATTTTGTGATGACATACTTAATGATATTACATTTTTAAATCTTTTGTTTTTTAAGTTAATTTCAAGAACATGGTCCTGCAATATGATGTTGAGTGGCTACAGTGCAGGATTCTGTTTTCTGACCTGAATTCCAAGCTGTTGCTCCCAGTTACCGTTACCAGTTAGCTGTTAGCTATTATGGCTAGTCCACCATGTTGGGCTTCATGATAAGACAGAGGGCAGAAAATATAAATGAAAAGTTGTATACTAGAGTCAATGACTGACTAACATAATAAAGAACATCCATTTTTTTGGAATGTTTTACCTTTAAGTAAACCAGGGTCAAAATGTGGTTTTAATTTTTGTCAGTATTTGCAAATCAGTATTAAGCATTTTAATAAGGTCTGGTATATGACATTATTACAGAGCAACATATTTCCACTATTTCAGCTATCAGTGATCTCCTGAAAATAACCTCTGGCATGTGTGAGTGTCTACTGAAATAGTTTTGCAACATCAGAACAGTTTATTTTAGCTACACCTTTATTCACCTACAATTTACAAGAGATGTACAGTATTTACAGCATCTGTTACTGATGTTCATTACAAGGATGCCAGTTATTCGTTCATTTGCTTCTCAGCTGAAATTCAATTGAAATTTGCTGTTTAAAATACATTTGGATTTAGATTAATCACAGTGCATGTAAAAGTTTTAATCTAAAAGGTTTTTGCTTTTAGTTGGTATTCTAATATTCTTGCATATCATAACTTTGATACAAGCTTGTTGGCCTGTGAATACAACTTTTTTCTTTTTTTCTCAGGTGACTCCTCATCTCATTCTCATGGGCCCTGTAGAAGCCCTTCTGTCGTATGTAAAGGAACATCAGTGTGCCTCTCTCAAACCCAGCTGTGTGATGGGAAGAAAGATTGTCCTGATGGGTCAGATGAGGCCTCCTGTGGTGGAGTCTGCCCAAATCAAGGTACCAGTGGTTGTTAGAGTGTTTTTAAATGGTCCTAACCCTGCGTAAACAACGGAAAGCAACAAAGCAACATGCAATCATTCATTTTCTATTCTAAAGATGCAGAGTTCAAATTTTATTTACTATATGAATTATGATGTGGTGATGTGACATTCTAACCTGGTTTGGCTACTTGCATTCCTTTGATCCCATCACAAACCAAAATGTATATTTTTTATTTAAGTGGGGGTTAAAAATGACAGTCTTTGACACGCCCACAAGCGGCAAATGCAAAAGTTGGTGTGACCAGCAACTTGTGTTCTAGTGTGAGCGCTGGGTTAACGTGTTAAGTGGTTGTTAGGGTATTGGTATTCATTTGTAAGGTACCAAATAAAGTTGGTATTAATTTTTAAGGTTTGCTTTTTCATTATTTTTTAATCTAGGTGACTTCCAGTGTAAGGACAAGACTAAGTGTATTGGGAGCTATTTGGTGTGTGATGGACGTTCTCACTGTGCTGATGGTTCTGATGAGGTGGGTTGTCCCACTGTTTCTGCACCAACCAGCACTGCAGCTCCTTTGAGGTGCCGTTTCGGCTCGAAGCTCTGTACGGACGGTAGTGAATGTGTTCTGCTCAGTCACGTGTGTGATGGAGAGGTGGACTGTAAGGACGGATCTGATGAAGAGGGATGTGAACAGCGGTGTAAAGCACGTAAGTACCATAGTTCAGCTCTGAGGTTTCTACTAATTGTTTCCGCTGCTGTGTGTAAAATATAAAAAACATTTTAATTACTTTTTTTTTCTTCCCCCACTGTAGATCAGTTCCACTGTGCTCATGGGAGGATGTGTATAGATAAAAAGCTGGTGTGTGACGGGACTCCTCAGTGTCAGGATCGCTCTGATGAAATGGGCTGCTTTACTAAATCTGAAGGCTGCAGTCACCACTGTGATGACCGGACGCGCTGTATTCCAGAAAGCTTCCTGTGTGATGGAGAGAGAGACTGCACAGACGGCTCTGATGAAGCGGGATGTCGTGAGTAGTGTTAATGAACACCAGTTCCAACCTAAGCTTAATCTTATTGCTCTCGCATTTATTTATCTTTTTTTTTTTTTTTTAATTGGTTAATAGAAATGCTCTCAAATTACTTGGAATAAACATCTCCACTTAAGTCAAAACATCCAAAGTGGCAGTCAGTATTGTTTCTAAACTGAAAGCAGAAGGGTTTGAGTGGAGAAGGGACAGAATAATTTTAATGTTAAGTTTAAGGTAAGTTTAAATGCACCAGTGTGCTGAAATGACCATCCCTGCTAAGCCTAATATATTTGTTCTTAAGACTGGTGTGTTGGGTCGCTTTTTGTGGAAGTTCTTCTTCAGGCCACATCACGCGTCTTTACGTACTTCAGTCACACATACAGCCTCTAAAAGAGGATCCGGCTCCGTTTTACTAAATGCGAGCGGCTGGTGGAGCAATGGAGAGTTCAGAAGGGGAAACTCAGAGCTCAGTAGCTCCAAAGAACCAAACCAAAGAAACTAAGGAGTAAAGTTTCGGACTGAGCTCTCTCTCTCTCTCTCTCTCTTTCTCTCTCTCTCTCTCTTTCTCTCTCTCTCTCTCTCTTTCTCTCTCTCTTTCTCTCTCTCTCTCTTTCTCTCTCTCTCTCTCTCTCTCTCTCTCTCTCTCTCTCTCTCTCTCTCTCTCTCTCTCTCTCTCTCTCTCTCTCTCTCTCTCTCTCTCTCTCTGACTGAACATAATCTGGAGTTGGATTCATCCTCTCTGAAAGGAGACCGCATCACACCTGCCCAGTTTAAAAAGATTCTTCCGCATGCTCAGTATCAATAGAAATGCTCACTAATTAGTTGGAATAAACGTCTACATTTTTGCATCAAATTCTGCTGAACGTTAAACAACATTTTAGGTAACTTTATGTATTGTTACCAGTCCAGGTTTGTGTACTACTTCACTATGTAACTGGTGAAGCTGGCAGGACATTTATGCTTTACTACGACTGCATAAATCTTTCAGACACTTCTGTATCTCTCAACTTGTCCAAAAATGCATGTGTAAAGCATGTGCTTAACGTCTGTGTTGAGCCACAGATTTCACCTACTAGTACAGCAGGATCAAGAGTGCTAATTCTTATATAATGCTGCTTTTAAGAAGTGTTTGTATTTATTTTTAAAACTATCAGGTTTTAAGTGATATTCTACACATACCAATCAGTGTTCGTCAACTTAGTATGTTTGACCAAGATCCCTAGATGGCAGTATTGTACTGGTTTTAGGTCCTGCTTTTTCTGATTGCAAAAAAGTGAACTTCTCTTGTACTCAACTTTATTGCAAACAGTAGTTTCATTCAAATATGTTGTAGATTTTCTTGATTAAAAAAAAATACGTTATTAGAACAATTGTCTTGCTTACAGTATAACAATATACAGCTCTGGAAAAAAAACAATAAGAGACCACTTAGTTTCTTTAGAGTTTCTTTGAATTTATCAAATTGAAAACCTCTGAAATATAATCAAGAGGAAGATGGATGATCACAAGACATCAAACCAAACTGACCTGCTTGAATTTTTGCACCAGGAGTGGCATAAAGTTATCCAAAAGCAGTGTGTAAGACTGGTGGAGGAGAACATGCCAGGATGCATAAAACTGATTAAAAACAGTTATTCCACCAAATATTGATTTCTGAACTCTTAACTTTATAAATATGAACTTGTTTTCTTTGCATTATTTGAAGTCTGAAAGCTCTGCACCTTTTTCGTTATATCAGCCATTTCTCATATTCTGAAAATAAATGCTCTAAATGACAACATTTATTTTGAATTTGGGAGAAATTTTGGTCGTAGTCTATAGAATAAAACAGCAATTTTCATTTTACTTAAACATATACCTATAAATAACAATCTTATTTTTTTCCAGAGCTGTATTGTGTCTAGTGATGCATATTGTGTCATGTTCAATTTAGTAATGGACAAACCTATACTATATACTATGTACTTTATTATTTTTGGGACATTTTTGTAATTATTCCTGATGTTCCCCTCGTTTTATGTCCCTCCCCCAGCTTCTGCCTATGTAGCATCATCAGATAAATCATCTACTGGACCAACCTGTTACCCACCCTCCCTCACATGTGAGCGTACATCCCTGTGCATCAATCAGTCTCAGCTGTGTGATGAGAAGTTTGACTGTCCTGATGGGTTTGATGAGCTCTTCTGTTTACATTCGTGTTCACATCCAGGTAATGTAAGGAAGTCTGATATCTTTAAACTGATGCTTTCAAGTTCAGGTATAATTTATAACTGGATACAACTATGTTGCTTCTGTAGGTCAGTTCCTTTGTAAGAACAAAAGGAAGTGTATTGAGGAGGCGTTGGTGTGTGACGGACGCTCAGACTGTCCTGATGGTTCAGATGAAGTCTCGTGTCCTGCTTGTCCTCTGCACTGTGATGATTGGACGGTGTGTCTGAGCAGCCAGCAGTTCTGTGACGACAGAATGGACTGTAGGGATGGTGTGGATGAAAAGAACTGCAGTAAGTCATTTCTTACTCAATATGAATTCTACATTTAGAATCATGCACAGTACCAGTCAAAAGTTTGGACACCTTCATATTAAATTTTTTCCCCTACTTTGTAAATTTTATGTAAACCTGTTTATCCAGACTATGAAGGAACACATAAGGAATCATGTAGTAACTTAAGTGTTAAACCAAAATACTCTGAAGCATTTAGGTGGTTCTGCGGAGCTGGTAACACTCTTCTTTTCCTCAGTCAGTCCTGATGAGAGCCAGTTTCATCATAACATTTTTCATCGTCTTTGACTGCACTTGAGGATACTTTCAAAGTTTTTTTTTTTGTTTTGTTTGTTTTTTTATTCACTGACCTTCATTTCTTAGTATTTTTTTTCTTTACTTAGTTGAGTAGTTCTTGCCATAATCTGAATTAGAACAACTTTACAACTGATGCTCTCAAACACATGTTAACTGAATGCCTGGATTCCAGGTGACTCTACCAAATCCAGCCAAGGAGTACAAAGCTGTCGTCTTAGCAAGACATGCTATTTATAATAATCTAAAATTTAAACACCTTGCAAAAATTTAATTTCAAGAGATTAAATCGTGTAAGATTTATTCTGAAAAGAATTTTTGTTTTACTAAACATTGTAAATGTTAGAATGTTTAACTTATTTATAATTTATTATCTTATTTTTACCTAATTTTAAGTAATTTGTACTTAAAATAATCACAAGAAGTCTCCAGTCACCTTATTCTGATTCTTGTGTGCAAATTTAGGCCAGCCAAATAAGGGATTTAGCTTGATTTAAATCTTACTTTACTAATTTTGAGACTTTGTTTATGCCTTTTTTGTATCTTACTAAGAAAAATTAGCTCACCCCATTGGCAGAATTTTATTTATTTTTGCTTAATTTTAGCATATATGTCTTTTTTTTTTTTTTTTGCAGTGCATAGTCTGGTTTAATACTACTTCTGGTCATTTTAAAATAATGATACATCACTGAATTTATGGTGTCCAAACGTGTGTTTAAACATGCATATAGAGCTATAGTTTTTTCTGTGCAGATAACAACCAACCCAAGCCTGTTGGATCTTCACCTCTGAAGTGTTCCCCTGGATTCAAACCCTGTAAAGATGGTAGCGAGTGTGTCCTCTACAGTCATGTGTGTGATGGAGAGAAGGACTGTCAGGATGGGTCAGACGAGGGCGATTGTGAAAGCAAGTGTAACAAAGGTATATTGATTTAATGAAGTGTGCAAATGTATTGGGTGGAACTACAGATTGTGTATTTTATCGCTGTCCAATGAAAAACACTTATCTCTATTTTAGTTCATTTTTAGTTTTCTACATAATTTGAACAGACAAACTGTCCCTTTCATTGTGCTAAAATTACTTGATGAACGGACCAATAGATATACTTCAAAATGACCTGATGTAAACTCTTTTTACATTGACATCCATTGAAAGTTTACAAGGTTTTTTCTCTCTCCTGTAAAGTTGCTGTTTTGGATAAGTGTTTTTCATTGGACAACGACAATTTGTATATGGTTGCAGTTCTACTTAATCTGACATTTGGTTTGATTTTTCTATTCCTTTATCTCTCTAGACCAGTTTCAGTGTGCCCACGGGAGGAAGTGTATAGATAAGAAGCTGGTGTGTGATGGGACTCCTCAGTGTCAGGATCGCTCTGATGAGCTGAGCTGCATTACTCGATCAGAACACTGCCACCACCACTGTGACAATAACACCCGCTGCATCCCAGATAACTTCCTGTGTGATGGAGACGTGGACTGTACTGATGGCTCTGATGAAGCAGACTGCAGTGAGTGTGTAATTGACATTAGTGGACATTATATGAGATCACGGTTTTTAATTGCATTTGTTGTAGTTGATGCTTTTTGCAACTTTATTTCCAGCGTCTCTCACAACGGCTGTATTTCCATCATATAAACCTCAAGCTAAACCAAGCTGTGAAAGTCCCTCCATCATGTGTGAGGGAACATCAGTGTGCGTCAGCCAGTCTCAGCTGTGTGATGGGAAGTTTGACTGTCCTGATGGGTTTGATGAGTTCTTCTGTTTACGAGCATGCTCACATCCAGGTAATAAATGAAAAGATGGAGAAAAAAAAAACATCTTAAGCCCTATCTGGACAAGATTTTCTCAGGAGGTCCTGGGGTAATTCTGTGACTATTCCTGTCAAGAATGACCATATACTCAGACGTCCTCTTATAAAATTACAGGCTGAATTATTTACTGTTTTTCGCTGAACTCCGTGGTCCGCCGCTAATTTTAGTCCCGTCCGGATCCACATCTGAGTTTTTTGTTTCCTCGTGTTTAGTAAAATAGCTAAGTCTGCAATTGTCGTGTTTACGCTGATCTCCGTGGAAACGCACACCCAAAGAGCAGAGAGTGAAAAATGGAGGAGCTACTGAACGAGAGCCAAAAAACTCACTGGTCCTCCTGTTTTTTCAATTACAGTCTGGATGCAAGAGTTTTATCACAGAGTAGAAGTGTGAAATATATTTTTCACAGACATCCCCCGGAGAAACTACCCCCTTCCGAATAGGGATTTAGTACGTTTCATTATGGATGCACTATAGTAGAAAAACATTAAACAAATTTCCAGGATGCTGAACATCTCATTTACCCCATTTATTTTAGTATTTTAGTGCTACTCTAGTTGCAAGCAGCTAGTTGGCTCAGCAGTCAAGTTTTAACCAAATCTAGCCATTTTATTTGTGCAATTATAGTGATGAATTTACCTCAGTAGGGCTTTTCTTTTTTAATTTTTTTTTTTTGTTTGTTTTTATTGAATTAGCCAGGGATGCTACTTTAGTCATACACTTTTCTAATTGGCTACCTCAGCAGTAAACACGAGGTGACCGCATGGCTTGAACCCGTGCTTGTACACGTGCTTTTTAGCAGCGGCAGCCTGTCCAAAGCTGTGCACCTCAGTTCCACACAGTTTTGCACAGATATTTCCAGTTACAGCTGAATTCACGCTTCTAAACCCAGAAAAACGCTCTTATTTACCTCATTTAAAAAGCCATTTAAATGCCTGATCATTGCTGTTTTGCTGTTTTTCCTTGGGTTTTGAGTGCTCTGCTGAATCTAAAGTGCTGACTCAGCTCTTGGTCGGTCCAGATCTGTCGTGAGGAAACGGCACGTGGCTGGGAGCGGGGCTGATTGAGTCATGGGTCCTGCATTGTGTAATATCGCGATATATATCGCAGAAAACAAAAACAATGCGACGTAAAATTTTTCCAATATCGTGTAGCCCTACTCAGAATCTAAACCTAGGCTATTACTTTTTTTTTTTTCTTAATAATTTTGTTTGCCAAATATTGAGTGCATCCCTAGTTTCTATCATGTTCGATAGAATTTGTAACCGCAGACCCGCTTTCCTCTGTAGGTCAGTTCCTCTGTAAGAACAAGAGGAAGTGTATTGAGGAGGCGTTGGTGTGTGACGGACGCTCAGACTGTCCTGATGGTTCAGATGAAGTCTCGTGTCCTGCTTGTCCTCTGCACTGTGATGATTGGACGGTGTGTCTGAGCAGCCAGCAGTTCTGTGACGACAGAATGGACTGTAGGGATGGAGCGGATGAAAGGAACTGTGGTATGTGCTTTTTTTATCACAATATAATATCAGTGATCATTATTGCACGTTTTGTGCCTGTGGAATAGTTTGTAGTATTTGTGCTTCGTAGACAAAGGCAGCAAAACTGCTACAGGAACCTCTGGCCTGGTGTGTCCCCTGGGCCTCAAACCATGTCTGGATGCGAGTGAGTGTATCCTGCACAGGCATGTGTGTGATGGAGAGAAGGACTGCAGGGATGGGTCAGATGAGGAGAACTGTGATCACAGGTGTAATAAAGGTAAGAGTTCTTCAGGTTTTGCAGCTAGGATAAAAAAAATAAAAAAAAAACTCTGAAGTTTCTTGGACCCGCAGAGATTTGTTTTATGTTTAAATAGTAAACACAGTTCTCAAATGTATGTACCAATACCTAGTTTGTGCCCTGTTTTCTGGTATTTAGGGGTATTTTATTCTCTTCAGTAATGTAGTATTATTGAAACTATTATTAATCAGTTTTGGGAATTATTTTTATTTTATTTTTTTTTATAATTTGTTTTTACTCTCAAACAATATATTTTATTTCTTTTCTTAAAGATCGGTGTTTAAACCCTGTTCTGATTGGATAAAAAAATTGTTTTATTTACTTATTTTTATTTTTATTTTTTAAGTTTTAATTTGTAGATGTACATTACCATTTAAAAGGATGAGCGGGCTATTGCTTTTTTTATTTTTGTTTACAGTTTATTATACAGTAAATATTTAATTTGTAGCACGTAAAGACTGTCTCTGTCCGAGCTTTTGATTTTCATTGTGCTACTTTTTCTTTTATCAGGGCAGTTTCAGTGTACAAATGGGAAGCTGTGTATAGATCGGAAGCAGGTGTGTGATGGGACTGTGCACTGTCCGGATCACTCGGATGAGGTGGACTGCTGTAGCCTTCAGTGTGATAAGAATCGCTGCATTCCAGAGAAGCTCCTGTGTGATGGAGAGAGGGACTGTGTGGATGGAGCTGATGAAGCAGACTGCTGTGAGTTCATTAGACGATAGCTGCATTTGTAATTTGCATAGCATCACTCTTCAGTTAGAAATGTGCATCTCCAAGACTGCAACCTTACAGGAGAGAGATCAGATCTTAACCTTTAATGGACGCCAAAAGTTGTTTTTCAGGCCGTTGTGGAGAATTTCTTAAGAAATTACATTTTTTAATGCATTTTTTTTTTTTTTTTAGTACTACTATCAACGTTAATGCTTTTTTTTTTTAAATATGAAAACTAATGTTTTATAGATTAATCACATTGTGCTTACGTTGTTAAATACCACGAAAAACTGCTAATGTGGTTCACTACTGTTGTGTTGAGAAGGTAAGTTACTTTTTTGTTTAAGCTGATATACTGATTTAAAATCTTGTTTGCATGTTTCCTTTTTGAAGTTGAAGGTGAAATATAGAGCTATACTAGTGATCATTTCCTAAATTAAGACTATCAAATTTTATTTATTATTTTATTTCCAATTACTAACATTCTAATGTTTTACAACGCTATTAATCACTGAATATTTTTCTACTTTTTAGCTATTTTTTTCTAATCAATATAATTTCAATTTGCCAGTCCATTTATTTTTTTTACGTTTAAATACCCATTATTAAAAGATAAAAAGTTGGGATTAATAGCGATTTAGTTCTGTTGTAATTAATCCAATAAAATGCTTTAATCTGTTTAACGCAATTTTTGTTTTACTGTATTTTTGGAGATGCTTGTTTTTCATTGGACAATGACAATAGGTTGAGTAATTTGTAGTGTGATCATTGTAACAGTGTTTTATACTACAGCTTTTATATGTACTTATTTTTAAACAAAATAGTTTTTTCACAATTAATTAAAATAGAAAAAACAATAACTGACATTATGTAACCTCTGCACTGTGCAGGCAGTTTTAATTTACATAAGTATTCAATCCAGCCTTTCAAGTTCAATATTTTTAAAAATACTTTTTTTTTTACAGCAAGAAATAATGAAAGTGTGGAAAGTGTGAAACAATCTTCCAATGATGTCTCGACACTCTTATCAGCTTATCAGTCTCCTGCTTGTGAACGCCCCTCTGTGCTGTGTGAAGGCACGCAGCTGTGCGTTTCTCAGACTCAGCTCTGTGATGGGAAGCCTGACTGTCCTGATGGCTCTGATGAGAAGTCCTGTAAAGATACATGCACACACATCGGTACTTTTTTTTATTAATGCAAATAAACTATTTAGAGCTAAATAAAGGATCATTTTGATCTCCCTGATCAAAGTAAGTATTTACATTGTTTAAATGTGTTATTTTTTTTAGGTAACTTCCGGTGTAAGGATAGTGGAAGGTGCATTGAGGGGTATCTGGTCTGTAATGGACGCTCGGACTGCGTTGATGGTTCTGATGAGGTGGGTTGTCCTGCTGTAGCTCCTGAGACTGCAAACAAAACCCCATTGTGGTGCCGTTTGGGTTCGAGACTCTGTAAGGACGGCAGTGACTGTGTTCTGCTCAGTCATGTGTGTGATGGGGAAAGGGACTGTAAGGACGGGTCTGATGAAGACGGATGTGACCTTCAGTGTAGTCCAGGTCAGATGTGATAAAGTGTGTTTTAATTGATTTAAATTATTCCCATTGAAAAGTGTTTAAAATTATGCTTTCTTATTGTGCTTGCTGGTAGTTAATGTTTTATAATATATCAAATGATTTCCTAATGCCACGTTGTATTTCAGGACCATTTCAATAGATGGATGAATGTATGTATGTATGGATGGATGGACTTAATTGAGCTACACTAGTGGTCATTCAAAAAAAATATATAGATTAAAAATATATATATATAAAAATTAAGTAATTAATACAATTTTCAAGCTTTTCCAAATTATGCTTTCTTATTGTGCTTGCTGATGGCTAAGGTTTTTTAATATATTAAATCATTTTTTGACAGGGCAGGGCAGGACTTAATTAAGCTACACTAGTGGGCATTCCCAAAAAAAAAAATAAAGCTAATGTTTTATAATATATTAAATCATTTCTTAATGCCACATTGTATTTCAGGACAGTTTCAGTGGATGAATGGATGGACTTAATTGATCCACACTAGTGGTCATTAAAAAAGATATATATATATATATATATATATATATATATATATATATACACACAGTGAGTCCAAGAAGTATTTGATCCCTTGCTGATTTTCTTTGTTTGCCCACTAATAAAGACACTATCCTTCTGCACTTTTAATGGTAGATATATTCTAACATGGAGAGACAGAATATCAAGACAAAAATCCAGAATATAATTTTAAAGAATATATTTTAATTAATTTGTATTTCAATGAGGAAAATAAGTATTTGATCCCTCTTGCCAAACACACTCAATACTTAGTGGCAAAGCCTTTGTTTGCAAGCACAGCGGTGAGACGTTTGTTGTAGTTAACCACAAGTTTAGCACACACACCAGGGGGAATTTTGGCCCACTCTTCTTTGCAGATCCTCTCTAAATCATGAAGGTTGGTGGGCTGTCGCTTGGCAACTCTGACCTTCAGCTCCCTCCATAGATTTTCGATCGGATTGAGGTCTGGCGACTGGCTGGGCCACTCCATGACCTTAATGTGATTTTTCTCGAGCCAATCCTTTGTTGCCTTTGCTGAATGTTTAGGGTCGTTATCATGTTGGAAGACCCAACCACGGCCCATTTTCAGATCCCTGGCAGAGGGGAGGAGGTTGTCCCTCAGGATTGTGCTGTACATGGCTCCATCCATCTTCCCAGTGATGCGGTGAAGTAGCCCTGTACCCTTGGCAGAGAAACACCCCCAAAACATTGTGCCCACCGTCAAGCATGGAGGTGGAAGCATAGTGTTCTTGGGGTCATAGGCAGCATTTTTCTTCCTCCACACATGGCGGGTGGAGTTGAGGCCAAAAAGTTCAATTTTGGTCTCGTCTGACCACAAAACCTTCTCCCAATAACTTGGTTCATCTTTCAAATGATCATTGGCATACTTGAGGCGCGCCTCCACATGTGCTCTCTTCAGCAGGGGTACCTTTCGGGCACTGCAGGATGTGAATCCATTGTTGCGCAAAGTGTTGCCAATTGTTTCCTTGCAAACTGTGGTCCCAGCTGCCTTCAGGTCATTTGCTAACTCCTGCCGAGTGGTTGCAGGACGATTTCTGACCGTTCTCAGCATCATTGCCACCCCACGAGGCGAAATCTTCTTTGGAGCACCGGGCCGAGGTCTGTTGATTGTCATGTTATACTCTTTAAACTTTCTGATAATTGCACCAATAGTTGTTACTTTCACATCCAACACCTTACTAATCTTTTTGTAGCCCATTCCAGCTTTGTGAAGGTCAACAATTCTGACTCTGAGGTCCTGTGACAGCTCTTTGGTTTTACCCATGTTGGAGACTTGAAATCTGTGTGATCTGTCTGATTCTGTGGACAGGTGTTTTTCACACAAGTGATTAGTGAGAACAGGTGGCTTCAGGTCAGGTAACAAGTTGATTGGGAGTGTCTAACTGGTCTGTAAAAGCCAGAACTGCTAATGAATACTAAGGGATCAAATACTTATTTCACTCCATGAAATACAAATCAATTAATATATATTCCTTAGATTTATTTTCTGGATTTTCTTTTTAATATTCTGTCTCTCCATGTAAGAATACATCTACCATTAAAAGTATAGAATGATCATGTCTTTATTAGTGGGCCAACGAAGAAAATCAGCAAGGGATCAAATACTTCTTGGACTCACTGTATATATAGATATATAGATATATAGATATATAGATATATAGATATATATAGATATATAGATATATATATATAGAAAAATAAAGTAAATTTTCTTTAAAACATGATTGTTCACTGATTTGTAGAAAATAAAATTTAAGCTTTTCCAAATCATGATTTTCTTATTGTGCTTGCTAATGTAAGCTTAAATAATTTCTTAATGCCACCTTGGATTTCAGGCCAGTTTCAATGCATTCGTGGAAAAAGGTGCATCGACAAGAAGCAGGTGTGTGACGGGACTCCTCAGTGTCAGGACGGTTCTGATGAATCAGGCTGCTGGAAACCTACCAGGATCTGTGCCCTGCGCTGCGACCAGAACAGCCGCTGTATTCCTGAGGTCTTTATTTGTAATGGAAAGAAGGATTGCTGGGACGGTTCTGATGAATCTGACTGTGGTAAGACTTTCAGTAAATGCACCTGTGCTCAGCCTGGTAAAGCTCAATGCGTCTTTCACTTTTGCCGTTTTGGTTTGGACAAAACCAAAAAAAAGCCTGAAGATCTGGACCAAACAGACTGCAGATCTTTATGGTTTTTATCTTAAAAAGCCTTGATTTGCCTTTAAATGTCTTCAAAGCATCTCCTAAAGGCCTAAAACTGCCACAATTTTATTTTTGCACTTTATATTTCGCTGTCTCCATATTTACCACATTTAGTAACTCATTTTCTGTTTGTGAATGTATTTTTTTTTTTTTTTTTTTTCGTCGACCTACTATGTTAAGGTCTTGAACAGATTGAAAGGCAATGATAAACTTAAATGCAAATGCAATATAATAACAAAACAAATTAGAAGATATATAGTTAATTTAAAAGTATTAAGGTGTAATGCAATTATATCTATTAAAAACAGGAATCCAGGAATTAGAATCAGGCTCAGTCTCTTTTCCAGCTGCTGCTGATTCAGCATTACTGGGTAGCCAGTTCTCTCAGAGGAAAGCACAGCGATCCAGCTCTGATACATCAGTTATCAGACGCCTGTGCTGACTAACACCACATTGCTCACAAAGGGAATGAATGGGCAGTTGTGCTCTCTCAAGCTCTGGCTGCTGATGGCAATTTTCAGATCATAGCGGTAGCACCCTGGTCCACTGGACCATTTGAGTTCGGCTGCACGATTTTGCCAATAATTTAAAATTTAAACCTTGCAGAGAGGTTTATTGTTCATTAAACTAGTTGTTCTTACCCTTTAATTTCTTCAGGAAATTCTGCTGTTCATCTCCTCTGCAAAAGTCCATCTGTCCCCTGCCTAGGAAGCACCCAGTGCATTTCCCAGCTCCAGCTCTGTGATGGAAGGAAGGACTGTGCGGACGGATCTGACGAGAGGCCGTGTATTACAAAGTGCCCTTACAATGGTAGTAAAATTCATTTAATTTGAACGCATGGACAATTCTTGTAAAAAGGAAGTCTACTTAGAAGCTTTAAAAATATGTTCAAATTAGTTAAAGAATACTAAAACTGCATTTTCAATTTAGTATACTTTATGAAAATACACATTAAATACTACTTGCTCAGTATTTTTATGCAATATGCTTTAAATTATACATTGTGTTGGGGGGGAAAAAAAATATATATATATTAAAGTTGAAAAATGCATGAATTGCCATACGTTGTTCCAAAATAGTACATTTAGTATGTATTTAAGTAAGTATTTTAATTTTAAAAAGTACGCACTGTTCCATGTTGAGTATAATTTTAAAAATATACTTAATACACTTTTCTTTTACAAGGAATATTAGACAAGAATTTAATAAAATGGACCTTTCTGCTGCAGGTGACTACCTGTGTAAGGACAGGCGGAAGTGTGTGGATGTAAAGCAGGTGTGTGATGGTCATTTTCACTGCACTGATGGATCTGATGAGGTGGGATGTCCCACTGTGGCTGCTGAGACCACCACCCCTGCTGGACCGCTGAAATGCCGCTTGGGTTTGAAGGCCTGTAAGGATGGGAGTCAGTGTATCCTGTACAGTCACGTGTGTGATGGAGAGGTGGACTGTAAGGACGGATCTGATGAAGAGGGGTGTGATGTTAACTGCAGAACAGGTGAACGAGTAAAATCTAAATCAATTGCAGTGAATAATAATTATGATGATAAAAATACTTGTATTAACTTTTTTTTTTCCCCAGGGCAATTCCAGTGTGCTCATGGAAAGAAATGCATTGATGCTAAACTGGTGTGTGATGGGAAGCCACAGTGTCAGGATCGCTCTGATGAACTGGGCTGCTTTTCACGAACCAAGAGCTGCAGCCACCACTGTGACAACAGGACCCGCTGTATCCCTGAAACATTCCTGTGTGATGGAGAGACTGACTGTGCAGACGGCAGTGATGAAGCAGATTGTGGTATTTTTGTTTATAGATTTATTTATTTGAATAAATTAAAAGAAGTTCAGCACAGTGGTGCTGCAGATTCTCCACACAGATCATGCAGTCTGAGATTGACAGAAGGAGAACATGTCCATGTTGAATTCCACAGTGTGTACTCTAGACACTTACCATAAACATACATGGTAGGTTAATTGGCTGAATTATTTCCCATTTGTTGTTTATAGCAATCTTTTATAATTTCTCATGTTTGATTTTGTTCCACAATTAATTGGATAAATATACAGCTCTGAAAAAAACAAGAGGCCACTTAAAACTGATTTTCTGATATGCCTCTGGAATACAATCAAGAGTCATCAAACCAAACTGAACTGCTTGAATTTTTGCATCAGAAGCGGCATAAAGTTATCCAAAAGCAGTGTGTAAGACTGGTGGAGGAGAACATGCCAATATGCATGAAAACTGATTAAATTGGTTATTCCACCAAATATTGATTTCTGAACTTTCAAAACTTTATGAACTTTTCATTGCATTATTTGAGGTCTAAAAGCTCTGCATCTTTTTTTGCTATTTCAGCCATTTCACTGAATCAGGAAGCCCTGACAACAACCTGTAAATTAGGATTAATTGCAGAACTGTGGCAGAAGCATGCCAGTGCTGTTAGCCAATCAGAGATTAGGCATTTGCATGTCATGAATATTTATGACTAGAACTGAAATCCTGTTCTTCCCCACCCACTAATCCTCCACCCAACTAAAACAGCCTGAAACAGGAGCGCAAAACCAGCTCACAGAGCATTCATTCATACTAGAGGTCACCACAAAATTAGTGAATAAACCAGGAAATAACACCTTTTTAAATATTTTCATTATAAAGGGCTGTAATTTAAGATACTGTTGCTGTATAGATTCAAGTTTTTTATGTTTTTCCAAAAAAATAAAATTAAACTTCTCTTCATTTATTGGTCTAGGTTACCCCACCCAAGTCAGCAGCTGTGCTAGCCCCTCTGTGCTGTGTCGAGGAGGGAAACTGTGCGTCTCCAGCTCTCAGGTGTGCGATGGAAAGCGTGACTGCCCCGACGGCTTTGATGAAGAGTTGTGTGTGAAGAGATGTCCAAAGAGTGGTAATGCCAGCTTGATTGTATATGGACTACATACTAGTGTTGTGATGCAATATTTTTATGTAGGAAGGTTCCAAAAAAAGCATTCATAGACATTTTGAATCATTTATAAATAATCGTATATTAGTCCTATTTTAACTAAATTTGAGAGAAAGTGGGGGGAAAAATAAGCTCACTGTTTAATGGCTTGCATTGCTTGCAGAGCCCTCATTATAAGCATGTTTTAACTGTTGCTCTCCTTTTCCCTTAGTTAATAAGCTGATGTGATTTTAGCAGGGGTTAGCTTTTAGCCTTCCCCCACTAAAATCCCTGGTTTTGAATTTGCCTTAACCAAAATAATCTATAAACTGTAGTGTGGCTAAGGTTTAAGGAATTGGCTTGTTTTCCAGTACTGTTTTGGATATGCTGGAATCATGTTCCTAAGGAAGAGATTAGGGATGTTGCCATATCAGTGTAGACAATAATATTGCCAAAAATGTACTTTTTTTTTCCCATATGATAAGTGATAATATTAATAAAGGCTATAAATACTGAATAGTGGTTTAGTCTGCTTACTATAAGATTTATCCTACAATATAAAGTTTGCTTCTTATCACTTACCAACTGGGGACATTCCCTGAATAGTGGAGATTAGTTTAGTGAAGTTAGTCGCCCTGTTGTAAAGCAATTTCACATTTTCTCAAAAAGGAGCTTAAGTCACACTCTTGGCAAAGGCCATTATCCTAATGCGGTAGAATCAAATAATCGTTATTGTAATAATACAATAAAGTATAGTGATTTTTATCGTATAGCCATATCGCCCACCTTTTAGAAGTGATTTTTGAGGTCTGGGCATTTACCCTACCCCTCTTATTAAACCTAGGTCAGTTCCTCTGCAAGGACAGGAGAAGGTGCATTGATGAGTACCAAGTCTGTGATGGACATTCTCACTGTGCTGATGGCTCTGATGAGGTGGGTTGTCCCACTGTTTCTGCACCAACCAGCACTGCAGCTCCTTTGAGGTGCCGTTTCGGCTCGAAGCTCTGTACGGACGGTAGTGAATGTGTTCTGCTCAGTCACGTGTGTGATGGAGAGGTGGACTGTAAGGACGGATCTGATGAAGAGGGATGTGAACGGCTGTGTAAAGCACGTGAGTAGTTCAGCACTGACACTATGATTGGGAGTTTGCTGTTATGAATACCAGTCATGCAGCTTGCCATCAGCTGCCAGAGCCCTGAGAGAGCACAGTTGGCCTTGCTCTCTTTGGGTGGGTAGATGGGGCTCTTTCCCCTCATCACTCCTAGGGTGATGTTGATCAGCACAAGGCGTCTGTGAGCTGATGTATCGGAACAGCGTCACTGCGCTTTCCTCCAAGTACGCTGGGCGATATTCAGCTAAGTAGCAGCTGAATGGGTGGGACAACCAGCCTCGCTAAATTGGGTGAAAATGGGGACAAAAAATAGTAATAAATTAAGATTTGTGTCCACTGATGTATATAAAAACCCTTTCATGACTTTTTTTTTTCTTTTTTTCTTTTTTTTTTTTTAAATCTGTAGATCAGTTCCGCTGTGCTCATGGGAGGATGTGTATAGATAAAAATCTGGTGTGTGACGGGACTCCTCAGTGTCAGGATCGCTCGGATGAAATGGGCTGCTTTACTAAATCTGAAGGCTGCAGTCACCACTGTGATGACCGGACCCGCTGTATTCCAGAAAGCTTCCTGTGTGATGGAGAGAGAGACTGCACAGACGGCTCTGATGAAGCAGGATGCTGTAAGTAGTGTTCTAAATGGGTAGACAGGTGTTGGCATTATTTTGTCTACTTCTGTTTATCTTACAATGTAATAGAAATGGAGAAATTATGTGTCTGTGTATATCCTCATACATGTCATGGAGTACAAGATATCCTCTTGTTTTATATATAGGACATGTCCTTAATTTTTAACTTGATTTTATATAAATTATGTATGTCACATTTTCTAAATAATGTGGTTTTCTTCAAACTTTGGATTTTGCCGTTTTCTTTCAGCTTCTGATACTAAAACCTCTTCATACAAACCCTCGCCTGAAGTGAACTGTAAATATCCATCTGTAAAATGTGAAGGGACATCCCTGTGCATCAGTCAGTCTCAGATGTGTGATGGGAAAGTGGACTGTCCTGATCAGTCAGATGAGCGCTTCTGTATGCAGGCATGCTCAGATCCAGGTATTACATTAATGTGATTGGTGAGGCGAATGAGAGGGGAAGGTCTATAATCTGGCTAATGTATACCATTAGGTCCTGTATCTCTAGTAAGAGCATTGTTAAATATTTTGGAAAAAATAAATGAAAAATATGCCTTGATCGATCAATCAAATTATTTTTTTTTTTTTTATAATAGTTGCTAGTTTGCGGTCTATAAGGCAAACCACCAATCGTCTATTTTCATACATAATGTGCATTAAGAGACATTTAATAAGGATGGATGCCTACATTGAAGTGAGCAAGGGTGTCGCCATGTTTCCCTTCTAATGGGGAAGCTGGTCTTATGGGGAAGCTGGGGGAAGCGCCCAAGTTAACAAAACTGTAAATCTTAAAAAAAAAAAAAAAAAAAAAAAAAACACAAGTTAAACAGGCACTAGATGTTAAGGCCCTGTCCCACTGCGATTGCGTCTAAATATCCACTAAAGTACGTCCAAATTTCAGTGGACGCAGTTTAGTGGATATTTAGTGGATATTTAGACGCAATCTGGACGTAGTTTAGTGGATATTTGGACGGCACCGTCCAAGTGGACGTAGTTTAGACGTTGCCGTCCACTTTAGACGCAAAAGTGGTTTTGGTACCTCCCAAAATTTTCGGAATAGATGGCGACTAATATGGACATAATTTAGTGGATATTTAGACGCAGTACGGACGTATTTTAGTGGATATTTGGACGGCACGTACAGGTGGACGTCGACGTCCATAAAAATATTTTTCTGCCGTCCATCGCTTTTCCACACTTTCCAAGATGCCAGCCAAGAGGAAGGGTTCCGCTAAGACGGCCGCCGCCAAGCGATTTTCCGAGGAACCAGCTCCAGCCCCCGAGGAACCAGCTCCAGCCCCCGAGGAACCAGCTCCAGCCCCCGAGGAACCAGCTCCAGCCCCCGAGGAACCAGCTCCAGCCCCCGAGGAACCAGCTCCAGCCCCCGAGGAACCAGCTCCAGCCCCCGAGGAACCAGCTCCAGCCCCCGAGGAACCAGCTCCAGCCCCCGAGGAACCAGCTCCAGCCCCCGAGGAACCAGCTCCAGCCCCCGAGGAACCAGCTCCAGCCCCCGAGGAACAAGCTCCAGCCCCCGAGGAACAAGCTCCAGCCCCCGAGGAACCAGCTCCTGAGGAGATGGAGATTGAAGAGAGGGAGAAAGTGGATGTCGACGTCCAAAAAGTGGAAGTCGACGTCCAAAAAGTGGAAGTCGACGTCCAAATTTGGAAGTCGGCATCCAACTTCAATTTAGACGGAATATGGACGTAATTTGGACGCACTGCGTCCATTTGGACAGTGGGACAGGGCCTTTAATCTACACAGATTTCTCTTCTGAAAAACTTTTATTTGGGCGAGTAAAGGGCTTCCGTTTATTTGTAGTAAGCTTAGAATTCCAACATTTTGTCTAAGGTTGAGTTTCAGTAAAGTTTCTCCAGCACTAAGGCTGGGTGCAGCTGCATTAGCATTAGCTGCTAACGGCAGCACTAGCTAGCAGCTAATGCTAATGCTGCTACACCCAGTCTTAGTGCTGGAGAAACTAACAAATTCAACCTTAACCCTGCACTTAAGTGGCTTTACTGCTCCTTAATACCTGAGTGGTAAAATTTACACATGGGAATTAATTCATTAAAGCAACATTAAAGGATTATAAGTGCGCCTTACGGTAATATATACATTAAGATCCTGAATATGCAGTATAAACTGACTTATTTTTAAAGGAGTTCCCTGAATTTATTGCCCTGAATGTTGGAATTTAAATTGGTTTATAGACATTTGGTGACCCTGCTGTGCCCCATTGTTTAATGGGCAGGAAACCTAACAGGTGTGTTGTGCTCTTATTTTTCTCCTCTTTTTCCCCCCTCCCTTCTTCTTAGGCCAGTTCCTGTGTAAGAACAAGCGAAAGTGTATTGAGAAGATGTTTGTGTGTAATGGGCACTCTGACTGCACAGACGGTTCAGATGAGCTGCAGTGTGCTCTGTGTCCTCGCCACTGTGATGATAGGACAATGTGTCTGACTAACGAGCAGTTGTGTGATGGAAACGTAGACTGTAAAGATGGCTCAGATGAGAGGAACTGTGGTATGTTCAGCTTTACATTTTGAGGAGGCATTTTGAGAATTTTTTTTTATATATATATTTTTTTTATAATTTCTATGTTCTAAATTTCTAAATTAGCCAGCGGTGGAGGAATAGCTGCTGGAGCTTCACCCCTGAAGTGCCGGGTAGGCTTCAAAGCATGCCTGGATGGAAGCGAGTGCATACTTTACAGTCACGTGTGTGATGGAGAGAAGGACTGCAAGGACGGGTCAGATGAGAAGGACTGCGAACAGCAGTGTAAAAAGGGTAAAGATTTTAGGAAAATCGTGAAGGTGCTTCTGTTCTTTCTTCTAATTTTGGCATATTTGTTAGTTTGGCTTAAGCAAATAATTAAAGCAGCATTATGTAACATTTTACTTTTAAATAACTTTGAGGTCATTTGTAATGCTTATCTGAACTGGAACTGGTGAAGTAGAGTTGCTAGAGTTGGTATTCTTGACTTGATGCCCTGCTAATTGTTTTCTTGCCTGTCATAAGTCATAGTGCATTCATGAGAACTGCATAAACGTACATAACCCAAGACGTGTAAAATCCCAATTCGGTCCACTTAATTCTTTAAGTTTCAATGACTGTTCTGTATCCCCCAGCTACTCCAGAAATTCATGTGTAAATGCATGTCATCTATTTGTGATAGTTATGACTATAATCCTTATATAACTCCTCTCCAGCAGTATGTTTGTCATGTTGTCTGTTTTCTTGTAACCCACCAGGTAGTTTCCAGTGTGCTCATGGGAAGATGTGTATAGATATGAAGCAGGTATGTGACGGGACTCCACAGTGTCAGGATCGCTCTGATGAACTGAACTGCTATGAAAGAGCTGAGGATTGCCACCATTACTGTGACAACAGAACTCGCTGCCTCCCTAAAACCTTCATCTGTGATGGAGAGAGAGACTGCTTTGATGGGACGGATGAGGTTGGCTGTGGTGAGTGAAGGCGGAGGGTTTTATACAGAATAGGACTGACATTTCAATGATTTTTATTTTGCTCAATTAAATATTGGATTTTATATCTTATTCATCTTGGGTAAAAATAATGTGTTAAGGTAAATTACAGATATAATAATATGCCTCTGGGTAAACCTTTTATTAATTTTACATTACATATGTTGTACAGCCCTAATACATAACCATTTAAGTTTTTTTTTTCCACATTAGTCAATGTTTTTTTTTATTTTTTTATAGATGTGTCTGTTTGATTAAAGAAGATCAGACATAAATTTGGCTTGTGGTGTAGAAAAACATGAGTATGAACTTTCTGAAATGTGGCACTTTTATCTGATGCGCCCAACAGGCTTAAAATTCTAGTGACTGATTTATTCACATGGGCAATAAAATGCCTATTTTTACACCATTAACAAGCTCAAAGTAGCTTCACACTCCATTGGTAGAATTCTGAGGTCCCTGAAATTTAAAATGAGGCACTGAGAGCTGTGGGAGTGCACAGATTGGGTGTTGTTGTTTTTTTTTTTGTTTTTTTTAATTAAACTAACACTTTATACACAAAATACCTATTTCGGGCATCACCATCTTGAAATTAAGTCAGACTATACCAACAAATTGGAATGATGGGGAAACAGGTTGCAAAATGTATTCTGTGAAAATGAAGGTTAAACAGATTTTCAGCAAAAAATGGAATTCATTGCATTGCCCAATCTTTTAGCCAATGTGCCCAACAGGCGTACAATGCTAAAGTGCTGTTTTGAAAATGTTGGGGGTGAATGGAGGTCATATTTATCATGATTCAAAACACCCAAAGTCCATTTCCAACCAGATTTCCCCTTTAAAACGAAAGTCCCTGCTAAGGGCACCCCTCAAAACCCACCTCGGTTTAATTTTGACTGAAGTGTTGCTAAAGCTTGACATTTTATTAATTTTATTCATCCGCTGTTTATTTTAGTTATAAATATTTCCAAAGGTTTAAACATGCATCTTATACTTTATACAACTTAACAGGTATAAAGATGGGTGTCTTGAACAAAACTTATATAGTAAGAAAATTAGGTGTGTTGGTTGGGTGATTAATTCATTGCTTTGCTTCTGTTTATTTTCCAGCACCAGAACCATGTTCGATTGGGAGCTTTCAGTGTTCCAGTGGTCAGTGTGTGTCCACAAAGCTCCGCTGTGATGGTCATGCAGACTGCAGAGATCATTCTGATGAGAAGAGCTGTCGCAGACCTCCACACTGCCCCCTGGGGGATCGATGTCCTCGCAGCCACGAGTGCCTGCTGAAGGAGTGGCGCTGTGATGGGCATAAGGACTGCGCCAACGGGTCTGATGAAAAGGTGAGAAGGATGAGGATTCTTGGGTTATTATAAGCACATATATTTGGTCTATAAAAGACTGTGTGCAAATGGCCTTGCTGTAGTCATGCTGCTTAATTGTAGATAGATACTAGTAGGGATTAATTGGAGTTAATGCTGATTTATTTTAAGCCTGTTGTGTATTATCCATTATTATTTATGATTTCTATAGAATTGCAAGACCCGTTCTGTGCAGTGTGGTGAGTTGCAGTGGTGGTGTACATCAGGAACACAGTGCGTTCCTACATCTTGGAGGTGTGATGGCACAAAGGACTGTAAAGACCAGAGTGATGAAGCTGGATGTGAGTCGAGCCAAAAAAGTAGCAGAAACGGGTGTAAATATTAGCATATAAATATAGCAGTAGAGCTGTAAATATTAAGGGAAAAAATGGCATTGCAGGTGTTTTTTTTTGGGGGGGGGGGGTTTTCCCTCCTCTTTCCCCCTTCCCCTCCACTTCCCAGACTTGTATTGCGATCCTTCATTGTTTCAATATTAACACTTTTGTGTATCCAACATTTTAAGTAAAATAAATGCTTTTGGGCAAATAGTTTGCTGCTTGTAGACATTTTTAACAAAAAAATTGTCATCAAGCAGCAAAAAAAGTAGTACAGAGGTGGGCCAATGTAGTGTCTGGAATCTTGCCCAAGGAGTCTTATTGGTGTAGTGCAGTATAGTCACCCAGACCTGGAATTGATTCCCAGTCTCCCACATGGTCTTTGGACATCTTACTGGCAGGTGGTGGTGTTAGCCACTGCACCAAACCAATCACTGCCCCAGTCTGCACAATACAGGGCAAATTAAATATTGCATGTAAAACTAATCTTATTTTATAGTTTTTGTGATAAACTAATCAAAGGAGCTTCAATAACATTTGTGTATAACAGCAAGTTTACAAGATTAAACTGCATTACTAGTGTACAGCAACAGAGGGAGCTCTTTACACTGCTTACTGTGATCACATGACATAATAAAGCTGGAGGTAGAGCGAGGTAGAGGTCTGGAGTAAAAACACGCCAATCTACTTTCTAACCTTTGAAAAATGAGTGCGGTCATGCCAATTGCACAAAAAGCACAAATTAGGATCTTTATATTTTGTGAATTTTTTTTTTTTTTTTTTTTTTTTTTTTTTTTTTCCTCTTTGTCTTTCAGGTGGTAAAGCTGAATGTCCCAGTCACCTGTTTCAGTGTAGGAGTGAGGGGTGTGTGAACCCCGGACTGGTGTGTAATGGCGTCTCTGACTGTGTGGATGGCTCAGATGAGGGTCTGGGTTGTCTCAGCAGTAACTGTTCCAGATCCCGGATGCAGCAGTGCGAACATTACTGTGTCAACACGCCACAAGGAGAAGTAAGTGACTCTTTAATGTGTTTATATTGTTGAAGATTGCTTCTTTCAGTGGATTCTGAGCTTAAAGACTTGAACTTAGTCTGTAGTCCTGATTTTGCTTCAGAATATTATCTAAAGCCCTATCTGGATAGGATTAGTTTCTCAGGGGGTCCTGGGGTTATTTTCTCTTTTATGGGGGGGTCCTCTGATTTTATTCCTGTCCAGCTACTATATTTTCATTGCATCATAATATTCCATTCATAGTTTTAAATAGCACATTTAACATTGCTTTATACTAGTTATTATTTCAGGAACAATGGATCATCTGAAAATGTGGTTATACTCATGGGCCTGAGGGCCTGATAAAGCTGTACGTCATGCTCTGCATCAGTGTTTTGTAAGAATAATTAGCATGTGAGCAATAATGTATTATTTTCTCTCTCTCTGCTCAGAGGTGTGTGTGCCGGGCAGGGTTTCGCCTCCAGGCTGATGGTGTATCCTGTGTAGATGTAGATGAGTGTACAGAAATTAAGCCTTCTGTATGCAGCCATAAATGCCACAACACGCACGGCTCTTATGCCTGCCAGTGTTCTCCGGGTTTCTTACTGGAGCCGGATGGCAGCACCTGCAAGAGCCCAGGTGCGTACAGTTGGGTACATTTTAGGTTGACATCACTGTAAATGTCAGTATTAAATTAGGGCTAAGTTAGTTGCATGTCATAACGATTATGAAAATGCCTTGTATTTTCAGAATGGCAGTTTTACAGTAGAAGGGAACAAGACTTCTTAAATTTCCATAGAGGCCCAAGTCATTTTAAATTGTCTCTTTCCATAAAAAATATTTAACTATAGAAAATGAAATTCACATCAAAATGGCATGAATTGAAATACAAGGTTTTTGTGCGCGCACATGCCTTGGGAACACTCACACCTGTAGAAGTTGTCAATCGTTATCTTGAGTAAGACTGACCCTGGCACTTTTACTGGTGTACCAGTAAAATGTCATGGGCATTACCAGCCACAGTGGATCAGAAGTGTCTAGCTAGAATTATCCATTAAATCAGACAAGTAGCTCTCAGACACATTCAGTGATTAAGGCTGCTCACACATGCTGCAATTTAGTGCAGTGTTTTTTGTTGTTGTTTCTATGGAACATGGGACTGCTTTCTGATTACTTTTGGCATGTTATTGTAATGTTACAAATCCACATGTATTCACTTACAAAATGACCCATCTGGTTCTGTATCTTTATTCTACCTGCAGAAGAGCCTCATCTTTTGGCTGCTGTACAGAATGAGCTGCTGTTTAAGGATCTGCGGAGTGGAAACCTCCAACTACTGCTTCCCCCAGGCCAGACCCCCATCTTCTCCCTGGACTATGACCTGATGGAGCAGAAGCTGTTCTGGGTCAGTCTGGAGGAGAAGACCATCAAATATGCTGTCCATGGAGACAAAGGCAACATCAAACCACTTATTAAAGGTCAGTCCAAAAGAGCAACTGACCTTTAGTTCATTCAGTGATTCGGTTCTGAATCTGCTAAAGATTATTTTGGGGATTTTGTTCTCCACCAAATCACTCTTGTCTCTACACAGGTGTGAAGTCGGACTCTATTGCTATAGACTGGATTGGGAGGAACTTGTACTGGTTGGATGGTGCAGCTAAACAGATCCTGGCTGTGAGACTTGGCAGCAGTGTTGTGAAGCCTCGGAACTACATAGTGATCCTGGATGAAGACCTTGAACAGCCTCGCTCACTGCTGCTGCTGCCCCAGAAAGGGTGAGGGCTGGTTTGTGTTTTATTGTTTTGGGAAAGTTCTGGTTGAGATATTGAACTGTAATTACTGTATACTGTCACAATATTTTGTAAGCAAGTTAATTATATTGCATTTCTTTAAATTAAAATGTAAGAATACGGCCATAGTACAAAATACACTTAAAGTACACTACTGAAATCCACACACTTGTTAAATATTTAGTTTATGAATCCAATCAGAACAGTGCAGTCTAACAAAGTACATCAGTGCTATCTAGTAGATGGGGTTTAAACAACACAGAATTGAACCTCTGGCTGCTATCTATCTTAAAGTATAAACTAATAATTAAAAATCCATTCTGTGTTTGAGAATTGATGCATCATTGCAATACTTCAACCAGGCGGTTTGCTTTTGCTGTTTTTGCAGCTATAGCTGCACATCTGCACCAAGAGATGTGTGGTACGAGAGAGAAGCACGCAGCACATGTGTAAAAGCAGAAAAATGAATGTGAACGATCAAAGCGGAATTCATGCATGTTGCATGTCTGGGAATCGGATATGTATCCAATTTAGGACCACATATAAAAGTGATTCAAATCTGATAATCAAAGATCTAATTTGGCACGTTTACACATTCATGAAAAAAATTTGATCTGGCACTTTGGACACTGGAACATATCTATTTAGTGAAGATTCTGTTATCGTGAAAAAAATTTTATCTGAGCCACATTGAGCAAAAAATCAGATTTTAGTCACTTCAGCCTGGTAATATAAATGTAGCCATGGTTGCAAGCGATAACAGAATCTTCACTAAATAGATATGTTCCAGTGTCCAAAGTGCCCGTCTTTAGTTCCGTTAAGAGTCACTCGCGGTCTTCAAACGTCGACTGAAGACACATCTTTTCAAAGAGTTCCTAGACTAATCCAAAAAAAAAAAAAAGGGTTTCTAGGGTTCTAAACATGTGTATCTCTTGATCCTAGTCTACAAACTAGCTTTGGATATTTGAAGAAACATCGAAGCACCGTTGTAAGTCGCTCTGGATAAGGGCGTCTGCTAAATACCATAAATGTAAATGTAGTACATTAGTGATTGGGTGTAAATTACCTAGCTATGGTTAGCAACCTTACTGAAGATTAGTGATTACCTGTTCAACAAAAAATGGCCAGCTCACCTGTTTCCAAAGCTGGAACACACTGTTCAAATAACAAAAAATGTCTGAAGCTCTGCTGTCAAGAGCTGCCAGTGCTTAAACTCAACATGTTCTGTTTAGGGCTCTCTTGCAATTGGCCTATCCTGGCGGATTCTTTTTTTAGTTATTATTATGCACTTGTATGTAAAAGCTAATATCATGTATAACAGCATTTTTAGCTTATTTCCTGAGCTGCTGTGTGTTTCAGGTTGATGCTGTGGTCAGAGATTGGCAATGAGTCGAGGATTGAGCGTGCTGGCATGGACGGTTCACAGAGGAAGGTGGTGCTGAACCGTAATCTCCGCTGGCCTGTTTCCCTGGCTATAGACATTGTGACTGATAGACTATACTGGACAGATATGAAGCTTCAATGCATCGGTTCCGCAACACTGGCTGGAGAGGACGTCAGGGTAATGACAATAAGTTTGGCTTCTGTTTTGTAGAGAAGACTTTTGTGGAAAAGCTCATTGAACATTTATAGAATCAATTTCATATTCTGTTCATGTTTTCGTTTGCATATACAGTGCCAGTCCAAAGTTTGGACACCCCTCCCTTCTTATTCAATGATTTTCTTTATTTATTTAATATTAAGCTACAAAGGTAGACAACATTTTTAAAGACCTAAACAATTAAGGGACACAGTTTTTATACTGTTTGCTACATATTTCTAAACATGAGTCCTCCACAATCCCCTGACCCAAACCTGATGAACTGAGATGAGCTTGTGATTTGAGGTGATTTAATTGGGATGAGCTGGAGCGTCACAGCATGAAGGAAAAGCAGCAACTATTGTTCAGCACCTCCAGGAACTCCTTCCTTCAAGGTACTGAGAAATATTGCTCTTTCAGGTGACTCTACCTAAAATACCAAAAGTGTGCAGATCTTTTTTCAAAGATAAATGTGCTACTTAGAAAAATCTAAAGTATAAAACATATTCTGGTTTGTTTAACTCCACTTGGTCACAAAATAAATATGTATGTGTTCCTCTAAAGCTTTAATATAGTCTTTAATATTAAATGTTCAATGTAAAAATTCAAAGAAAGAGAAAATAAACACACTGAATAAGGAGGTATTGTCTAACTTTTGACAAGTAGTGTATATGTATTGCATTGGGTCAAATTTGACTTCTTACTGCTTTCTGTCTAAAGTTTCTACAGCTGACTGAGACTTCAACCCCGTTCTCTGTGGCTGTGTTTAATGACATGGTCTATTGGTCAGACAATCGGAGAAGAATCATCTATGGAGCTCATAAAACCACCGGCAAGAACCGCACTGTTATTCTCAAAAGACCCGGTCTGCCATTTGGACTCAAAGTAAGTAGTTTCATGATTGTAGTAGAACAGCAGTGTTGGTCACGTTACTTTGAAAAAGTAATTAGTTATAGTTACTTCTCCAAAAAAGTAGCTGAGTTACTAACTGAGTTACTCCACTATAAAAGGAACTAGTTACCAGTAAAAGTAACTATTGCGTTAATAAACTCTTGCTACCATAACTTTACACTGAAACGGTGATTTAGGCATTCTAAATATAGTACACGAACTTCTTACTGGAAATGTGATCTTTAGTTCTATGAATCCGTTTTCAGCTTCTCCTCCGTGGTTGAAAGGCAGCTGTTCTGTGTGTGTGTGTGTGTGTGTGTGTGAGGCTGGTATGTGCCTCTCACACACAGCTGAACTGTTTTGCCGGAGGGTGGGGCTGCGCTCATGCAGCCGCTCTCTCTATTGAAATGAATAGGATGCGCTGTGCTGGTGGACGGGGAGAGGGTAAGTCTTTCTTGCGTTCACGCTGCACTAACACTAAAATTTGGTTTCAAGTCGCGGGCCACAAAATATCGCTCTGCGAGCCGCGAGTTGAGATCCCTGACTTGGTGCTCACCACAGACTACTGTCTTTCTATGAGCCTGCGGACCCCTAGAGGGTGCTTCGCTGCCCACCGGTTGAGAAACCCTGGTTTCTCATCCTCCCTTCCCTTGTGACTCAACACTTTTGCCTTTGTCTGTGTGCGCAAAGTTTAAAAAAATAAATAAATAAAATGAATTGGGTGGCTAAAGTAACGTGCAGCAACGGGATGTCAGAAATCGTAACGTAGTTATAGTTAGTCAGAGACATTAGTTAGATTTCTCGTTACTGAAAAAGATAACAGATAATACTATTTTGTATCCAGTTAAAAGTATGTGAAGCTTTCATCTTTGTCGTTCTGTCATCTTTATCCAGATTGTCCACCCACTCATGCAACCGAAAATCCCAAACCCCTGTCAGGCTCTGAAATGCTCTCACATGTGTCTGCTGACCTCGGGGTCGCAGGCTGTTTGTCGCTGCCCAGATGGATTGCTGTTGGCTGAGGACAGAATCACCTGTAGCTCACTTGAAGAGTCCGCCTCTGACTCGGCCTTCCTGCTGCTGCTGTCTCCTTCAGTGCTCACTCAGGTACAAACAGGCCTATCTATCCTGCACAATGTAAAGCTTCACAATATATTGTTTTATTACGGTCATTGAGTATTTATATATTTTATAATTTGTGGTGATTTTTTTTGTAATTATGTTGTAATTTTATGTGTCTCACGAACACTTCCATGCAACATCAGTCAGAAAAGACCTGTAACTATCTTATTAAAAAAAGTTTGGATTGATTTTGTTTTGCTTTAAATGCCACTGCATTTAAGGTGGAACGCAAAACTTGCTAAACGTGCATTTGAGAAAATGTATTAAATGAGATGTCATCTTGTTTAACTACTCTAGCGTGCTTTAGTACTATAGTACTTGCTAACGTTGGCTTGATTTAAAACTCCATTTGATTTGGAACTGCTGGTGCAGCGACCACGTTTAAGGTGGAAGGGAAAATTCAAAAGCCATCCTCTTCACTAAATGTGAAAAAAGTTAAGACTGCAACATCATGTTAAACTCTCGACTCATCGTAGACCCTACTGATGGATTATTAAAATGGTTTACATCCAATTTAATTATAGATTTTAATTGTTTAGTTGTTGCAGCCCCCTTAAGAAAGCCTTTCTTGGATGGTAGAGACTATTACTCCAACAAAAGCAGTATAAACGTATTTTCAATACCCCTGTATTTGGAATAAACTGAATGAGCATGAGTCCCAATACTTTTGTCCATTCACGTGTCTATATACAGAACAGGCCGAAAGTTTGGACACCTTCTCTTTTTCAATGAGTTTTCTTTTTCATGACTGTTTACATTGTAGATTCCCACTGAAGGCATCAAAACTATGAATGAACACATGTGGAGTTTGATGTAAAAAAAAAAAAAAAAAGGTAAAATAACAAAAAAAAAAAGAATTATATTATAGTTTCTTCAAAATAGCCACCCTTTGCTCTGATTACTGCTTTGCACACTCTTGGCATCATTCTCTCAATGAGCTTCAAGAGGTGGTCACCTGAAATGGTTTTCCAACAGTCTTAAAGGAAGGAGTTCCCAGAGATGTTTAGCAATTGTTGCCCCTTTGCCTTCTTCACTCTGTGGTCCAGCTCACCCCAAACCATCTGGATTGGGTTCAGGTCCGGTGACTGTGGAGGCCAGGTGATTTTTTTTGTTAAGTACATAAAACTCTACATGTGTTCATTCATAATTTTGGTGCCTTCAGTGACAATCTACAATGTAAATAGTCATAAAAAATTAAGAAACTCATTAAATGAAAAGGTGTGTCCAAACTTTTGGCCTGTTCTGTACTCATGTGTAAAGTGTTGTCATCTTGCTTTCTGCAGATCTTCACTAAAAATCTGCGTGCTAAGGTTGAATTAAATCAGTGGCCTGAACACCGTGCCATGGCTCTTCCTGGTATAAGTGAAGCTACAGGTCTAGACCTGGTCCTCAGAGATGGCATGCTGTTTCTGGCCAGCCAGGCCTCTGTGGCTCAGCTTCAGATGGACGACTCTGGACTCGGGCGTAAGGGCAGTCCACTGCAGCTGTCTGATGACAGCGTGACCGCTCTGGCTGTGGACTGGATCACACACAACCTGTACTGGAGCAGCCTGAAGAAGCCCCAGCTCTACGTCTCTTCACCCGACTGGAAATATACCGCAGTGGTGATAAAGGCCAAGCTGCAGGACACCACCTCTATCACCCTGCATCCACCTACAGGCAGGCTGTGCTTCACTGCTATTGAGCTGGGGGGCGCTGGATCCCTGCCCCAGATCTTCTGCGCCTTTATGAATGGAGAGAATCGCATGGTGCTGTGGAAGAAAGCACAGATGCCCATGTCACTGACCTTCTCCACCCAGGGATCAAGTCTTTACTGGGTAGACATTGGTGAGTTATGGTCACTTGTAATTTTAGGAAGTAAGTATTTATGCTCATAAATATAGCGGTGGGACAAAATATTAGTATCACAACATATGGTTTTGTATTACATAATCGTGTATACGTGATGCGTGGCATCAAATATGTATTTTTCTATTAAAACATAGATGCGCTGAGGGCGCAGAGTGGTCCAGCAGTCTAAAGCTATGCCACTGTGATCAGGAGATCTAGTTTATCTGGTTTGAATCCGGGTCCTGCAGCTTGCCATCAGCTGCCAGAGCCCTGAGAAAGCACAATTGGCCTTGCTCTCTGGGTGGGTGTAGTAGATGGCATTCTCTCCTCACATCACTTCTAGAATGATGTCAGTCAGCACAAGGCATCTGTGAGCTGATGTATCGAAACAGTCACCCTCCTTGTGTTGCGGCATCACTAGTGATTGAGGATATACAGCCGAGTGGCAGCTGAATGGGCGGGATAATTGGCCTAGTTAAAACGGGAGAAAATGGGAGAAAATAAATATTTTAAAAATATAGGTGCTCTAAACTCTGGTGAGTCTAAGACTTGATCAGAATTCTGTATTTATTATACAGTAAACTCACCATGAACTTTAAACCCCCACCCCCCCTTTTTCTTTTTTTCTTTTTTTTTTAAACCACATTTAACTTTCCTGGAATTCACTGACTCACTTTGCATGTGTGAACAAACTGCTGGGTTATATTTAGGATGAGAACAAACTTGTCCCATCTTAGTTCTCACAATTGTGCATCAAATCGAAACTAGAACTAGTAACAAGCAGTTGATGTTCATTTCCCAGAATGTGTCCATCCTTTTCTTGTTCTTTCTCCTCCTCCTCCAGCTGCTGCAGTTATTGCATCTGTTGACATTGATGGCTCCAATTACAGAGAGTATAAAACTGGACCACCTTTAATTGTCTCTTTTGCCCCAAGTGACAATATCCTGTTCTGGGTCACCCTCTACAACGGTAATTACTACCTACAGTACTGGTTATTCATTTAAAGCACTTCTGTGGTCTTACCAGCAGAGGGTGCTGTACTGTTTTGTGTAACCTGATGCAGTTTTTATTCACCTGTAACTTTCTGTTGCACCTTTCTTGTTCTATTTTTGTGAAAATTGTGCTTAATTTTGTTCATTTTGTTCATAATAGTTTATCACTATTTTGAAATGGTCAAGTCCTTGTTTCTACGGTTACCATCCATCTCATCAGCTCTACTCTCAGGAACTCTCAGGATGGACCACCACAGAGATACAGCTATTATTATTTGGGTAGTGGGTTATTCTCCAGGGTACCTATGGTCATGAAAAAAAAGGTTATGGAATTTGAAAATAGCAATTTCAAGGCCTGGGTCATTTTTGAAAAAATAAAAATACCCAGAAAGTTTTGGTAAAGTCATTTAAAATTTGGTTTACAAACACAATCTTTGTGTTTCAGTTTATTGATGGAGAAAATCTATTTTGAGCTACAAGTACATCAGCTCAGAGTTAATTCAGTAATTAACTAAGACTCTCAGGATCTGACACACATTTTATATAATAAAGATCAGGTGTCATAATTTTATCTGATTCATTTTAGACCTATTATCCATTTTAATTATAGTTTTAGGTTATTTTTGATTTTATTGTGCATGTCTGCAAAGATGTTTTAAAAATTGTATGGTCATGAAAACTAGCTTTGAAGGCATGGGAAAGTCATAGCAAAAAAATCCTGGAAATTTACTGGTTAAAATGTGTATGAACCCTGATTCTCATAATCAGCAGGTTTTTAAAAACTGCTGTATCTGACACTGGCATGGTAGTGGAGTGTGTGTCTGTGTCAGATACAGCAGTGCTGCTGGAGTTTTTAACACCTCAGTGAGTAGTCCAGCAATCCGGCATCCTGTGCCCACAGATGGAGGACTAAAGGATGACCAACACAAAAACTGTGTAGCAACAGATTCAGAGCTTTTGTCTCTGACTTTACAACATCTACAAGGTGGAGCAGCTGCATTTGGAAATGTCTAAGTGGAGAACAGTGAGTGTTTTAAACAGTGTTTTTGCGCTGAGAATAACAACCCCACTACCCAAATAATAGCTGATCTGTGGTGGTCTCTCCTGTGGGCTCCTGACAATTTAAAGGGTTCAATAAGGATATAATGATAAAATGTGCGTATGAGGGGTGTAACCTTACTGGAATTCCACACGGTGCAGTGGTCATGGTTCAGTACGCGTAAACGCACACAGAATACACAGTATAATTACATTTATTATCTGTACCTGCTGTAAAATTGGGAAGAAGAGTAAAATAATTTAAATTCTCTGCATGTCCTCTACATGTGCAGTATTGATGATAAAACTACTTGACTGATTTGACTTGACTGGTTTCACAAGTCTCCTAAAGTCTGCCTGTGTCAATGAACATAACCTGGAAAGTGTAGCTGTAGCACTGTTGCTATTAGCAACTCGCTCGCTTTTGGTGTCTTTAGCTCGTTTTCTCTCCTCTCCATCTCTCTCTCTCTCTCTATCTCTCTGTATATCTCTTTCTCTCTCTCTATCTCTCTCCATCTATCTATCTATCTATCGGTCTATCTATCTATCGGTCTATCTATCTCATCAAGTTAATGCTGATATTTCTTAAAGAACTCAAACACTGAATGCATCCAGTAATATGCTTAGGAAAAATATATGTAGTTTAAGCAGTTAAAGTAATGCTTTTTCCCCCACCAACTGAACTAAAAACGTAGCGAACCATGGGGTCTATACCAGTGTGTAAACCGAACCGTGACTTTTCTGTACTGTTACACCCCTAGAGATGTAGTTCTATAGTTACAGACTTGCATACTGCAACGTGTCCTATTAGCAGGGGTGATAGCGTTCAGGCGCCGCGCCGGAAATCCGGCGTAGCGTGGCTCTGTTAAAAGCTTTCCCCATCCCCTATGAAAAGCCCCCCCCCCCCCCCCCCCCCACGTTTGACGTGTGCAGACCATTTAAAGCTCAACGCAAGCCTTCCATCCAATCAGAAATAGGACGCCGGCGGGTCTTGTCTTGGCCGCTCATGGGCTCCGAGTCCTCCGGGCATGTTAGTTGAAAAAATTGGTTACGGCCCAGATACATCAGTGGCAGCTTAAATTCTGCGCATTACGACTTCCTAACTGTAATAAGCAGAGGCGGAAAAAGTACTACAAATTGTAATTAAGTAAAAGTACATTTACTTTGCTAAAATGCTACTGAAGTAAAAGTTAACGTTCTTTTTTGTCTGATATATTTTTGTTAAGGGGCTAACGAGCTTCACACGTGCTTTACTCACCCAAATAAACTTAAAGCTTAGTACAGGGCAGCTGCGTACCAGCATGAATCGCGCATTTGAAGTGGAGCTCTGAGCTGAGTGGACGGGTTTGATGAAAAGCGCGATATATAATTTAATTAAAATGTATTTAAATCATATTATATATAACAGGTGTGCCGAATTTTGAATCCCAGGCAGAATCCGACTCTCTTTTGCGTGCACACGCGTCTGGTAGTGGGCGCTAAAAGTTACTCTCGCGATGTCCGTTAATATTTTTATAATATTTCCCTCAGAATACAGCAAGATATAAAGCCAAACAAAGACTCCTGTAAGACAGTGCTAGTTTAATTGTATAAAAAGCGAAAGAAAGACGGGTATTGCAGAACTAAATAACTCGTAGGACTTAACGCGCATCGAGACACGTCCAGTCGGGAGAGCGCACGGTGCTCAGCAGTTATATTTTCTTTATAACTGGCTTTAAAGAAATTACTTTCAAAAAAACCCGTTTTAGTCTCCCATTAATTTATATTAGGCTTACAAATGAATTCAATAAAAAGGATAATATAGTTTTTAAATGTAATGTGATGATATAATTTGTCCTACATCTTACAATTACATTTGGTCACATCTAAAACACATTTAATATTGGAATAAATTATCGGATTAATCAAAATTGCAATATAAATTCCCTTCTAAAATAAACATTTTAAAAACATTGTATTATTTTTATTTTAGGCCAGCAATTATAATTTAATATAGTGTTACAGATCTAAATCAGATTTAGGTAATCATTCATCATAAAGTAGGTCTCATGTGAGCCATTTATAGAACTGTCCCTAATTCCATTATACATATATTTTTTATTATTTTTTTTTCTTTCCTCATTTTTACAGCGTACAGTTGGAACTAAGTCAATAAACAAAACTCTAGGTTAACACGCATATAATGCTTTACAGTAGATAACACAGAGACAGTCCTCCTGCATCAGTAAAAGGTTTATTTCATTTATTCATCACTGGAACTGATTGTATTTACGTTCCTTTGATCGCAATAACTTGTGAAGTTAAAAGTGAAGCAGCTGACGACCTCCGCGGACCAATGCGCGCTCTCGGCATCGCGCGCTCTTACGACGCAGCATCGCGCGGCGGGGGGTCCCGAAGCGCAATACAGGCGAGGCTGCAGGGAGAGACGGCCCGCAAAATCTAAATACTGTATTATTTAACTATAACAATACAACAGTGTCAATGCCACCGCGTGTGATGCTCCTTGCGATTGCTTTGCTGAATTTCATAATCGGCTGAATTTTAGCTTCATCATGCGTCGTTTGTCGTGTAGTGTGAGAGGGGCAGGATGTCCGATTAACTGCCCAAACGAGCAGCCGATTGTTTCAAATATAAAAGCGAATTTCAGTTAAATAATAGCGAAGTGAAATAAAATAGATTTATCTTCAGTCAAAGAGCTTTTTTCTGCTCATTTTTTATTTCCAAAACTGCGCTTTCACGATGTGAGAGAGAATGAGTGAGAATAAGCATCACGTGTATCTGTCTAATTCGCAAACGGCAAATCTCCTTTGTTAATCTAGGAGTAAGTCCGTGTAGTAAGCATAACTATAAATCCTTATAAATGTTACAAATATATAGCTAGTAACTAATAGTTACTGTGCACATTTTAAAGATATTTTTGGCTGGTAAACAGAGGCATCTCCGCTTCCCGACGTCGGTCAGCAGGAGGCTTTCTATTCGCGATGTCTTCAGGATTTGCAAAAATAAAAATCAATGATTTTCAACGCATCATTCAAGCTTCCACAGCAGTAGAGTTTAGATTGTCAGCCGGAGCCTGACCCGATTTCCGACCCGAACATGCGCTCCTCCTCTCCGCAAAATGGAGCCTTCTGAAGTGAGGAGGAACATTACATAAGGTGAGCTAAATTTGGTCCAATGCAAAGGACGGTCAGATGTATGGAGCTAATTCAAGTTAGTTGTTGATAGAAACAGCACGTGTGTCGGCTCGTAGAGTGTGTTAAGCACAGAGTGCTATAAGCTTAAAATAAAGGCTAAATTAATCTATGTGCTTAAAAAAAATCGTGTGTTCGTAAACATTGTTAAGCATATTAGAGAAGAAGAAAAGTAATTGTAAATTATTGTTATTTTGGTTTAATGAGTGTGCAGGGCATAAGGGGGCAGAACGTGCATAATCATGTTTAAAAAAAAAACACTGCATTAAAAATATATATGCACTCTTAGTGCTTCCTTTTCATTTACTGGATAGAAACTGAAGCTGAAAGCTAATCTCCGAGTTGTAGCTTGAAGAATTAGCACACAGAGGCACAGCAGTGTAGAGCTGTTCTCTTGGCGCTGGTACGTTAATCGTGTCTCTTGGGTTTATATGAATTGATCAGATAAATAGTCGTCTATAAACAAAGGCAATGTTATTCCATTAAAAAAGTATTGCTTAATTAATTGGTAATCACCTCCTCTATTTTAGACAGAGTGTAGTTACTGTACTTTGGAGTAGTATTGCCCCCTACTGACCTGTCTTGGTATGGCTGCTGCATATGCAGCTTTGAGTTAATGCATTCTGGTGTTGAAATGTTGCATTGTGGTTCAATACACACCTCAATTTCTAACTATACTGCAACATCACAAGCCTTGAATGCATTTTTAACGCATACGCTGGTATTCGTTTTAACAGGTAGAATCGAACGTGGCCAGTTTCTTTCAGTCAATCGTAAGTCCTATACCAAGATGGAAATGATCTGTTTTCGTGAATAACACTATAGACATAAGGCAAAAATTAAAACATCTAAAATGTGTCACTTGACAATAAGGTCATACACAGACTATTAAATGTTTGAATAATGTGTCAAAATGTATGCCTACATTACGTCGCATATGCAGTATGTTGTGCCCCCCTCACCCCGTTGGAACAGGAAAAAAAGTTCAGGCTCAGGATTTTTTTTCACTATCACCCCTGTATTAGCTCAGAGGAGCTGGGAGGTCATATGTTCACTAATTCACTATCTGTATTTTGTTTCAGGCACAAATACAGTATGGTACAGTGATGGTGTCCAACCCAAGCAGATGTGGTTTGAGGTGCAGACCAACATCGTAGCACTAAAGGCGTACAGTGCAAACAGCCAGAAAGGTATGGTTATGGTCCGTTGCTCATATCATTCATAATACTTCTCTATACTGCTCTTTTGTTTTTCTTTCAATCCCTCCCTTTTTTCACATCATTCCTCCATGGGAGTGGCTTGAAAAGAGGACGGGTGATGTGATGCATGTTGAAAGGCCACATATTTCTGCCTGTCCTTCCATTCAGAGTCTGTTTCTCACCCAGTCGTCTTCTCTGCGTAGCTCCAGCTGTAGAACTGGTCCAGCAACTAGCTGCATAGTTTGCATACAATTGGCTATATTTATCTACCATTACAAAGAACGCCATGCTTTATATATATGTAGATAGAATAAGCATCACTAGACAAGAGACTATTCAATATACAGTACCTCATTATATTGCAGATGCAAAGCTTGCGCGGGTTGCCAGATTGACACATTGGCAAGAAATGATAAGTCTCTTGCTCTTGCTAATTATTTATTTTATTGTTAATGATTGTGGCTTACAGCCAAAGAAAACCCAAAATTCTGTCTCAGACAATTAGAATATTATATAAAACTAATTGGTATTTTCGGCAGTGTGGGCAGTGTGCCAAGTCCTGCTAGAAAATGAAATCCACATCTCCATTAAAGTTGTCAACAGATGGAAGCATGAAGTGCTGTAAGATTTTCTGGGAAAACAAAACTGTACTGACTTTAGACTTGATTATAAAACACAGTGGATCAACACCAGCAGATGACATGTCTCTCCAAACCATCACTGATCGTCAGTAAATTTTACATTTCATTTGTAAATCAAGGGAGCAGAGTCTGGAGGAAGAGAGGAGACACTCAGTCCAAACTGCAAGCTGTGTGAAGTTTCCACAATCAGTGATTGTCTATAACCTGACAACCTGGTGTGTGGAAGTGGGACTTTGGAATGAAAAAAAAAAGTTTGAATAAATAGTGTTTAAAGCTTAAACTCCTGATGATGTAATGAGTTACTATGGAAAATATAATCCTTAATGGAAAACTAATAAATAAAAACAATGTTTTTGATTTGTCTACACTGAAAAAAAAAATATCTTAGAAACTGAACTTATATAATTTCAAGGCAATAAATCTTATATTCTCTGATAAGAATTTTTTAATTAGCATTGTTTTGTGTAAGATTGCTTTACTAATTTTGGGAATAATATAAGCACAGAGTCAAGTTATTCATATTTTTCTGTATAAATTCAACCTACAAAATAGGATTTTGGCTTGATTTATGTCCTACTTTACTCATTTGAGACTTTAAGAAATGTTTTTTTTTTTTTTTGCTTGATTTAGGCATTTCCGTCTCAATTAACCATATATTTTGTCTAGTTTTGCCAACAGATTTTTTTGCAGTGTACAGTATGGCAAAACAAAATATTGCAATACTTATGATATTCTGATATATTTCCTTTTTACCTGTTTTAAACCAGGATCCAACCTCTGTGCTGAGAACAATGGGGGCTGCAGCCAGCTGTGTCTGGCGAACCCTGGTGGGCGTACATGCCGCTGTACTCAGGGCTACCTCGTCGTGAGCAAGACCCAATGTGTGGCCACTCTGGAGTGCCCAGCGGGAAGTAAACCATGCAGGAATGGGCATGAGTGTCTGTCCAGCAGCAAATTCTGTGATCACATCTCCGACTGCCCGGATGGATCAGATGAAGAGGATTGTAAGTTTCATTGTTGCCACAAAGTGTGTTCTTTAGTACCACAGTCTGTTTTCACTTGTGCGCACACAGGAAATGGAGCAGAACAAGTTTACATGCTCTGAGAAATCTGATTACTGAGCTTCTTTTAAAATTTGTCAATTTTCTTAATTAGATTTCTAGACCTTCTTATATTGTATTAAGTCATAGTATGCTGTTTTTGTGACCATGTGAATAATCAGATAACTCCGGAAATCCAATTATAAACCAGAACAGATCTGGTCTCCTTCCACCCCCAACGGAACTGACAGGACAGTTTTTCCAAACAGAGACATCCTGTTTTGTTAAATACCCTTAAGGATAGTCAAATAGAACAAGTAATTAATAAATATAGACCTTCTAGACTTGGTGAATTAATGGAAAAAAATTAGCATCTTCCATTGTTTTTATGCAGCTTTGTTTTTAAAATGTTTCATGTTTTATATCATCCTTTCCAAATCTAACCTGATGTGAGCTCTGTTCTGATTGGCTCTTTTTTTATTGTGTTGCTCCGTTAATTTTAGGAGCAACTTTCAGCTAGGAGTGCTTTTTACAGTGTGAATGGGCGGGGCTAAAACATGGTAGGCTGAACAGGTGGCGATACGAATGAGTTCATTCAAATAAAAACTAAAACTTTAGTTTTAAAATAGGCATCTTGGTTTAAATATTCACATTTTATTGTAAAATGAATAAAAGCATGTTACAGTAACTTCCATTCAAAGTTAGGAAGATTCTTTCCTTTTTCTATAAAGTTCTCCAATTTGGAGAATTTGCATTATGGCAACTAATATATTTATTGCACACTTGGGAGTAGAGGTGGGAATCACAGGGCAGCTCACAATATGATCCCGATACTGTGACACTGCTATAATCAATTATCTAAGATACTTCAAGATATTTGGAGATGTGCTTTTTAAGTGTTATGGCAGCTCTATTATTCCAATTATGTTAACTAGCCATAATCTTCCATTAATTAAAACGGTTCTACTGCTGGTAAAATTTCTAGGTATAACCCAACTACTCTACATTACATAAAAATATTTTTAAACTGTCTAACGTGAGCTTAAATAAATGCAAAAAGAATCATAATTCAATAAAATTATTTATATAGCACTTTTAAAATGTATATAAAAATATTTATATAGCACGATACAGATCACTTGTTACGAGCACAGTGTAACGTGAATAAACGTCACCTTCACCAACAACAAAACATATTTCAGAGACGAATCGTAGCTTATGAAGGGAAATGGATGAGTTAGCAGCTCATATGTGGAGCATATTTGCTGGAGTGGAGATAAACCGCTGGTCTGAAGTTCATGCTCAGGTCGAGGAGCAGAAAAATGCCAGGCGGTTTGCTTTTGCAGCTATAGCTGAATTCCGTGAAGTCCGATTAAACTGTTCACATTCATGTCGCTTGTCTGCATCGGATAGGTATACAATTTTAGCACCACATATGAAGGAGACTCAAATCTGCGTTCACACAGCCATGAAAAAAAAATCAGATCAGATCAGTCACATTGAGCAAAAAAAGAGCCCATCCTCCTTTGGTCGACTCGGACATCACAAACAAATGACTAAACAAAAAGAACAGTACAAAGAGATGATTGGGAGATAATGCATTATTATTATTTTTTTTTTTTTTTTATACTTATATTTTATTGATTTATCAAAACTTATTGATTAAAATAACATACAAACAAGGCTGCCTGGGAACAAATAATAGTACAATTGACGTTATGGTGGTAGCATTATGTTAAAATTATTACTGCCATTAAACGACTTCAGTCCCTTAATTTGCTCTATATATTTGTCCCTAATTTGTCTTCATTTCTATATAACTGCAGGTGCATACCTGAACACCTATCAAGGCTTCAAACACAGACCTCCTCCTCCTCAGCCCTCATCCTCAGGCTCGCAGGGTGTCTCTGTCCCTCAGGACGACATATTGGTCCGAACGCTGAGTGGTCAGTCCTGCGACTCTGATCTGTGTAACGGCCGAGGGCAGTGTGTGATACAGGAGGGGGAGCAGAGCTGCAGGTGTGTGCAGGGTTACAGCGGGATGTTCTGTGAGGTGGGAGGATCCAGAAGTTCTTCTGTTGTCCTGTCTGTGCTCTTCATCCTGGGTATCGTCATCGTGGCTGCGGTGCTTCTGAGGATGAGGTATATGACCTCCTTTCACTTCTAAATCATGCGTTTTTTTTTTTTTTGGAATTTAATGTTAAAGCCTATATGTATTTGTTTTCTTGTTTTTTAAGATCGAAGATAACATTTTATTGAACATTTTAACAGTTTATTAGCCCAGTCAGCAGACAAATCAACCAAGTGCAATACATTTGGTTTCAAATGTAGTCCTTTGTTCAATATAAAATATCCATATTCAACTGAATATTTTCATTTTCCAAATGTTTGGTGCATCCCTGCTGGGAAGTTAAAGTAAAATTCGAATTGTAGGAGTTATGGTAGTATTATATCTTTAGTTTATTGTGGTTTCTGGTACCCTTGACAAAGGTTTATCCTCATTTTTAGTCCCATTTCTTTTTCTATTTGTTCCTTAAATATTGTTGTTCTTCGGGTTTCTGAGCTCTACTGATTTTATGTACATTTGGTAAAGGTTTGAATCGAAAAAAAAAAAGCATTCTGTGATTAACCATAACCATAATTCATGGTTAATCATTGTTCTTCTTTTCAGGTTTACTGCAGCTTTCATAAAGCACTCCAGCATGATGGGCGTGTCCTTAGTGATTTTTTTTACTTATTGAGTGTCCGTTGGTCAGTTTTACACAAAAACAGGGAGAACTACGGTGGCCGAGAAAGCCCAGCGCAGTGCAAATTGAAAAGCGCTGCAAAAGCACAAAACACATCCATCAAAATTACAACACAGGCGCAGCAAATAGAAAAACACGCTGCAAATACAACCACAACACAACGGAAGTGAGTCACAACACAACGGAATTTTCCCGGGGGACCTTAAAATATGCTGTACCAGCTGTATACAAAGGACAATAAGTGGCAAACAAGCTTCTAAAAAGTAAGTTATGTTTATTACCTGTGATTGCCACAGTTGTGTGCATATTATTAAAAGTTCTGCTTCACAAAACGCCTTGTTTGCCACTTATTGTCCTTTGTACACATGGTGAAGTCCGAGACGTTACTGAAGACGCAGCTTAGCTGGTACAGCATCTTTTAAGGTCCCCCGGGAAAATTCCGTTGTGTTGTGACTCACTTCCGTTGTGTTGTGGTTGTATTTGCAGCGCGTTTTTCTATTTGCTGCGCCTGTGTTGTAATTTTGATGGATGTGTTTTGTGCTTTTGCAGCGCTTTTCAATTTGCACTGCATTGGGCTTTCTCGGCCACCGTAGAGAACCCACCAATAACAGATGAGGTGCAGAGAGATCAGATAAGACGTGATGCATGATGCCTGAAACTACAGCCTTTCAGCTTATTTGCATAGAAAAACTGTTCTGTGCAAATTTAATCCATGTTTATTGCTTCGAAAATAAAATGGCAGTGCTTAGTTATTAGTTAATATATATTCTTTAATTATAATAATTATAGAATTTATATAATTTTAATTATATTTTTTGTTGCTTGCTTGTTTTGACTCTCCTGGTTCATCCCCACCCGTTTTCAGGAGAGAGAAAGCATTGAGGGGACTGTCTATTGACAAGGAGACGCTCATGAAGGACATGGAAGACCACGAGGAGCCTGAGGAACCTGAAGAACAGGAGTCTAGTCCTCAAAACTTTGTCAATGAACTCTATGACCCTGACAAGGAGGTACATTAACAGCTTCCCTGAGCATGTTAGACTGATTATAATGATGCACACCAATATACGAATGCTTATAACTAGGAATGGAAGTAGGATGGCTTAACTTTTTGGCCAATGTCTATGGGACATATGATACAGAATTATTGCAATATATTTTCCACAATAACTGCGCCATCAGGATACTGTGATTCTGCAATACTCGATATATCAAGACAATTCGCTACAATACTTCACAACATCTGAAGTGTTACTGGAGAGGATAAAATCCTACTAAATAAGCAAATACAAGAAATTATGGATTTATTCCAGTTTCACAGAATTTTACATCCAGAATTAAGTCAAATTAGAGGGCAAGTCTTGGAGTTTAAAGCTCCTGAATTTCAAAAAAAAAAAAAAAAGATTTATATTTGGCAATTCAATCTAAACAATACGATTATATTGTCATTGATATATTGTCCCATCCATAGTGGACTGGCTGAAATCACATCCACTCTTTAGCTTTTGTGGTTGGTGTGGTGCTGTGGCTAACACCACCACCTGCCAGTGAGCTTCCACTTTATATGGGAGACTGCGGTTCAATTCCTGCTCTGGGTGACTATGCTCCACCACACCAATAAGAGTCCTTGGGCAAGACTCCTAACACTACATTAACACAACTCTGTAATAAAAATTACCTTGTAAGTCGCTTTGGATAAATGCCGTGAATGTTTTGTGGAACAGGTCATTTAATGTGTGTTTTTGCTGTGTGTGATTTTTGATGTACTGTTCTCTTACCGTGCTTCTTCTCTTCCACAGGAACAAGCTACTGAATTGGTGGATTGAATGAACTGATTTGCTGCTTCTTAAATAAAGGATTTAACCAAAGCAGAAACTGTGGTGTGATGTGTCTTTTTATTTGTACAACTGATTACAGTTTAGATCACTAGTGCATGTTAAAAATAAATAAATAAATGCACAGTAGATGACATGACTCTCCAAGCCACCACTGATTGTAGAAACTTCACACTAGACCTCAAGGCAGCTTAGACTGTGTCTCTCCACTCTTCCTCCAGACTCTGCTTCCTTGATTTACAAATGAAATGTAAAATGTACTGATGATCAGTGATGGTTTGGAGAGACATGTCATCTGCTGGTGTTGATCCACTGTGTTCTATTCTCAAGTCTAAAGTCAGTGCAGTGTTTTCCCACAAAATCTTACAGCACTTTTTGCTTCTCTCTGCTTATAACTTTTATGGAGATGCGGATTTTATTTTCCAGTAGGACTTGGCACACTGCCCACACTGCCAAAAGTACCAATTGGTCTTATATAATATTGTAATTTTCTGAAATACAGATTTTTGGGTTTTCATTTTCATCAACAATAAAATAAACACTTAAAATAGATTGCTCTGTGTGTTATACATCTCTATATAAGTTTTAGATGCACTAGTATGACCTCAGTTATAGATTGTTAGTTTTGGGTTCAAATTAGAGCAAAGTGAGCTGAAAAAAGTTACAGGAACTTCTGCTCAAGTCAAATATGAGCTGCTACACACGTACACTAGTGAATTGTGTGTCACTAGTAAGTTTGTTTTATACAGTGATGTGATGTAACTCTGCAAATATTTACTCTGTACTGATAAGGAAGTAAAGTGAACACTAGCATATAACCTCTAGCTGCTGATAAGAGAATGAAGGGTTGAATGGGATTTGCTTGTTTGTGACACTCCTTCCCCTATTAAGTAATAAAGCTGCGAGTTACACTAATTACTACTCAAGACCCTGAACTGTAGGGTTATCACTGGCAATTAGGGCCAAAATCTTTGGCATATATGTGATGCACTAAAGGAGGTTCCAAATGCAGTTTATGAAAGCTATAAATAGGCCTAGATTATAAATAAATAATTAGAATACATATTTACACTTACACATATTTACAGAAATCACAAGTCAATTATTTACAATAGAGATGCTACAGTCTGTCTTAAATCAATAATATAATATTTTATAACTTTTTCTCTCATTTGAAAGTTCATGTAATCACTTTAGTTTGTGTGGTTCATGCTTGAAATTGCTTATTAATTAGATGATCATGTTTTTTATACTTTCCAAAATCTTTTTGCCCTAATTAATATAAAATGTTTCTTTGCCTTTGAAAAATACAAATACAAAATAAATATGCTCAGTTTGATTGGCTGATAGACTGCTGTGCCTTATATTAGAACTGCAATTCGAAAGGGTTGAGCAGAATGGGTGAAGTTACGTAAATGATTTGGTCCGTGTGAGAACGGCTCAAAAAAAGGCTATAAAAAAAAAATGGAGGTTTTGACATGGTCTTGTCAAAGTCTTATTGAAATACTGAGGCTGTTCATGCTGGAAAACCCTCCAATGTGGCTAAAATAAAACTTTTCCCCAAAGAAGAGCGGGTCAAAATTCCTCCACAGAGATTTGAAAGACTCAATACCGTTTGTTGCCAACAGTTGATTGCAGTTGTAGATAGGGGGCAAACTTTTTTACACAGGTGAAAAAGGTTTTCCTTAATAAATCAAATTATCATTTAAAAACAAATTTTTATATTTACTCATGCTATCTTTTTTTTTTCTTCTCCATTTTCTCCTAAATTTACACGGGCAACTACCCAACTCATTCATGAGGACTCCCCCCATCACTAGTGATGCCCCAACACGAGGAGGGTGAAGACTAGCACATGCCTCCTCCGATACATGTGAAGTCAGCCACCAATTCTTTTTAAACTGCTGCTGATGCAGCATTGCTGAATAGCATCACAGCACAGCTCGCTCTGAGAAGAAAACAGCGACTCGGTTCTGATACATCAGCTCACAGACGTCTCGTGCTGATCAACATTACCCTTTGGAGTGATGATGGGGGGGAAAAAAGCTCTATCTACCCACCCAGAGAGAGCAGGGCCAATTGTGCTCTCTCAGGGCTCTGGCAGTTGATGGCAAGCTACATGAACAGGATTCAAACCGACGATCTCCTGATCATACTGGCAGCGCTTAGCCCGCTGAACATTCATGTTATCTTTGAAATCAAAATGTTTGTTAATCTAAAAAATTTAAGTATGATTTAAAAAAAAAAAAAAAAAAAGACAGTAACTGTAGTTGCGTAACTGACTTTGACTGATGTCTCATTGCCTTATGCAAGCTACACTATGTGTGAACTGTAAACAGTCTAGTGCAAATCACACAAAAAAGTTCCAGCACAGTCCTCCAACTATTATTGTTCACAATCCAGTTACGCTGAAGCTGAGTCACAAATTTAAACACTGACCCAGTAAACACCAGTGCTCAGCTTTAATATGTGCATACTCTCTTTCACCACTGTTTACTGTGCACAGCCTGAACTCACTCTTATCTTTTTGGATCTTTGATTACAGAGTCATACCAAACTGGTCCTGTCTGGTCATGCAAAGCTGTGTAACACTACAGTCACGCAAGCAATACCCGGCCCCCACCAAACTGGTGGACTGGAGCATGGGGAGCCACCTGTGTGGATTATAATTATATTCCCTGTTCCGGGTTGTGTGTGTGTGTGTGTGTGTGTGTGAGGCCTACCTCTTTGTGGTTTCTGGCTGAGTGGTCACCTGACACTGTTCTTTCCCTGTAAAGACTGTTCTGTTTGTTTCCACTTCTGCCTTTTCACTTGTGCAACAACCTCAAGTTCAATGTTACGTACAGCCTTTGCAGAGCTTCTTATGTTCTAATTGATGAAGGTTTTAAACAGTTTTGATGTGTTGACTGCTGTATCCAGAGCTTGATGAGTAAAGAGATGAGCCTGATAACTGATTGATGGACCAATTCTGAATGGCTAATTTCTCTGATTTGGGAAACTATTAAACTTCATGTTTAATAGGAAGCTTGTTCTTTACAAGAGGGCACTACTGGTACTCAAAGTGACTTTGGTGCTTTGGCATATCTATATTTGTATTCAGATTGAATTTTGATGGACAGAAATCCATTGATGGACAATCCATTGATGGACAAATCCAGAACAATAGAAGTGCAGGTGTCCAAGAAGAGCATCGCAACTCATGCAGGTGTGTTTATATTGCCGAAAAAGCCAATCAAATATTGCAAATAACATTACAGTCAGTCAGATACAGTCTAACAATTTTTGGCAGTGTGCCAAGTCCTGCTGGAAAAGTAAATCTGCATCTCCGTAAAAGTTGTCAGCAGAGGGAAGCATGAAGTGCTGTAAGATTTTGTGGGAAAACAAAACTGCACTGACTTTAGACTTGATAATAAAACACAGTGGATCAACACCAGCAGATGACATGTCTCTCCAAACAATCACTGATCATCAGTAAATTTTACATTTAATCTGGAAATCAAGGGAGCAGAGTCTGGAGCAAGAGTGGAGAGACACACAGGTGGTTTGAAGAGACATGTTAAGTCCGAAATCAGTGCAGTGTCAGCCAGAAGATTTTACAGCACTTCATGCTTCCCTTTGCTGACCACCTTTATGGAGATGCAGATTTTATTTTCCAGCAGGACTTGGCACACTGCCAAAAGTACCAATTGGTCTTATACTGGATAATATTCTAATTTCCTGAGATACTGACTTTTGAGTTTTCATTGGCTGTACGCCATAATAATCAACAATAAAAGAAATAAACGCCTAAAACAGATCACTCGGTGTTTAATACATCTATATAATATGTAAGCTTCACATTTTGAACTGAGTTACTGAAATAAAGTAACTTTTCAATGATCTTCAATTTTGTTTTTCAGATCCACCTGTATGTATACTACTCTCTTACTCTTTCACCTATAAACATCCATATAAATGGAACTTTCAAAGCTTTCAGTTCTACCAATGAAGTGTGGAGCTACTTTGAGCTTGTTAATAGTGTATGAATAGTGATTTCTTTGCATGGGCAATGCTATTCCCCTTTCGCTAGCATTGTAATCCTGTTGGGGGCATTGGCTTAAAGCTTTGTTTATCTGTTGACTCATTGTTACCTAATTTGAAGAGGGTGGCGCCCAGAGAATACCACAATACAATATTTTCTTCAAAAAAGAAGGTACATCATCAGAATCAGATTTACTAGCTTTAAAACTAGAAGAGTTTCATCTATAAACTACTGCAGCACTAACATAGGACTGGTAAACAAGCAGGTTCCCAATGCACCCATATGAGTGTACACTATTTAGTTTGGCCCAATGTTTTAGGATCCTGCTGTCCCCAAAACAACCCTTGTGCCCTCCATGCAGTTCATATGTGGCTTTGTCTGTCAGGAACGAGTCCCAGCTAATGGTTTAGCTCACTCGAGGCTCACCTGAGACTGCAGGTATGCTGGGTGGGTCCCTGCTTGCCCCACAGCCATGAAATGAGAGATGGTTTTTCCCACTAAATGTCAGACCAGACCCGCCTCCCTGAGCTGAGCCTGGCAAGTACCATCATGTCTCCTATTGCATGATCACATTCTCCAGCCAATCACATCGCAAGACCAGGGCTGCTCCCAGCCAATAGGAGCTCGGCTACCTGAAAACAGGTGTGGAAACAAATGGCAGGGCATGTGGAACAGGGAGGGGAGCTGTGGCTGAGCTCAGCCTTCCTGCTCTGATCTGTTCTCAGTTATTCAAGACTTGGCTTGTTCTTGTTCTCTGTCTGCCTCTGATTGACTGACTGACTGTTGTTCTTCTACCTGCTTTCCTCCTTCACTCGCTCACTCTTTCTTTTCTTTCATGCTCTTTCGCTCAGTTCAGGCAGGATCTGTAAAACCTGCTGGCTGTCCACCTCCACCACAACCTTCCACCCGGACCCCACTGCACCCTACTAGAACAGACCCTGCCCTCTGAGGACATTCGGCGAGTGTGAGTAGGTATAGTATGTTGGCATGTTTACAGAGTGGTTTCTGTGTACTTTTCTTGTACCTTTGGCAGGTTGGCGTGTTCTTGCAGAACCTGACTGACCAGTTGATAAGTGTACAGATAGATATTGAGTGTACAATTGAAAGTACATTCAATCCAATGCTTTTATTAGGTTTGGCCTTATGTTTGTTTCATGGTTGGCTTGATCTATGCTGGTGGTGCAATAGCTTTCAGACCAAGAGCTGCTGAGGTATGTTGATGGAAGCAAGAGAAGATAATTTAGTTCATTTATTTTTGCTGTGTCATTAAATTTGCCTGTCTAACTGATTTGGAATCGTGACTAAGATGCAGGTTGAGTGTATGTTGATCTGACTGAGATGGAAAAAAGGAGTTTTTGATGTGTTTTTCATGTACTGTTTTGCTGAGTCATCAATATTTAACCTTCATTTTAGTTTAAAGAATAATGTAATGTCTATTACTTTAAGAATGCCTTCCTTTGGTTGTGATTCAGAACATTTTAAACAGTGCCAGAGTATACTGTATGTATAGTGTAAGGCACTGCGTAACTAAGTTTTTTTTTTTTTTTTTTTTACCCACCTTTACACATGTTGTTATTGTGATAGGTCATGTTGTTTGGCATCGGCTACTGGAGCCCTGAGAGAGCACAATTGGTCTTGGCTCTCTCTGGGTGGGTAGATGGCACTCTGTCCCCTCATCACTCCAAAGGGTGATGTTGCTCAGCACAATTCGCCTGTGAGCTGATGTATCAGAATCGAGTTGCTGCGCTTTCCTCCGAGTGCGCCGTGCTGTGATGCTAGTCGGTAAAGCTGCATCAGCAGCAGTTCAAAAAGAGGTGGTGTCTGACTTCACATGTATGGGAGGAGGCATGTGCTAGTCTTCACCCTCCTGGTGTTGGGGCATCGCTAGTAGTGATAGGGGTAGTCCTAATGAGTGGGTTGGGTAATTGGGCTGTGTAAACTGGGGAGAAAATGGGATCAAAATTAGAAATAAAACAAAAAATTGTATTTAACTTGAAATAATCAAATTTATGCTTCATATTTGTTCAATAAAATTATGTCCACACTGTAGGTTGTTTGACTACTGACGCTACTCACTGCAGCTCAGTCTGATCTTACTGTAAAGCATCCTTTATTGTGAAGTGGTAATGTATGATTTGGATATTTATTTGAGAAAGTCCCCGTTGTTGCATTTATTCGTACATTTGTTCACATACAAATTAATTTACAAGAATATTTATATAATGGACAATGCAACTTTCAGTGACATACAGCATATAGACATAGTACAACTTTTAGATGTAGTGTAATGTATCTTTTCTCAGCTCAGAAGTAAAGTGAAAGTAACCATTGCTCCTTTTTGAACTTCCTTACTTGGCTCTGTCTCACAGTAGAGCTTGCAGTCATCCACAGGAAGAAGGTGGGACATGTCCAGCCTGAACTCGGACCCTGTGAGGGACAGATGGAGTCAGAGCGTGATGGACTGTGGTGCTGTGCGGTGTAATGGCCATGGGGACTGTGTGACGGTGGACGGGCTGCCGGAGTGTGACTGTATGCTGGGATACCGGGGGGTCACCTGCAGGGAGACGGTCAACGGCGGCTTGTCTGTCCCTCTCACGTTGGGGTGTCTGGGGTTCCTCTGTGGACTCATCATCATGGCCTTCGTCTTCGCCTATTTACGACAGAAGAGAAAAGCCAAATTAAGGTATGAACCTGATCCTGAATGTTATGTATGAGTACATGTCTGTCTTTCTGTATGTTTCTGTGCACCTGCCTGTCTTTCTGTCTGTCTGTCTTTCTCTCTCTCTCTCTCTTTCTCTCTCGCTCTATATGTCTCTCTCTCTATGTATGTCTGCGTATGTCTCACTGTTTCTCTTTCTGTCTGGCTCACTCTGCTTTGTGCCTGTATCTCTATATCTGTCTTTATATCTGTCTATATCTGTATATCTGTGTTTAAATAAGCCTCTAAGTCTCTCTCTTCCTCTCTCTCTCTCTCTCTCTCTCTCTCTCTCTCTCTCTCTCTCTCGCTCGCTCTGTCTATATCTGACTCTCACTTGTTTTTGTCTTTCTCTGCTTTTCTTTGTCTGTCTGTCTAGCTGTCTCTCTCTCTCTCTCTCTGTATGTATGGGTATGTCTCACTGTTTGTCTCTATTTCAATCTGTCTTTGTCTGGCTCACCCTGCTTTGTGCCTGTGTCTCTGTCTTTCTATATAGATATAGCTCCCTCTCTCTCTCTCTCTCTCTCTCTCTCTCTCTCTATTATTCTCTTTTCTTTGATTATCTTTCTCTGTATCTCTCTCACTGTCCATCCATATGTTTCTTTGTCTGTCTGCCTTTCTCTCTCTCTCTCTCTCTCTCTTTTTGTCTGTCTCTATCTGACTTTCTTGTTTGTGTGTCTTTTTCTGCCTCTCCCTCTCTCTCTGTCCATCTGTTTTTTTATGTCTGTCTCTCTGTCTGTCTCTCTCTCTTTCAATTCTTTAAACTTTAAGGTTTCACGTCTGCACATCTCCTTTACAAAAGTGATCTCTTGTGTGAGTGAAGCAGAAGTCTGAATCCTCTTTATTATGAAACTGGGCAGAGTCAGTTCCTGAATCAGAAGAGTGAACTGATTCATTGCACAGTGATTCACTGAGATTACCTAACTCAGATTCAATAAACCAAGCTAAAGCACCTAAAGGCATAATCAACACCAAGAGAACTGAAGTGCTGGTACAGGCACCTGAACTTTACCAGGAATACCAGTACCTTGCTTGGCTGCTACCCAGAGTTCCCCACGGCCACTGTCTGCATAAACAAGACCCAACTAATAGCAGACAACAAGACATTAATGAACTGTCAATTAAAGAAGACTCTTATGAAATGTTTTTTTTGTTTTATTCTCATTATTAGGCATTAACAAAAAAAACTTTAAACTTACTAAAGATTATTTATGACAGATTATATATCAATATTTTTTGTCAGCTGTACTTTTAAGTCGGTAGAAAATGCCTGTAATTAGGATGGGTCTAGTTATGTGGGGATTATTTGATTGTTTTAAAAAGGTTCTTCAGAACTTATTCTTTAAAGATATCAAGTGCTGAAAGCTTCTTGAGGTAAACCATTTTTGGCACCTTTATGTTTGGGATTGTAGGAAACCCCTTTAATTGGGATGTAATTTTAAGTTAATAAGATTCTTTTGGAATTATTTTTTAAAGAAACTAAGTGTTTGAAAGTTCTGTACATAGCCAAGTAGTTATTTCATGGTACAACTCCAAGCAATAAAAGCTGGAAAAAAATTGATTGTGGTAGATATGGTCATGTAGAGCTTCTTAAAAGTTTTTGTGGCATCACTCCAGACAACCCCTTTTTGGCACCTGTAATTAAAAAAAAAATCTTTAATTGGAAAAAAAGCCTTAAAACATTTTAGTAGAATAACACGATATTTTAAATCACCATTTTTCATAAATACATTTAGCTCTGAGTGGTCTAAAGTGCTGCCACTATGATCGGTAGATCGCTGGTTCGAATCCTGGTCATGTAGCATGCCATCAGGTGCCGGAGCCCAGAGAGAGCCCAATTGGTCTCTCCTTGCTCTCTCTCTTTGGGTGGGTAGATGGCTCTCTTTCCCCTCATCACTCCTATGGTGATGTTGATCATCACAAGGCATCTGTGAGCTGATGTATGAAAACCGACTCACTGCGCTTTCCTCCTACTCAAAAAGTAAAAAATAAAAATAAAAATAAATCTTAAAAAATATATATCTTTATGAAATCATGTGTGCATAGGAAATTAAGATACCTAAAAGAAGTTGGAATATAAAAAAAATATTCTTCTGAGTTGATTCTTTATAAATGCATTGAAAGGTTTCATATGGAGCCAAACATGTCTTGAAAACTATTATCTTTTTAACCCCAAACTACTGCTTTGTCCACAGGAGCCAGAGAGAAGGTGCAAAGAAAAATGGAGATTTCATTTCTTTTTCTCCAAAAGAATCAGGTTGGTTTCGAGTCTGTAATCTTCATTTGTGATGACTCAGCACACTCTGTGACTGCAGTCAGTGGCGTATTTGTTGCTCTAGGCAAAACTTTTTCTTGTAGAGTCACTGCATGGTTTCAGGCTGATGTTTGTAGAACTCAGTGTGCCAGTTCTGCCCTAACAAATGCCTGTGTTTAGAGACGTAATCATACACATATTTTACATTACCATGAATATTCTATACATATTTGCTTTGTTCTTTTTTTTCTTTACAGATGTCTAATCGCCAACAAAGCAAGACCTCCATACCTGGTAAAGCCTAAAAGAAATTGACATTTTAAGAGTAATACTCTTAAATCAAGTCTATCTACTGTTTATCATTTTTAGATTATTTATATTAGAGAAATACTACACATTTTGTCTGTTGGAAAAAATTATGTAATTGTTTAAAACAAGCATAAATAATTTAATAAATTAATATATATTTTTTTACAACAAATAAATATTTTATACACTGATATGGCAAAAATGATGGGAGTAAGTCAGCAATATATAAATTGATAATGAAGTGTTACCTCAGGGGATGCTTTGGAGCACCCACACTATATACAGCTTACAAAAAAAAAAGAGACCACTTAAAAAGTATGATTTTTTTTTATTTTACCAAATTGAAAACCTCTGAAATATAATCAAGAGAAAGATGGATAATACCAAGCTGAACTGCTTTAATTTTTGCACCAGGAGTGCAGGCATAAAGTTATCCAAAAGCAGTGTGTAAGACTGGTGGAGGAGAACATGCCAAGATGCATGAAAACTGTAATTAAAAAACAGGGTTATTCCACCTGAACTTTTAAAGCTTTATGAATATAAACATGTTTTCTTTGGATTATTTGAGGCTTGAAAGCTCTGCATCTTTTTTGTTATTTCAGCCATTTCTCATTTAATGCAAATAAATGCTATAAATGACAATATTTTTATTTGGAATTTGGGAGAAATGTTGTCTGTAGTTTATAGAATAAAACAACAATGTTCATTTTACTTAAACATATACCTATAAATAGCAAAATCAGAGAAACTGATTCAGAAACTGAAGTGGTCTCTTTATTTTTTTTCCTTAGTTGTGTATATATATATACATGTATATATATATATATATACATATATATATGTATATATATATATATATATATATAAGTGCAAGGTATTGTCTTGTGAATGTGGTTGAACCACACACAGTGGACAGCGATGCAATACAATGTACGTTGTCTTTTAGCTCATACAAAAATCCTTATTTATTTCATTATTTAATGTAAGATCCTTTTCTCCATCTCTCACGACAGATAACAAGAGCCCACAAGTATAAAGCATCTCCACTTCCAAAAACTGGGTGATTGCGTGTGATTGGAGGAGCACATGATACTGACACGCTCACGATGAGGCACTGAGGGAGGGAGGCGCACGTGTGACGCAGAGACTCGTACTTTACCATTGCCAAGTATTTCAGTGATGTGCTTTGTCTTTTATATAGCTTCAAACCTGACAAACCGGCAAGTTCAAAAGACTCTCTGACTTCATGGAATGATGAACACGTACCATCTTTGGAATCTTTGGAGTAAATATATATATATATATATTGTAGTGTGTTTATCTGTGGGACAAAAGCAACTTAAAATGTATTATAATGCTAAAAACAGTCCTCTGTATTAAAGTTTAAAACAGTTCCAGCAGAATTAATCAGGATGAAAGCCACTCTAGTAAATGATGGTCGGATTGGAACAAATGGAATATATTTTTTCATGAATACTATGTACTTTTCTTAATAAATGCTTTTATTATATTGTTTGGTTGTGTGGTTTGGAGTCAATGTTTAAAACAATCAAAAATTTGGTTGGTGTGGTGCGCCTGCTTATGAGCTACGACAATTTGTGGGATATTGGGGTTCATTTCCCGATCTGGGGTGTATACTGTGATACACCACTTGCCCAAAGTCCTTGGGTAAGACTCTAACACTACATTGATCCAACTCTGTCAGCCAAAAGCCTTAAATGTAAATGTAAAAACTATCCAAATCCTGAAATTAAAGATCAGCCGTAACATTAGAACCACCTGCCTAATAGTGAGTAGGTTCTGTGTGCTGCCACAACTGATCTGACCATTTGGGGACTCCACAGGATCTCTTAAGGTGTCCAGGGGTATCTCACACCAAGAATAATTGTTAGCAGCAGATCCTTAAAGACCTTCAGAAGTGTTGTTGAATCCATACCTGCGAATAGTCAGATCAGTTGTGGCCACATGAGGGGGCTCTACACAATATAAGCAAGGTGGTTTTAATGTTATGGTCGATCAGTGTATACTGTATGTATAGCAATAACATGATGCCAACATTATATTGCCTGTGATTACATTTTAATAGCTGTGGAAACATTCCAGATGCTTTGGTACGAGTATAATCATAATATGCAAATTAATCAATCAATAATACAACTCCCCATGTGATGTCCAACCATCTGCATCTCAACGCTATCTGAAGAAAACTGCTCGGCCCAATCAGCTCTCCTTTCTACCCTACCCCTAAACCCATACATCACCCAGTGCCCCTCCCAAACTTCTCCCATTTTTTTTTTTTTAGCATTGTTCAAATTTGAGTGGAGGGTGGAAGCAGCTAAAATCAGGGGGTTTAGCTACACTTCATAAAGAACTATAATCTTGCTTTATTGGTGTAACTCTGTACGGTCCTGTGAAGGATTTCTACCAGATTTTGGAGCATTGTTGTGAGGATTTGATTGCATTCAGTGACACCTCACCTCATGCCCAATGCTTCAACTCGCCCCTCCCAAAATTTCATGCCTGGCCTTAGCATGGTGCCAATGGTGCCAATGGGTTCACGTTTATAGATTCTGCTCCAGAGATTTCTATTCTATTGGCAGACTATCTCTTCATGGATTAGACAATTGTGTTCAACATTAAAGGAGAACACCAGTGTCAAATGGTCTTGGGTTGTAGTGAAATATGATAATGAGTACAAACGTTTGTCAAAAAGCCCACCTCCATTCACTTCCAGCATTCTGAAAAACAGCACTTCTATCCGATGCTTCCAACAGGCTTACAATGCTAGTGATAGGGGCATAGAGTTGCCCATGCAAAGAAATCACTATTTTTACCCCATTAACAAGCTCAAAGTAGCTCCACACTTCATTTGTACCATTACTAGGGCACTGAGAAAGTTAAATGGGCACTGGTAGTTCATTAAAAAGACTTGAAATTAAGTCACAATAAGTGGATTAATGAACATAATTGAAAAGGTAGGGTAGATGGAATGGGTAGGATGTTCCATGAATGTGCATAAATAATACAGCTGGAATTAATTTTACAATCTGTTCCCCTTTCCAACCTACTTTGTTCGTGCTCATCAGTCAACTTATTTTGACTTAAATTCTTTTTAATAAGCTACCATTTCAAAGTTCTCAGTGCCTCGGTTTAAATATCAGGGCCCTCAGAATTCTACCAATGAAGTGTGGAGCTACTCTGAGCTTGTTAATGATAAAAATAACAGTTTCTTTGCATAAGAAATGCTATGCCTCTATCACTAGCATTGTAAGCCTGTTGGGAGCAGCAGCAAATACAGCAGTGCTGTATTTGGGAAAGCTGGGGGAGAACGGAGATGGGCTATATGACAAAGGTCTGTATTCGTTATTATGTTTCAATACAACCCAAGTCCATTCCACACCGGATTTCTCCTTTAAGTAGTTGAATGCATTAATGTGAAGAGATATCCTGAAATATTTGGACAGGAATTAAACCTAGTCGTACACTTGTTGCTTAATCTATGTCTCAGAAACTGTCCCATATTTTATCTTCTCGCAAATCATACATTTAGAGACATGCAACAAAGTACAAGCTGACTCCCGATTCCCAGTAAACACTCTGAAACTGCTGTTTGCACAACTTGGGCATACCTTCCTCCGAACTTATGGTAGATACACACCAACAGAACCGGCCAAACCAGTCTCGCTGGATTAAACTCGCTGGTTTCTGCTTCTTTCATTGCCTGAGCAATACTAATCCTTTGTAATCATTCTGCAACATTAATCACAACACAGGAACTAGATTAAAAGTCCAGAGCCTGTGTAGTTACAGTTTAATTAATTAATTTATTTTTATTTACACTGTAACACATGAATATACCTGAGGTTTGTCCAAGAGGCTCAATATTCAAAACATAGCTCTATTTACAGAGTTAAAGCATCAAGCATTACAAGAATGCTAAAGTCACCCAGTGTGAAACATCATGTGAGCATGACGCTAAACATTTCAGATCAAACCAGTTTTCTTGTGGTAACTTTTTTTTTTTTTTTTTTTTTTTTTTTTTTACATTTCACAAAATAAATAACAAGAATCTGATTGGATAGTACCCCAGGTTCTCGTACACATTGATGTTCCTTCACAGCATGAACATTCAATTCAATCCTTCATTCATTCAGTCCACCGGTGGAGTGCCTTCTTCAAACCGTCAGCGCAGGAAGAGAGAGCTGTCCGTCAGGCAGCTGTAAACAGTCACTCAGATTTATAAGACTATAATAATAAAACATTATTTATGGGAAACACAGGGTTCAGATTAAGGGTTTAGATTGTTGACAGGTTCTACAGTTCTGTAATTAAACAACAGTGGTGTTTAAGGGGGCAGTAAAGCAGAGGACAACAGTGGGTAGGTACACATGCACTCAATAATCCAATTTTATAATCAGATTTTAAATCAGATTAAGGCCTAGAAATCCAGTAATAATCCAATAAAGCATCAGTTTAAATGCACTCATTAATCAGATAACTGCAGACAATAGATATTGTCAGTAATCCAATCAATGCAACATGTTTACATTCATTCAATAGATCATAGAAGAATTTATGGATTACATAAATCAGGCAATAATCCAATTTCTACAAAAAATATATCCAGCTCCCTGTATCTCAGAATTCTTAATCAGATTTCTAGGCCAATATAATCAATTTTAATCCAATCCAAGATAAGATTATATGGTTAACATGACCACTTAAATAAAATATATCTGTTAAATGACTAACTGAACTGGAAACTGGATTATGATTGGATTATTGTGTTCATGTAAACTCTCTTAAAACAAAATGGATAAAAAAAACGTGTAACATAATTCCAGTTGTATGTGATTTTTTTTTTCAACATGTCACATTATGTAATTGAAAACAGAAAAAGTGTTTACACTAAAGTTACACTCTGTATGCAAACAGCACATGTGAAAAATCAATAGATCATAGATAATAGAAAAGTTTCACATTTATGATACTCTCTTAAAAATAAAGGTGCTACAAAGGAATCCTTTAGTGATGCCATAAAACAGCAATTTAAAAAAATAATAATGTAGGAGTGTCAAGAAGTTAATATCAAGCCTTCAGAAAAAAATCTTTACACTCGTATATCTCTTACAAAAGTTGTTTAGTAGCATGATACTTTAATAGTACCACTCTATAGCATCACTCATAGCAGCTTGGTTTGGATAATCTATTGTATACTTCATTACATTAAACCATGGGATGAAGAGATGGATTGTTTGGGGCATCTAAAAAATGTTTGGAGAAAGCTACCAACAATCATGACACCCAGCTGAAAAAAAATCTGAGCTTGGCCAACTAAAGCTAGTCAAGCTGGTTAAACTGGTTGACTGGTTTCGACAGTATACAGTACTAGAGTATGTCTTCAGTTGAATTTGATGAGTTAAGTTTACATTATTTTAAACAGATAAACAACATAACCTGGTCTCGAATTGGAAAAAAAAATCTAGCTTTACAGTAGATTATATTTGTTTCATTGTGTTTTCATTTGGATGCAGCAGCTGTTCAACTATCTTGACCATAAAAGACCATAACTTTTAGACTTAAAACCGACTACCAGCCCAAACTAGAGTGGGTGATCCAGACTGGGTTTTTCAGCCGGGTGGAGTACACTTAGTTACCTCCTTACCCTTATACCTTACACCCAACTGTTTTTTTTTTTACTGGATTCAATTATTTAAAGGTTTGTGTTTGTTGGGTTCCTGATGGGTTTCTCTTGGTATGTAAGTATGGTAGGTATTTAGCTTTATATTTATGGTTTTCATGTTGGATGGTTAAGAAAAGATCTCACAGTGCATGCATGGGTCCACAGTCCTACAGGTCACTTACTATACAGGTCACCCACCCATCATTGAGCCATGAAGTTCTCAGTACTGATATACAGATTACAGATCCGCATCGTAGGGCTGGCCTTTGAAAGAGGGGTTCACAACCCCCCTGCTTTTTTGGTAATTGGCTCTGGGATAGTCGTTCACATCGTCGTTGCTTCTGGAGGAGGGCGCGGTGGAGGACCTGCTGCTGGGGACGCTTTCCACGTTGGCGCGCGGGTAGGCTCTGGGCGCTGGTCTGAACTGGTTGGTGGTGGTGGTGTTGGTGGTCCTGGCCCTGACCGGGGCGGAGCTTGCCTTCTCCCCGCGGTTCTTCCCGTTGCAGCACCTGCAGACTCCCACGAAGAGCACGATGCCGGCCAGCACCTCCAAGATGCCTCCAATATAGCCCAGCACGATGCAGTAGCCCACGTTGTTGGTGGAGGTGGAGCTGTAGGTCGAGTTGAGTGAGGGCATCAGGTACGTGTACCACGCGATGGGGATGATGGTCAGCGCACCTGAGCAGAAGATCAGCACCGCGCCGAAGGAGGTGAGGGCCCAGCGGGGCGGGCGGTCCCGCCAGCAGCGCGCACCGGGGGTGACCACCGCAAGACCGATCAGGGTCACAATCAGCGAGGCGACCATCATGCCCTTAGCGATGGGGATGATCTGGTTGTTGAAGTAGAGTGTGTCCACCTGGTTGCAGGTCACGGTGGTGGACGTGGTGGAGCTCTTGCACATGTCCCATATGCCCTGGTTGTAAACCGTGTCCTGAGGCTGGCCGGACACGGAGGTCAGGGTGCGCCAGTTGGGCGCCACCGTGCTGGTCAGGTCCAGGATCCAGCCGCACGGAGCCAGAACCAGGCCGAAGATGATGATGCCCGGGGTGCGCATGGCTCTGGGACGCTCAGGCTTCAGGTGCGCAAAAAAGGAAACAGAGAAAAAAGCGAGACGCGTCCCGCGAGGGACGGTTTAAGTAAATATATGAGGTTGTAGAAACTCAGGGAGGATCCTCGATGCAGAGGGAGGGATGGAGGGAGGTGTGGGAGGTGAGGGTGTGGCGCGTCACAACCAAATACTTCTTCAATACTCCAGTGCGCAACAGTTTCGACAGCGGGATCAGATCAGAGGAGGTGGAGGTCCACCACCACTGGTTTCCCCTTCACCCAGTCAATAGAAAAACAAAAGTACACCACCGCCCACCAAACGGATCAGACAGATTAGGCCTTTATCTTTTCATTTTCCAGTTCAGTAGAAGTGAAAAGTGTCTACAGCGCTTCTCAGATAAAACCTCTTTCCAGTTTCAGGAGCGCTGAACTGGAAACTGGAGCATTTTTTATCCACAGCTCGTTTATAACAGCAGCACAAGGAAAAGCAATAAAACACCGTCCTACTTTCGGTTTGTTGCCACTTTTATGACGTTCTCTTACTGGTTGCGTCCATTAATCATTAAACTAAACTGAACTAAACCAAAAAAATCTAACTATACCAAACCAAAAACATTTTAATTTAACCAACGCTGTAAAAATAAATAAATAAATAAATAAACATCATGCAAAAAAAGCAGATTGTTGTTGTTGGTTACAGTTACGTTATCAGCTTTTATAATAGATAGATAGATAGATAGATAGATAGATAGATAGATAGATAGATAGATAGATAGATAGATAGATAGATAGATAGATGTTATAAATGTTTATTTAGGCCACAAATTATTATTATTTTTTGCCACGAGAAAACATATATAGGCCACAAGATAATAGATTATCTTCGTGTTTTCTTGTGGTCACACCTTAATTAAATACAACCAATATTTCCCCTTTAGATGTTCTTCCCATTCCTACAATAAAAGTAAAGTCCAGTACCATGTGAAGAGGTCAAATGATGAAAAAAGGTCAACCTTTTTGCTTTTTTTTTTTTTTACTTTCTAACAAATGTAAATCTGTCAGTAAAATAATAACGCATCAAAAATGCTGTAAAATGACTTGGACATTAACTTCCTCTGAAGGTTATGAAGGTTCATGTCTTCACGTGTAGAGTTGGAATTTTAGAGATACAAGGTTTTTGTATGATAGAACTTTCTAAAATATATATAGCAATATTAAATATATATTAAAGCCACCAAATAACTAAACTAAACTAAACTGTGTCACAGTAGGAGGGAATAAGGCACACATTTAAATATGGGTTAAAATGTTGGATATTTCGTGTAATCACCCCTAGGTGACTTAGAGATTATTTAATTATTAATATATAATTTTAATTAATTTAAATTATGGTTGCCCTTTATTTAATTTATAAATGGGACAAAAGTCAAATAAAACAAGTATTATTTTTTACTTTGACATTGAGGTGTTTTCTGTAAATTAATTTCAATATTATTTATTCAATACTTCAAGCTTTAAGCTTAAGGCTAAATATACTGTAAATATCTATATATCAATAATGTATTTGTCTTAATGTAATCCTTAAAAAAATAAGTCCTTAGCATCTCTGTTTACCATTTATCACACAAATAGTCAAGTGTATCAAGTGTGGACACTTGCATGATAAGAATAAAAAGTGAAAATATAAAGTTTCTGTGTAGTACGAACTTTTATAAATATGACAAATAGTCAAAAGAATTAAAAATCATAAGAAATCTTATTTTTTTGGAAATTTTAAGATGACAAAAGGCACAAAGTCTTGTGATGATGACCCAAAAATGATTTGTTATTCAATTAAAAGTGGTTCTTCTATTGCATTGTTCACAAACCTTTTACTACCATTATACAGCTCTCTTAAAAATTTAAAACTTCTCTGATTTTGCTATCTATAGGTACATGTTTTAGTAAAATGAACATTGTTGTTTTATTCTATAAACTACAGACAAAATTCCTCCCAAATTCCAAATAAAAACATTGTCATTTAGAGCATTTATTTGCAGGAAATGAGAAATGGCAGAAATAACAAAAAAAGATGCAGAGCTTTCAGACCTCAAATAATGCAAAGAAAACAAGTTAATAGTCATTAAGCTTCAGATCAGAAATTAATATTTGGTGGAATAACCCTGGTTTTAATCACAGTTTTCATGCATGTTGGCATGTTCTCCTTCACCAGTCTTACACACTGCTTTTGGATAACCTAATTCTACTCACTCCTGGTGCAAACAATTCAAGCAGTTCAGCTTGGTTTGATGGTTTGTGATCATCCATCTTTCTCTTGATCATATTCCAGAGTATTTCAATTTGGTAAAATCAAAGAAACTCATCATTTTTAAGTGGCCTCTTTTTTTCCAGAGCTTTTCTCCTTGATCATGAATCAGCATGGTGGCTGTACGATGAGTTGACCAGTCCATTCTCTTGACTCCTATGTGGTGAGCTGGTTTCCCTCTGGTTATCCTGAGGTAAATCTCTAGGATTTGGATCCCGGTTTGGCCTACCCAGGTTCCTGTTGACCTCTGGTGCCACAACAGCTTCAAACCGATCCTCCATGCTGTGCTTCTCCCCGCGGTTCAGCCCACCACAGCACTTCCGTATTCCAGCAAACATGGCGCCTCCACCAAGAACGTTCATCAGACTCCCCATGTAGCCCAGCACAATACAGTACCCAACACGGATGTCTGTAGACGGGGATTTGATGTTGTGAATCATGTTGGTAAACCAGGCGATGGGGATGAGGGAAAGAATCCCTGAGAAGAAAACCAGAAGGCCACCAATCCCAGTCACGGTCCAGTTGGGTGGTCTATCGCTCCAACACTTCACTCCAGCTGAGACCACAGCCAGACCTATAAGGTTAATAACCAAAGATGTCACCATCAGCCTTTGGCTGGTTGTAACTACCTGGTTGGCGAAGTATTCACTGTCCTGTTGGTTGCAGTAGACGTTTCTGGACGTGGTGAAGGTCCTGCATATGTCCCATAGTCCTTGTTGTAGCACCAGATCTTGAGGTTGTCCTGTGATGTACTGAACGGTGCGCCAGCTGGGGGATACTGTGCTCGTCAGGTCCAAGATCCAACCGCAAGGTGCTAAGACCAGTCCGAAAATCAACACTCCAGGAGTGCGCATTGGTCAGCTGTGAAGATTATTATTATTACACTCACTTATGTGTGGAAAATAAAGCAGCAGGAGAAGCACAAGAAGCAGCAGAAGATGAGGAGACGTAGTGGTGGGATGTAGGTTGGTGGCGAGACTGGCTTTTCAACCTGGATAAAAAGTGCCTCCAGTTTCAGTGGAGTTTTATTACAGTCTCTTGGGGGAACAAGGGCTGGACTGTGTTCCCTCATGAATGCAGCAGTACTGTACTGGGCTGAGCAGACCTACAAAACAAAACTGCAGCCTATAACATTATAGAAATATATAAAGGAACTGTTCTTACAATAAAGGTTATATAATATCTCATATAATAACCCTTTCAGACCTGAATTATCTTTAGTGATGTAAAAAAAAAAAAAATAAGATTGCTGTTTTCTGTCTGTAATGCACAGAATAGAAGACTCTACTATAAAATCTATACAGCAAATAAATACATTTAACTGACTGTATGTAATATTTTACATTTTATATATATATATTTTTTTTTCATAAACCATTCCTAAAAAGTAGTAAAGTAAAGTAAAAAAACATAATTAAAAAGTGTTCTAAATCACATTAAATTAGTAACAATTAGCTTTTACTTTCCCACAAGTGCTCTAGCACTACTGTTTTCCTTTTGATTTTGCATTGGGTAGGGCCAAGCTACAGTTTCATTGGTTTATAAACTTGTTCATTGGCTGGTTTATGGCCTCTTCTGATGGACAACAGCTCTCAAATAGTGTTATGTGCAACAAAACATTTAAAAATGAAGAAAATACCTGATGTCCATTGTAATGGATGCAGGGTCTAAAAGGGTTAAATAACAGCAATAGCTAAATAGCTAGGACAATTTCTCAGGTGGGCACAAGCCAACACAGAAATGCCTTCATCCTCTGTCCAATAAGAGGACAAATCTCAGAATTCAGTGCCTTTACTAAAATAAAAATAAAAAATAAAACAGACCTAGTGACTTCCTGATAATTAGTGCATACTTATGTGTTGGTAAATGTGAATTATTATGCAAGCTTTCAACAATGATTATAAGATATTATGCATGCCATATAATGCATTATAAATGCAATCATAATTCGTTGTGAATATAATATTCATAGGAACTGTCACTAACAAACAATGCTTGAAAAGCCTGTCACATTTCCCATGCTATCTGAATATAATTAAGAGGAAGATGGATGATCACAAGCTATCAAACCAAGCTGAACTGCTTGAATTTTTGCACCAGGAGTAAAGGCATAAATTTATCCAAAAGCAGTGTGTAAGACTGGTGGAGGAGAACATGCCAAGATGCATAAAAACTGTGATTAAAAACCAGGGTTATTCCACCAAATATTGATTTTTGAACTCTTAAAACTTTATGAATATGAACTTGTTTTCTTTGCATTATTTGAGGTCTAAAAGCTCTGCACCTTTTTGGTTAATTTGACCATTTCTAATTTTCTGCAAATAAGTACTTTAAATGACAGGATTTATTTGGAATTTGGGAGAAATGTTGTGTGTAGTAACAAAAAGGTTTATTTTACTCAAACATATATCTATAAATAGCAAAATCAGAGAAACTGATTCAGAAACCGAATGTTTTGCAGAACTGTACAATCTCCTCATGGTTCTAGGGCTGTAAAAATAAAAAGTGTCTCAATATTTTGTCTTACAATATTGCATAGAGTCTAAGTTTTTAATTATTAGTTTACACATTAAGATTAAAACAATCGCAAAATATGACCACCCTGACAGTATTGCAATATTGTATTGCACTCTATTTTAAACTGTAACCTGTGTATTGTGATGGGTTGTGATAATATCGCCAAATTCTTTCCAATACATGGCCATACTCTGTTCCTGTCACTGTTATTAGCATATAATCAACTATAATTTACTATAATTTAACCCCTAGTCAACTATATGACCCCACCTGAACTCTATTTCTACTTCAGACAGCTAGCGTTGAAAGTTATATCAGACTTTTCTAGTATTGTTTTCTTCAGTTCAGGTATTTTAGGCAACGTGATCAAAGATAAGAACAGGAATAAAAGGTCACATGTCATCTCGAAACCAGCAAGACATGCTGAGTACATTGAGTTCCTTCCTTCAAAGTTTTGTTTCCCACACAAAGTACATAATGGCAGCATAGTACGGAGTGAATTTTGTGCCAAATGTTTTATGGCAAAAAACAAAATTTTACAGAATCAAAAAGTGTATATTGCAAATTCAAAAGAGAAAAAAAAATCTATAGCAAATATATATTAAATATAACTGGTTACTTTATTATTCTTTTCAAAATTATTTCAATTTGGATTTTGCCTGTCTTTTCTTTATTTTTTCTGTGGGTTTTTGTGGATTTTGCTGCTAAAGACTTTTGCTTCTGGAATCTCTCCTTTGCTTTTGCTTAATTTGTTTGCTTCCAAACACGGTAGCGCGAACAGGTTTCAGCAAGGATGGATTAAGGATAGCCTGGGCCCCTGGAAAAAGAGGTCCCTAGAAAGTTAAGGAGCCATAGTAAACAATTTCTATGGAAGTCAACAGCCCTATAGCAGGGGCCCTTGTGATCAAGGGCCCTCTAATGGTATGCCCTGCTATTCTCTAGGGCCCCCTGGTAGGGGGTTTAATAACCCGGGCCCTCTAAAAATATGCCCCCTTCTTTCCAAGGACCCCTAATAGCCAGAAGTCGAAGTCAGAGCAGAGCCACAATGTCTCATCCATTTTTATAAGGGGCCCAAAAAATGGCTAGGGCCCAAACGCATGGCTAGGGCTCCCAAGAGGCCCTGGGGTCAAAGTCCCTAATAGTCAGGGAGAGGATCCTTAAAATGGAGGGCTCTCGAAAATAAAAATATATATTGTATCATAAATGTAGATTGGCATCACAAAATGTTTCGGACCAGGAGCCCCCTGACCTCAAGGGCCCCTGGGTGCTGGCCCCACTGCACAAGAAAAAATGAAACAGAAGCAAATGAGAGATTCCAGAAGCAAAAATCCAAACTGAAATATTAAAAAAAATAATAATAATAAGGTAACGAAGTATATATATATTTATCTCTTTTGCATTAGCAACATACACTTTTAATTCTTACATTTATTATTTTTTTTGCATAAAACTTTAGACACAAAATTCACTTTATAGCTTAGTAACTTTCACCAAGAAGGTCTTTTACACAGATTCAGCTTTTGGACTTTCTGCCTGTAGTACATCTATAGATTTATGGGTAGCTCAGTGACTCAGTGGTCAACACCTTCTCCTTTCAGCCCTTGGGTCTTGGGTTCAAGTCCCTTTTTGGGTGAAGATCCATGTTCTCACCGTTTCTGTGTTGGTTACCTCCCACAGTGCAATTTCTCTGGCTTGAGTGTGTTTGTAAAAATATGTGTCTGTATGCCCATATATGTATATGTATGCTTAATGCGGATGGACAGTTGTTTTCGGTTGAGAGTATGCTGTGTGTGATTGGCTTCCACTTGTTGTAGAGAGTGTTGATTTTAAAGCACATTTCAATGCCTCAAAAGGTGCTAAAAATACATTAAATTCATACATTTTTATTGGGGGTATTAGGTCTTCTATGTACTATTAACCATATAATTACCAACAACAGAAACTACATAGAAATAACATAGAGTATCCCTCATTAATTCATTTTTTTTGTTTGTTTGTTTAGCAGAATCATAAGAAAACCTGCCTGCTCTCTGCCTTCCACATGATATCAATCTCTAGGTTGTAATGTGTACACTGTCTGAGAACCACAAAGAAAATAATCATTACTATGTTTTAATTCTCTGTTATTTAAGGTGGTAATGGCTTAAACTTAACTTAAACATAAAGATTTTACCAGGTCTTTAAATCTGGACATTGAATCCACTGTCCAGTCCTGGATTTTGTTCTTTGCTTGGAGTTAAGAGTAAAGTTAATGTAATACGCATTTAAAGCCATTCATCAAAAATCTGTTAAAAATCTGGGTCAAGAAAAACAATATTTAAAATTAAAATTTAAATTAGATTTTAAATCTATTTTGTATGCAGTTGCTGAGACCTTTGCTCAGTATTGTATATATACTATCAGTCAGAAAAAGAGTAATTTTACAATAAAACTTAAACAGTTTTCCATTTTTAGCTTTTGTCAAAGTGTTTTCTTACACAAAAATGTACATCACTGTACTGACTGATCTGAGACAAACAAAAGAAAGAATGCAGTACGGAATGAAGCTGAACCGGACTTTTTGTTGTTTTCTTGCTTGGTTTGTGGAATGATGAAGCACCAAACCTACAGCTGTGGAACCTGCTTATTAACTCGACATCCAGGTAACCCACAGCATTATTTCTCACATCCAGTTTCAGAGACTTGCTGTAAATTTTAACTGAAAGGCATTGAGGACCTAAAGCTAAAGGAAATATGAGTTTTGCACATAAGTTAGAGGAGGTATCAGTTTTAAAATAATAAACAAGATAATTTTAGTCCATATTTAACCTTTAGGCTTTTGGATACAAATGAAAAACATTTAAGTATATTTGTGAGTAAGCAACATTGTAACATTTATGTTCAGTTCAGTTTTTCCTGCTTTAACACACCTAAAAAAAACTGGTGATCAGGTGTGTCTGATGTATTTGGGCAGAAAATCACTACTGGATTTATCTTTTGTTGAATTTACTTATTTAAATGGTCAGATGGATGATGATTCTTTGTTTGTACTTTATTTTAATGTTGCTGATAGAAATTATTATTATTATTATTATTATTATTATCATTATTATTATTATTATTATTATTATTTAATGTCCCTTACTACACAGTACAGACTATACAAATAGAATGTAAATACAAAAATATGTATATTGAAGGTAAATAAAGTTTAATACAAACAATACATAAAAAAATAAATAATGTTGAATCAGTGTTGAATCAACATAAAATCAATGTGCACAAATAAATCAATACATTTTGACCTGAAGTTGTCAAAGTTTACGATGATGTTTCAATATATTAGATGTTTTTTAGAGAAAATTTATGTTGATTCAATGTACTTTTGCTATCTGAGTGCCTGTTTTTCTACTATTGATTCATCATTGTTAATTGAATTATTTGTTTTAAAATGATTCTAAAACCACATAATTACTAATCACATAAAATCAGAAATGACACTGAATATGCCTTAAACCAGTCTGATCCTTTAATTAAATAAATGGCCATTTATTTTGAAATATATAATTATTTGTATTTTTATTTTAGCAATATAATCTAAAAGTCTTATGTATAGATTTTTCTTGTCTTGTTGTTGTCATGTGTTTTCAAGAACTGTGCGCTCCTGATTAAACTTCCCCAGGTTTTCATTAAATTGAATTCAATTCAACATATTTATTGTCCATATTTATTTATTGAGCTTAATTCAACATGCTTCCTATCTGGGTACCTGTAATTCTGCTATTTATTCAGCATTGTTTTTACAATGATTTAAAATTGGTTCTAAAATGATTTATATTGTAATACTGTTTTATTACCTGAATCCTCAGGGCCTGGTTTACTTTTTAAGACTTTGATACTTTGTCTCCTCCTTGTGGTGATTCTAGATAAATGAAGAAACTTCTACACAACTTTTGAACATTTGTTACTGGCAGTGACTGCATTTTACTGAAGCTGCTAAAGAATTCTTTAAAATTATTTGGAATATTAAAGTCATGTTGTTTCATAATAACACTGTGTTTTCTAGTAACCTGATGGAAATAACATTTTATTATTTACTTCAATAAGTAAATACATAAACGCTGAAAAGCTTTAAATAAAGATGCAAAAAAGTAAAAACCTGTAAAAATTATATATATACTTTTAGTTTATATATATACTTTTATATATATATATATATATATATATATAATATATATATATATATATATATATATATATATATATATATATATATATATATATATATATATATATATTATATATATACTTTTAGTATTTCACAAAATAAAATTTCACACAATTTTATTTTGTGAAATACTGTTTTTAGTAAGCTACCAAAGTTCATATTACGCAAAAGATGCGCTATTATCAAAAAAGAAAAGACCACGCCCCTTTCCCCACCGTCCCACAAGCCACGCCCCTTGTTGTAGATTTGGCTGTGTTGTGTATTCTTTACATTACATTACATTACATTTGGCAGACGCTTTTGTCCAAAGCGACTTACAATAATGAAGTACAAAAGTAATAGAAGTTAAAACATCTTTATATAGGGCCTAAAGGAGGTCAAAGGGAAATAAGGGGATAGAGAAGTGAAGGAGGGGAAGAAGGAAATGAGGTTAGAAGTAGTTAGTTTGTTAGAGGTGTTAAGAGAGTAAGTGCTCTTTATTATGAGCCAGAGTTCTGATAAAGCACTAAAATAAAACTGATAGTGACGCCATGGTGTTTTATTTTAAGGTATTTTCCGCCCAGAGAGTCCAAGGTCGGCTTTATCTTTGCCACTTTTTTTACCCACAGCCATACTGATTATAACTAAACAGCATTTATATTAATTTATATAAGTCTAAATATCTAAAGATTTAATTAATACAACTTTCAAATGAATCTGACTAAAAAAGTGATTTTTTTTACCACTCAAATCATTATATTAAATTAGCTCTTGATCACATGAGATCTACATACATTTCATAGTGTTTTTATACTGTTACAGTTTTTTCTTTTATTTGATTTAAACAGTACATAACAAGTATTAATATATGCACGTTGTTTTCAGTATCACAATATACTGTGATATATTGATCCGTAATCTCTTTATCATGATACAAATCATATTAATTTTTACATGCATTTACACACACCTCCTTAAAAAAATAAAAATGAAACATTTTACGAGATATACAAATATTATATACCTGATTATAAAATTGCTACATTTTATATACACTATAAAACTAAATGCAAAAAAAAAGTTCATACCTGACTTTAGATTATTCAGAGTATGTAACTATATACATACATTAGTAAATTTGTGCAAAATGTGAAAATAAAACACTGTAAATCCATTATTATTATATTATGTTAAAGCTTTTACATTTGTAATTTATTTGGATATATAATTTTTAACATATGTCACTAGCCAATCCGAGGTCAGGGCGCCGGCTTCGATCAGCCAATCCCCGTGCAGGGGGAGGGTCCTCTCTCTCTGTGCGGTTGGTAAGAATAGAAAGCGAAATTTCTTCCTCTCATCACTGACAGTTTCCTCCTCTATCAGCAGCAGCAGCCGGCCGTGGAGTTACGAGCTTTATCCAGCAGCACGAGAGGGTAAAATGAGGGCCTGTGGTTCAGCAGTGAGCTTCTCTGTTGTTCTGATAGCAGGTGGGTTTATATGTTTGTGAAATGTGTTACAGAATCAGCAGAGGTTCAGGATTTCTTCAGTAAAGTTAGATGAACTAGTTAATGCATAAAAATGTAGTGTAGCTCCAGATTCAACTGTCCTATAACATCTTCACTGTTTAACTGTAGTGGTGGTGGGCAATGTTTATATGTTTATACAGTTAAATATCATGATGTTTTCCAGTTGCTAATTATTGATGGCATTAGTTATAAGCACATGTTTTAACATGTATTAATCTGCTGTGTTATTAGAGGGTCCAAAAACATGAACTGGTTGTTTTGCTTCAGTGTTCAATTCAGGTTTATCCACTTTAAATTACAACAAAATGGACATTATACAGATACAGTGTAGTTAAAGATAAAATTTCACAGATTTCTTATGTCATTAACTCTGTCATTTACACAGTACATTAACGTGTGCTGTGCATTTAAAAGTGTAAAGTTTGGTGTGAATTTGTAGTGTCACTGTTGATAAACTGATATAAATTCTAGTATCGCTACAGTTACAGTAAACCCACAAAGAAACCTAACATATGTTGAAAATTCACTGTGATATCATATTCATTTTTTAATGATTTGCACTTCCTTTCCATGGGGTGGTCCTGATGAGAGCCGGTTTCATCATTACGATTTTGATGCTCTTTGAGACTGCGCTTGACGATACATTTAAAGTTCTTATACTTTACATATACTTTACGTAGTTCTTACTAGGGGTGAGTGATATGGCTCTAAAATAATATCACAATATTTCAGGGTATTTTTGCGATAACGATATACTTGGCGATATAGGAAAACTAAAATAATTCATTAATTTCAGGAATGTAGTATAATAGTATAACAGAATAATCATAATGTGGCAAAATAAATAATATAGCATAAAATAATATAAACCAGCAAATAATATTGCAGAATATTTAGTGCATGGATATAAACTGCAAACTAAAACAATTATACAATAAATACACCTAAAGCTTCACAGTAAATAATAGACTAATTTTAAGACAGAAAAGCCCTATTATCACGATATGGATTTTTAATATCATGATATTTCTATTTCGATATAATATTGCCCACCCCTAGTTCTTACCATAATATGGATTATACAAGTGTTTTTTTTACCTGTGGGCCAAGGCCTCCCATATCATCATATCGTATCATATTTTGTTTTGTAATACTATCTATATCTATTCCCAAAAACACACTGTTTATTTTTAATTATATGCAACAGAGGTAACTCTTGTCCTTTCTTTCCTGGGGCAGTCCTGATGAGAGCCGTTTTCATCCTTACGTTTTTGATGGTCTTTGCGACTGCACTTAACGATACATTTAAAGTTCTTGAAATTTTTCAGATTGACTGACCTGAGCAGTTCTTGCCATAATATGGATTAGAGAAGTGAGTTTCAACTTGTTGGCCAAGGCCTCCAGTGGGCTGCAGGTACTGCAATGGGACCGTAGGCCAAACTTCTTATTTTTTAAAGGAAAAATAATTGCAATATATAAATAGTTCAAAAATTTTAATTTAGAATGTGAAAAACATTAAGTTTATTAACTAGTTTGTTAACTAGACATTTATCATTAACTAGTTTGGTGTAGTAATGTCACATTAACAGGCAGAGCGGGTGAGCTAGTAGATTAACAAGCTAGTTATGTTATCAGTGAGAGTCTGAGTGAAGTGGTTGTCCTGTGATATGCGTTTTTACACATCTTGAATTAATGGTTTAAAACATGCTCTTTGACAACAAAATACTTTGAACCTGGACCATCTAGTGAAGCTGTCACTGTATGTTTTACTGAGAAATTTGAGCACTAGGCTTAACATGCACACACAGTAAAATTGACAGTGTTAAATTAACTCTTTATTAGTTGAGTTTAACACTGTTTTAGAGAACATATGGTCCCACTCACTATGGTGTTAAAATAAATCTACCAACAACAAGAGTTAGTTTAACACTGTATAGAGTCATATATTAACTCTATGTACCTCTTATCAGTGTTAACACATTTTACCCCACAGGGTAAAACAACACAAATTTAATCATTCTTAATTTTTTTTTTTCTGAACTTCACTTGAAACTATACTATACAACATTATAAAATGTGAACTATACCACAGAAATAAATAATTATTTTATTCTATCTAGGCTTTATTGCAAGATAAACCATCAAAAACTGCCCAAAAGTAGCAGTGGTTCCCCCATAACACAATAACTCTTGGGTGGACACCCTTATCCACCACCCAACTCAACACCAAGAGGGTGAATAACGCTCCACCAGGGAAACCACCACAACTAAAGCCCTTTTACTTACAAACACATATAAGGCACACACACACACTGAGAATGAAGCAGAATCAAGAGGCAGAATTGAATTGTAACTCTGAATAATAATATCTACTGAATTGTTCATCACTTAGGGTTGTGTAACATGTTTACACTGTGATTTTTAACACTGTGGATTTTATGCTTTCTATGACGTATTTCTGGTATGCATGTGGCAGAACTAGCTTGTCCCAACAATTTTTTGCTCTTTCATAAAATAAAATGAAACAAAATACAGGAAAAAAAAATATTTAATTGGCACTGTATGTATGTATTTTTTCATACTGTGACAAACCATAAAATACTAGTTTCAGAAGTATTTTTAAAAATATAATAAAAAAAAACTATTTTTGTTTTTTATTATATTTTTAAAAATACTTCTGAAACTAGTATTTTATGGTTTGTCACATTATGAAAAATTACGGTAGGTCAACCAGCCCCAGTTTACACATGTAGTAAAGTTTTACCAATAGTCTTTTGGTTTTTTGGAATTGTGATCCTTATCATAACATAACGTCATAAATTTAACAAGGAGACTGAGAGAATCTTCAGATTTCAGAGCTTTAATGTTGGTGTTAATTTGTATGTTATATTTTTTAAGGTTTGATGATCAGTAGGACATGTGGGGCTGAAACTGTGAACCCGAAATCCACACCATCGCCATCTTCAACTGCATCATTTACAACACCACTAAAACCAGCTTCTCCTGACAACTCATCTACAGTAACTTCTTCACCGAAGAGAAATGAATCTGAAACCAACTCCACAACTGCGGCCTCCAAACCAACATCTGCTTCCTCCTCCTCAAACACCTCAACTACAACGCTAGCACCTACAACGGCCAGTGCCATCCCCAAGACTAGTTCACAGACAACCGGAAGTACCACCTTAAACGCATCAACCAATGGCTCCACAGCAACAACACAATCAAACACGACAACTGCTGTAACATCTGTAAATCAAACCACATCAAACTATTCATCTCCACAGACTGGAAATATGACAACAGCAGGACCTGCAGCAGTGAACTCCACAACATCTTTCTCTAATTTAACTACAAACAACACAGGTTCCATTACTGAAAGCCCTAAAATCTCAACTACAACTCAGCCCTCCACTTCAGCCGTTAAACAGACAACAGCCAAGCTGGTTACAAAAGCGAAGAAGGTTTTATTGACTACAACATCACAGCACAACAAATCAATACATCACACTGAAGGAGATCTTCCTGAAGCTCTGAGTTCAGGTAAGATTTATAACTTTCTCTATTTTTTAAATTGGTGTTTATATACAGTACACTTCAAAAAATATATTAAAATAATAGTCACACCCTGAAAGAATCAACTGTCAGTCCAGTCGCTGACTGTCTGCCTGTCCTAGACTCTAGCTCTCGCTCTAAAGACTGCATTTCCCAGAATGCACCAGTCTATAGCCTCCCGGATATGCCGGATCACGCGACGCTTCGGCGTTCTGGCTCACCCAACTGTTCCCTTTGTCAAATCCTGTCTCCCTTTGTATAAATACCCCTGTTTCTTTTCCCCGTTGCCGAGTATTAAATCTAGGTTCCGTAGCTCTTCTACGACATGTTTCCTCTCTGTTCATTGCTTCTTTGTTATCTCTAGTTGCCGACCTATTTAGCGTTTTTGACCATTCCTTTAGCCTAGCCCTTCGTTTATTAGCTTCTCTTGCTTTAGACCCTGCTTTGTTTTTTGACTATTCCTTTGCCTTGCCCTCTTGTTCTGTTTTGGTACTCTTTGGTACTGTGTACGACCTCTAGCCTGTTTCTCGTCTGGCTCGCATGACATCAACTGGAATGAAACTTGGTGGGCAGTTGTTTATCCCTGTGGCTCAATTCAGTGACGAGTGCCACATTTTTCTTGTTGGAGACAACCAACCAATCTGTGTCACATGTCCAGAGGAGCTAGTGTGATGGTGTGGGGTGCAGTTTTACCTTGGACTGTTTTTATATGGGAAATACTTTTTAAGAATTAATAAAAAAAGTGATAAAAATGATTGTAGTAATAATAATAATAGTTTGAGAATTAATATTAATCGAAAACAAATGGGGAGTTCAAGGAGACCATAATACCATAGATTAATAATATTATATATCTGAGTATGTGATGAGTGGCCTAGGGGTCCAAAAGTGCTGCCACTATGTTTGGGAGATCGCAGGTTCGAATCCTGGGCATGCAGCTTGCCATCAGCTCACAGAGCCCCGAGAGAGCACAATTGGCTTTGCTCTCCCTGGGTGGGTAGATGGCGCTCTTTTTCCTCATCACTCCTAGGGTGATGTTAATCAGCACAATGCATCTGTGAGCTGAAGTATCTAAACCGAGTCGCTGCACTTTCCTCCGAGCCAGCTGTGCTGTGATGCTACTCGGTAATGTTGCATCAGCAGCAGTGCGCAAAATGTCTGACTACAAATGTGTCGGAGTCCTCACCCTCCTGGTGTTGTGGCATCACTAGTGATATGGAATATACAGCTAAGAAGCAATTGAATGAGTGGGATAATTGGCTTAGCTAAGTTGGGGGAAAATGGAAAAAATAAATAAATAAACAAATTATAATAATCATAGATTTTTCATTGTGTGTCAGTAGAATTCTTTAAACTTTAATCGACAGTACATGCTTGTATCACTATATTCTACGCAGAATTCCTTGATAACAAGGACAGATAAGAACATTCCAGGGAGTCACCCAAAAAGGAACAGTTTCAAATGATAAAATCTGAAACCCTGGGAGATTTGACCTCCCACCCCCCTGTAACACTGCATCAGTAAGTAAATGTATAATTACACTGTTCTATTACAGATTGTGTCTCATTTTTGATTACTAAATGTAGATTTAAGATTGCAGATAACATTAACCATCACTATTGATGCAAACTACCTCTAATAATAATTGAATAATTTATTTTTTACACCTTTAAATGGACAACAAAAATGTTAAAGGACTGTGTTCAGACTGCAGGAAAAATCAAATTTGTTAGTCAAATCAGTTTGCACTGTTATTCCCAGTGATCAGACTGGATTTTCCTGTCTGCGCATCACAAACATATCTGCATGGGTTTCTGGGGTATGGAGGTCGACGCCGTTAACCAACCTGTGTCTTTTTTGAACCCCCACACTTCCCTCACTCTGAGATAAGAGTGACGCAAAAAACTCTGATCTAAGCATTTAGATTAAAATCCATCTGTACAAATCTGATTGTAATCAGATTAATTTCAAATCACCTCTAAATGTGGTTTTGGTCTGATTTGCTAAAAAATCAGCTTTCTGGCTGTCCAGACTATCCAAAAATCAAACTGGATAATATCTAGATATTTAAAAAAAATCAGATCGGGGCTGACCGCAGTTCAGGTCTGAACCCAGACACTGTCCTAATAAACTAATAAACTAGATATTTATTTGAGAATGAGAGTGTGTGTTTGTATTAAAATGCATAATTTTTCTAGCCTTTACTAAACAGGTTTAACAGTCACATGCTTTCTAAAAATCACATGTGCCAATTAGATCTGTGCATTATGGTGAGTCCTGCAGCATACAGGGACGAGAGAAGAAAAAAAACAGACAGTAAAGAAAGTGAGTTAGGGAAATCTGAATTCTCATGAAGTGCTCTTCAAAGAAAAATCCAAGCTTTTATCAAGAATGGGCTTGATTATGTATGTTCTTCTCATGGGCAGTGTCACGGACGGGAATGAGAGATCGGGTGTAAGCACAGATATAATATTTATTCAGTAATCTCTAAATCAAAACAAAACATAAAACAAATACAGGAAGGGTAATGCAAAACTAACAAAACAAGACTAAGAGTTTTTACACCAGCACAATTTGGTCTGGATAAAATGATCTCTGGTTGGTTTGTACCCTTAGTTCAGTTCGAATGAGCAGGTGTGAAAACAGTAATCACACTCGGGCGAACTCTAAAGTGATTCTCTTGTGGTAAGAACATGATCTGGTCTCAATCCGACCCAGCTATCAGATATACTCCTTTTATTTGAGCTAAACTGCTGATAAGGTGCAGTTTAATCTGATATATTAGCCAGATAGCGCTAATGACCACAGCTATGAACAAACGCTGTCTCTGCTCCACGCTGTTTACATACTTAGCCTGTGTTGTCTTCACTGCACACAGCCGGTTGACTCTGTTTGCTACGTGTACATCTGCGTTGCACGTCCTATCACTACATAATGATTAGGAAGGAGACAAGACTGAAACAAAACAACAACATGTGCTAAAGAGCATATGGCAAGGAAAAAAATGTAGAACAGAAAAGACATAGAACAAAAAGAGCAAAGAAAGAAAAAACACATTATAAACACAGGCTAAGGTGTGACAGACAGTTCTGAACCAATATGTCTCAATAATGTTCTGAGACTGCGGTGATTGTTAAAAGTAGTAATGTCAAACACCTAGGACTGTCATATTGTTATCATATAATACATGGATTAGTCCTCAATCATTTTTTCTTAACTTGCCCGATTTATCTCCTACTGTATTTTTCTTTAATGTTGACTTTGCTTAAAAAAAATTGAAATGTGTATCTGCAATATTTTTAATAATCAAAAAAACATTTTATCTTTAAAAGAATGTACTCTATTAGAATAATTATAATATATTATCATGTCAGTGACAGAAAAATGGTCAACAAATGTCAGTCATATTTTTAATGATAATTAACTATTTTGAAAAAAAAAAATCATCCAATAATACAGTTATCATAACAAATGTAGACATTGTAGGCAATATTATGCAACTATTTACTCAATATATCATAGGTGTAAAAAGGTCATAACATCTAAAATATTGTTTAAATATTGTTCAAATATTGTTATTTTATTTCTGGGACAATATATTGTCCAATTAAACATGTTATTGGGACAGGCCTACATGCACCACTGTAAGGCTATGTTTACAAAGAATTAGACAATTCCAAGGTTATGGTCTACAAGCTTCCCGGACGCTAAGGGCGGTATGTCTGTGGGTGGGTGGATGACAGGTGGAAGCAAGTTTCTGTGTAAGAAGTTTACAGGAACTTGATAAGAAGTAGCTTGCCTCATTGCTTTTTTTTAACTAATACTAATGTGCTGTTTTATCATGCGGATGATTCAGGAAAACCTCAAATTTGCTTTCTTTGAAACTTTAAATGACTCTTATTTTGAAAAGCCATAATGTCCTTGCTGTTTTGGAATAAATAGGGTGATGTGGAATACAGTATTTTGTGTACTGAAGTATTAAAATGCACTATTCACTCCTGACTTCATGTTGCAGGAAACTAAAACTAAACATTTCCTTTATGATGTCGCAAAAAAACAACTCATTACTGACAGATCTGCCCATTCAGCCTAGAGCAGCTCAGCCTCGCCCAGCCTCGTCACTGTGACATTAAAACAGGTTCTTCAGCCTGGGCTGTTTTTAGAATCAGGCACAGTTACAGGCACTCTATAGGGTGTTTGTGTGATGGGTTATTCTCAGTATTGCAGTTACACTTGTTTAGAGTTTGTGTGTGTTAGTAGTATGTGTTGTGCTGGTATGAGTGAATTAGATATAGCAGTGCTGCTGGAGTTTTTAAACCTACAGTATTGGTAAAGCATCCCCTCCAGTGTTTAACTAGAAACTAGTATAGAGTTTGTGTGTAATAAGCCCTATCTAGATAGGATTAGTTTGTCAGGAGGTCCTGGGGTAATTTTCTCTTTTATGGGGGGTCCTCTGTAATTTTATTCCCGTTCGGAACGACCATGTAAGTCTTTTTCCCAGACGTCCTCTTAGAAAATTACAGGCTGAATTATTTACTGTTTTTGGCTGAACTCTGTAATTCTGGTCCCGTCCGGACGCACATCTCTGAGTTTAGTCACCTCATGTTTAATAAAATGGCTATTTGTCCACTGCCACGCACCATAATTACACTTTGGGCACGTGTTTCCATGGAGATCATTGCATTGTTTAATATTGTGATATATATCGCAGAAAAAAGAACATTTGAAATGTAATTTTTTTCCAATATCGTGCAGCCCTAATCCTAACCTCACAAATGCTTTTGCCACTAAATGCAATCAAATTCTCACAGCAATGCTCCAAAACCTATAGTAGAAAGTCTTCCCTAGACAGTAGAGATAGTTAATCCAACAAAAGCATGAGAAACTCTTTTTTAATACACTAAATAAGCAAGTGTCCCAATACTTTTGTCCAAATTGTGTCATGATACTCTTTATGTTGACACCAAATGATTCTTGAACCTCCCAGTAAGGCTTGATGTTAACCAGAAGCTTCGTCTGTTTCTGTGTTTGTTTTACAGCGAGTGTCGCAGCCATAGTCATCGGGTTCATCCTCTTTGTGATCATTATATTTGGAGGAGCTTATTATTTCAAAATGAGGTAAGTAACCGCTCATTAGTAAAAAAAAATAAAAACTAAGCTGTCCATCCCTGAAATGATGACTTAATTATTAAAGAAAGATAAATGGCACTAGACAAGGGGTTCTTAACCTTTTTTTTTTACTGTGCAATCCTCTTTTAAGCATCAGAATATTTCGTAACCCCCTCAAACTTATTACCCCGTCATCAACTACCAAAATGACAAAATGGGTAAAAGAGTAAATCTATTTAACTTTCTCAAGATGTAACCTTGTAATGTCACACCAACAATATATTAAATTATTACATTTATTAGCAAAACTTCAGTAATGGAATGTCCCATCCATCTGGCACCTACGATCAGGCCTTGCTCCAATTCACATCACGATAATTCACGTCGCCTTGCCATGAGCACACTGGTCAATGTTTAACTTCACTCACAAGATAGCACCTCACAAACTATATAGTCATATATCCAATCTGTCTAGGCATTAAACTTCTTTGAACCCCTTAGATCTCTTATGTCAGCTCATACCTCATCATCAGTACTGCCATACTGTCATAATTAACCACAGTTTTATAGACCCCGAAATAGAACCCTGTGGGACTCCAAAACATATGCTAAATTAAATTGTTACCAAATAATATACAGTATTTCTAGGATTACTGACTGAAAAATGATGCAAGGGTGTAAGGGGTCAATTATCAATTTACATACTGCTACCTAGGCCTGTCACGATAACTGCTTTTAGTGGACGATACATTGTTTTAGATAAAATGGTGATAAATGATTTTATTGTAATTTTAAAACGTATTTTATGCCAATAATAATCACATAAATAAAATATACAAATATACCAATCATATACTTTATTAGTACACATCTTCTCTGTGGAAAAAAAAAACACTCTTAGGTTATCTTAATGTAATATAATCTATACTATAATAAAAATACAAAAATACAAATGAATTAGAACAATGTACCTTGATGAATGAAATAAATTTAATACAAACACTGTTTATAAATAAAATCAACATACTAGCTTGATCATGTCTACAGGATTCCCTCAGATACTGAAGTCTTCAGAGAGAATCCTGTTTTTAAAATGACAGATTGGATAATTTTTTTACGGAATTATCGCAACATGCCTGCTGCTATCCCATGACCTTTGGCATCTCTGCTGTACACAGCCCCTTCTTTTCAGTGTACATGGAATTGGCCTATACAGAGCTTCCTGTCTGAGTAGAGAGTGTGAGAGTTCAGTGTGAAAGTTCAGTATTACAACATTTTACTGCTTTTTACAGTCACATTCTTTCCTATTCAAATGTTCTGCCATAAATTTCAACACATACTATCTTATACAATTATAAACAAGGAAAAGCAAGTTTATGAAGTTACAGATTAACCGTAAGTATATGTTCTTCTGTGCTCTCTCTCGGTCTCTCTTTTTCTCTCTCTCTCTCTCTCTTTCTGTCTCTTTTCTGTCTCCAACTATATTTATCTTTGTACCTCTCTCTTTTTCTCTCTGTCACTCTTTCTCTCTATCTATCTCTGTCTACCTCTAAATTTCTATTGTACTCTCTCTACACTCTGATTTCTTTCTTTCTCTTTCTTTCTTTCTTTCCTTCTCTCTCTCTCTCACTCTCTATCTCACGCTCTATCTCTCTGTCTCTATCTCTCACTCTCTTTCTCTCTCTCTCTATTTCTCACTTTATTTCTCTATCTCTCTCCCTCTCTCCCTCTCTCTTTCTCTATCTCTCTCTCTCTCTCCCTCTCTCTCTATGCCAGGCGACCTTCTTACGGCCGTCTGATGGACGACACTGAGTACGGATCTGTGGGAAACATCCTCAACCCCATGTTTGAAGGCTAAGTGAAGGAGTGAAGAACTTTCAGCTGCTCCAGTATTTCAGATGTCAGTAGGCCTGTCACGATAACCTCATTTGTTTTAATGATGTATTGTCCCAGAAATTATAGCAATAAAAAATATTATTCTAATGTAAATGTCACTGATAGAATGATAATATAATAGCATAATAATGCAGTTACACATTAATTTTAGTAATCAGTTTTTGAAGTAATTACTGTGACAGGCCTTGTGACAGAATTTTGACTGTTATTTGCAGTTTTATTGAAGACTCTGGTTAGATTGGGAAGATGCAGAGAGAAACCTCATGATCAGTGCTGTCTTCTGTTTTACCAGTGAATGTGTAATTGTCTGATATAGTCCCGAACCAGGGGGAATGTGAAGTGTGATTTTTTTTTTTTTAGAGTTAATATTTTCTTAAGGTTAATATGCTCTTAAGATTGTTCAGGTTTTACATATTAGACATTAAAATGTAAAAAGTAAATTCATGTATATTTTTATTAAAATGTTCTTAATGTCATTTTATTGTTACATTTTCATTTATCAAATCCAATCATTTGCAGTTTTAAAAGTAGTTACACTTTAATAATAAACAAGCTTATTTGGGGTTGAAACAAATGTTTACTTGCTGTGACTGAAATAGATAAATAGATTTTTATGTATGTTTCAGAGTACTGTTTATTACACTGTCCGTTTTTATGTGTTCGAATCGTAGTGAAATTCAGATGTGATTTTTTATTTTAGATGGTTTTGATTTATAATAAACAGTGTAGCTCTCTACGTGAGCTGAAATTAGACCATAATGCATTGCATGTCTCATTACTTTTGCTGGAATTTCTTTGAATTTCACATATTTTCCAATGTAGTTTAAAAAGCAGCAGTCTCTAAAATTTTTCTAGAGATTTATTTATTTTTTATTAAAAATAGTAGTATCATTTCTGAATCGGTTTCTCTGATTTTGCTATTTATAGGTATATGTTTGAGTAAAATGAACATTGTTGTTTTATTCTATAAACTAAGGACAACATTTCTCCCAAATTCCAAATAAAAATATTGTCATTTAGAGCATTTATTTGCAGAAAATGAAAAATGGTCAAATTAACGAAAAGAATGCCGAGCTTTCAGACCTCATATAATGCAAAGAAAACAAGTTCAGAAATCAATATTTGGTGAAATAACCCTAGTTTTTAATCACAGTTTTTCATCTTGGCATCATGTTCTCCTCCACCAGTCTTGCACACTGCTTTTGGATAATTTTATACCACTCCTGGTGCAAAAATTCAAGCAGTTCTGCTTCAGATTTCATGGCTGTGATCATCCATCTTTCTCTTGATTATATTGCAAAGGTTTTCAATTTGGTAAAATCAAAGAACTCAGCATTTTCAAGTGGAAAGAACAAAAAAATATAATTAAAAACACAGCATTTCACACAGCTATTTACAGTTTACATTAACCTGCAATAGTAATACGTTTCCACATGTTCTGTGCAATTACACACTCTCACCAGAGAGGTCACCAAATCCCCAAATCACTCAAATTTACAGACAGTTGCTTTAATGGGAAGCGTATATTCCAACATAACATACGCAACTGTCAAAGATTTAAAGACTGATTCAAATCAGAAATAATTTTTTGTGTACGGAGCTTTAAACACTTCTCAGCTAATCAAGTTTGTGTTGTGACCAGTGCTGATGCAACAAGATGTGTCCAAATTTATTAGTGTATCTGTCGCTATTTACAAAATTAAATATTATATCCCTATTTATTGCAGAACTAGTGGGGGAGTAAGGATCCATTTCAGTCAGTGACAATTTTAAGAGCATAATCATTTCAGGAACTCAGGATTTTATCTCTTTTTCTTGTTTTTATGAATCAGTTTTCAGTGTAATACAAAAGTATGACTATGTTATACAGCCCCTGGGAATCCCTGTGCTGCGCAATCCTGCCTGTTAGCTTAGCCACTGTTGTGAAGGCTAGTAAATACAAGTAAGCCAGCACACTAAGTGTGTGTGACCTCAGTCATCAAACAAGATAACTTTGTTCTTTATTAAAGCCACAGTTCAGCTTAAGAATACCTCAGCAGACTTCAGTGATTGGCTAACATGGTGAATAACTCACACACCACACATGTTTCTTATGTCTTAAAATAACAGCGTCTGCTAATATGAATTTCTTACTGATTTTCCAGTAAAGGGAAGGAAGCAGCTGTGGCTAAAAGTTAAAGAAGTGGGTTTGGGACCACAAGGTTGTGGATTTAACCCCCCGGAATGCAGGAGCCATATTTTCTACTTCCTTAGTTTGTCACAGCCTAATGTTGTGTCGATGTGCAGTGGCTTTAAACTGTGATGTGCAGAAGGTGGTTTTGCATTATCTTGTTGAAAAATGCATAGATATTCAATTTAGATATTCAATACGCCATCCGGGTCACGGCACCAAGTTGTTAGGAATTCAGCCTTTAGGAATCAGGAGTCAGATTCAGAAGTCAGGAGGCACAGCTTAGGTGGTCAACAGTGTCAAACAGTCATCTCTCTCTATGTCCGTCTGACTAACAAAAACATTTCAGGAGGACCCTACATACACTGCAAACTGCTTTAAACACTGCAGGGGGTTCAGGAATAGGAAGGATAGGAGTTATAATGTGGGGATAAAGTGAGCACACTTGGGGTATCATCTTTGGGGATTGAGGGTCGTCAGATGGTCGTCACCTTGGTTGAGAATTCAAATGATAGCAGAAGGGCATTATACAAGATACAGTTGAAAACCTAAATAATGCACAATTTGCTATAGACAGAATCTCTCAACATCCCTGGAAAAGATGTTTTCTGGAAGACAGAATATGTAACTCTGTATTATCATATAGTAGCACTTGACAAGGGTGTGCAGTTGCCTTCACCTTTAAGATATTGTGTGTCAGCAGGAGGGGAATTTCCCAAGTGGTAAACTGGATCATCTCACTCTGTACAGTGTAGGAGGAGAGTAGGCATGTTTACAGCAGTTTTTTTTTTTCCATTTTTTTCCATTGCACACAGTGTCCTATTTATTATCTCAAACCTCATTGGAGCACGGTATTGTTTGATTGTTTTAAGGCCATAAAAAAAATTCTTAACTATTATTATTTTTTATATTGTCTCCTATGGTGTCACATTAATGTCAAAAGTCGGGGGCCAAATATACCAGGCAAAAAAATAAACCTGCTTGTTTTAACATTGAGCAACTCGCTCTCTCCTCTTGTGTGTTTTTTTCTTATTAACACTTGCCCTTGCTCACTATGCAAATTGCCTGCTGCTGTCCTTTTTGCCCTATTAAGGCTTTTGAGGGCTAGTGTTGAAAGGTATAGTTTTGAGGTGTAGTTTGGGGGCGGGGTCAGAGTCATCTCCCTTAGCGAATGCTATTGGCTGATATGTCCAGGTTTTGTGACAGACCGCCTACCTCCAAGAGCCGGAGGAGGGCGGAGAAAGAAGGACAGCACCAGGACAAGTTAGCTAGCTAGCTATGCTAAAATCCAAACAAACAGCTCTCCGACTATGTTAGCCCGGTTTTAGCGCCTGCAGTGACCGTTAATTAACAAAACACGTTTTCATTAAGTGCCAATTTCCGTTAAACTTGTCCCTCCCACACAGAAATCTTATTTTATCTTTTTTATTTCCTGTTTTCCTGTTATTCAGTTGAATGTTAGTTGAGTTTTTACTGTACAAGGCATCAACAATAGACCATTCAAGTAAAAGGTTACTGATTAATTGCCTTCAAATTTGATCATTTCACTTGCTAAGATTTTCAGGCTGTTTTTTCACACTGTAGCACCTTCCTATTGTCCCTTTTTCCTTTTTTTCTCATCATGGCATCATCATTACAGGGCCATAATCACAGCTCTGCTCCTTCACTTTCACACCCACTATTCATCTCTCGGCCTTCAATACGCGGTTCGGAGTTGAGCATCATTTTTAAGCCTTTAAAAAATGAACAGAACAGAGTTTTATTTGCTCGTCAAAATAATAATAGGGATTAACAGGCAACGTCCAATTACACATGGAAAGGCCAGGGCTGTTATTAGAGACTAAAATAAGCCACTAAGCAGGAGGAGGAGATGGAGTCACAACATCTGCTCATCTGATTGACTCCGGGTGCTGCTGGGAGCTGCAGTACTGTAGTAGAAACTGTAAATACTTCCTTGAATTGTTCTGAAGAACAGGTTAAGCCGTTTCTCGACTGTTCCCTTTAGCAACCACCTCAGCTTCCTGTTTGTGGTATAACCTTGTTTTTAGAATCGCTTTAAACCACATGAACACAGGTTTTAGTCACTGCAAGTGCTGCAAGTGTGCGTTCACATTTAACAGAGTTTAAATGTATGTACTGCAGCAATATGTGTATATTAGTGTGTGTGTGTGCAGTATATTAATGTGTTAATGCTGCAATACTGAATAAAAAAATGGTTTAAAACAGAGGGGTTTAAAGCATTACAGCTTCTTTTTAACTCCTGCAAAGCCGGAGTGACGGGCTGAAAGCAGATTGGCAAAGAAAGCCGTCCTTTTTCCTGTATGAAAATGCAGCCATTTCCGTTTTGCGTCGCAACTGAAAAAACACTCACAGGCCTGCAGTGTACGCTTCTCTTCTGGTAAAAAAAAAAAAAAAAAAAAACTCTTAAAAAAAACATATTAAATTAATCTATTAAATATTAGACTTATTATTTAGTGAATAATCTTGAGACTTAGTAGCTACACTCTTTAAACCTAAATTAAACCTAAAGATGTTGCCATAGTTACCATAGAAACCCTTTTATATGCAATTATTATCATTAAAAGAAATAGTTGCAGGAATAGTTGCACCTAGAACAACGTTTTGGGTTGCAATGCCTTCAGGAAGAAAACTAAAGGTTACCATGAACAATACATAATTAAAATATAAGATTTATATGAGCATCCTTTGGTCATATTTATTAAGCTACACATACAAAGTAGTGTGCACCACATGTGCAACTCAGTGCAACATGCCAAAAGTCTCAGAATTAGGTTGTAGAGAAATTCATTTTGATGGGTGCCATGATGCTCCTGGACGCATCCCATCCAGAAGGGGGAAAAAAACACTGCCCACCACACTAAAAACTGATTAGCTGACTCACAGACTCTTTGCAAAGAAAAAGCCTCTCTGTTTTGCAGAGCACCTTTCTCTCCCTCTCTCTCTCTCTCTTTCACAAACGCGATTGGGTAAAAAAGGTTTGTGGCTCGTTTGAGATTCTTTGAGAGTTTGAGAGTCTGCATTAATTATCACCCACAGTGGACAGTGCTCACAGTGAGTAATAATGATTGTGACTGGCAGCATCTGGTTAGATTTGTCCATGTGAACAGACAAGCAACTCAGAAATCTCCACATCCACATTTAATGCAGGAGATCCCACACACATATATCTTACAGTGCAAAAGTCATGGGAAGCTAGATACTAGAAACATAGGCCTGTTTAAAACCTGAGTGTCACCTAGTGAAAGGTGCACAGTGTAGTAAATATAGGCCTGTCTGTGGGGTTAAACTACATACAGGCAACACAGAACACTAATAAATGGGTGCAAAAGACAGAACGAGTGTGTGTGAGCAAAGAGAGAAAGAGCAAAAGAGAGAGAGAGAGAGAGAGAAAGAGAGAGCAAGCCTAATAACTATAATGATGACACGTGGTTGTTCATCCCCTGACACTGCTGTTCTTCCTCCTCGCTTCCTCTAGCCGTGTAAGTGTGAAGTGGTAAACATGATGCAATGTTTCAACAGTGCGTCAAAAGATAAGCACAACCGCACTTCAAATGAGACACACTTTTAATCATGCCTCCCTATCAGGTGATTTAACTAAACTAAACTAAAAGTGTTTTTTTATATAAATTTGCTGTAAAAGCACCGGAGACCTCTCTGAAAATGCATGATGTGCTGTTCCTTTAAAAGTCACTGTCAGGGTTTAACCAACAGAGGTCAGCAGTTCCTTTAAAAACAGATTAAAAGCAGTCATTTCCCTCCCTCCCCTGATACAAGCCTAACTGTGACGCTTTTATGTGCGTCATATAAACCACAGACACAAACGGGAGTATAGTAATTTGAGACTGGTGAGAATAAGAGAGTGTAAAACAGAGACCTTAAAAAAAAATAAAAGCTGTGACAGTTCTCCAAAGTTTGGACATGGGTTTTTCTTTAATTCCCAGATAACATGCCATGTGGGGTCCAGAAGGATTTATCATTGGGCTACATGTTGGCTTCACATATGGATGCAAGAAAGCACGGATGGGACCTGAGATAATTGTTATTTATTTTTATAATGTAATACGTTTAATTTCATAAGATATGGCAAAATCTATTAATTATGAATGGACAAAACTGAAGAACTAGACAGAAAAGATGTAACCAAAGAAATGTGAAATGTGTTCCTTTGAAGTAATAAAACATACCAGTCCTGCTTACATTTATTTATAAACCTATCCTAACCTTTAAAAACGCATTATTGTGGTAAGTGTGGTAAAAAAAAAAAAAAAATAGCTGGTGCTGCAGCTTAGCCAATCAGCCCCCCATCTGCCCCACCTCTAAACCCATACATCACCCTGTGCACCTCCCAAACTACCCCTTCTATTTTTTTTTACCCTTTTTCAAATTTGAGCTGAGCATGGAGTCAGCCAAAATTGGGGGGTTTAGTGCCCCTTTAAAAATCAGCTCTTATATAATCTCTAATATTTTTCTTTGGCCCACCTAGTTCCAAATTGTGGCCCCCAACTAGAAAACCGCTGATCTAAACAAAGCTTAAGCACCATTTCCACAAGATACAGCAATTCATTCATTTTTGTTTTTTGTTTATTTTTGTCCTGACCATTGTAAAACAGTTTGGAATATATTACAATGGTGGATAGAAAAGATAAAAATGTCCAAAATGAATGGGTTCATATGGAGTAATTGAGGAAAATCATAGTTTATAAATGTTTTTATACCAAAATTGTCCTTATTAGTTAGGACATCATTTTAAAGCTTCAGGAAAAAGCTTTTTAAACATGCTCTGGTGTACTAAAAATGTTTTTGCATTGTAACAGTAATGCTAATATTGTTCCAAAATTAAAGGAATATCCTGGCATAGGGGTTGGTTACTATTTTTAATTTGTGTTTTTAGTTGTTTAGCTCCATTCACCCTCATTCATTTTGGACTCACATGTTCCTTCTAGTGGTTTGTAGTAATATTCACGTGATATAAAAAGGTAGATAAAAAAGACAAAAAAAAGATAAGATAAAGACTTTATTGGAACCACTGCAAGTGCAAAAATTGCAATGCCAGTGGCCAACAGTGGGCGCTGTATAGAGTTCATATTAGGGCTGTGCTATACAGCAAAATTTGGTATCGATCCAATACCAAGGAAATACAGGGCCAGTATTGCCGATACCGATACCAATACCGATACTACTACCATTTACTTTTGTGTAGGGGAGAGCAATGTATAATAATGATATATAATAAGTGAATGCATCATCAATATGCATATTTTTCTTAAATATTTAATTATTTTGTAATCGTGTTTATGATTATATTAAAACACAGGACACAGTTTTCAGGCAAATAAAAATATTTTTATTAAGTTACTCAGAAATGTTTATAGAAAACTTTTGGGGTGGTCATCTGCACTTGCAATTAAACTTTTTTCATTAATATTCCTTTGACAGTTAACATAAAATATTTATTCAGCCATATTCATAGTTCAGGTTTGAGGCATAGCTATATCTTTTTGTAGCATATCTATTTTTCAGTTTCAGTGAAATAATTCATTTAGTTCTATTTGAACTGGCTGAATATATTCCCTATGTGACTGTCTGAATAGTCTATTAATCAGTCTGCTAAATTACTGGGATGATCAATTACACTGAAAAATGACATTACACACCTTTCTAATGCTATGGGGGCGGGGCGGAAAGGGGAGGGGCTAATTGAGCATGAGTGAAGTGAGAATATAGTGTTGTATGGACAGTCGGTCACTCTGTAAATGCCTGTAAATTAGTTGTACAAAAGAGAAACGGAAACGTAAGCATTGATTTCATCACACAAGTATCAATCAATACCCAATACCTATGTTAGCATCGATACTATCGATATATTAAATCGATCCGCCCTCCCCTAGTTCATATAGAGTGATGGAAGGACCTGCTGGGTCAGACAGCTGCTTGTGGCACGGAGATGATGATAGGTGGCACGGTGTATACACCACAGTATGGGTAGAATGGGTAGCATTGGTAATTAGGATACAGTGAATTGGTAATCGGGAATCCACCTATTCCACCTAATCCTCCTAATCCACCCAATCCACCTAATCCAGATAATAGATAGTCAGACTGAATGGGGTAGTAGATGGTCCGAGTTCCTGGTACTATTTGAGCCAATGGTGGACCCAAGGGCCTCTGCTCCTAAATATGCCACACACACACACACACACATTTAGTATGCATTAATATACATTTTAAGGTCACGGTTTATAAATATAGAAAGCAAATCTTATCAGAAAATCTTCTTCTACTTTTATTCATCAAACATCTTCAAAATAAGGCAATTTTCATTAACTATCCAAGAACCATTCATGTAAAATCGATGTGCGCAAATAAATCAATTCTGAGATCGACATTGTGTTTTAAACATTTTTGCATTAGAGATGGAAAAATAAAGGTTGATTCAGCATACTTTTACTATGAGAGTATTTACTCTCACAATATATATGCTCATATTAAACAAAACCATCTGCCAATGGGGTAAGCAAATGTTATAGTATTTTTTTTTTTTTTTAAATAAACAATCGCAGAGTCTTAAAATAAGAAAAGAATTTGGGGGATTAAGTTTGGACACAAGAATCTTGACCAGTGATTTTTGTGCTCATTTTGATTTTCAATTTCAATTTACTTACAATGTGAAAATTAAAAGTAAAACTGATTAAGATCATTATTTCTAAATTAAGCTAAATAATCTTACACCTACACAAAAAAGATGATGTATTGCCTTTAAATTAGATAATTTAACTTAATATGACTTTTTTTGCAGTGTTCAGGCATAAATAATGGGCAAATATCAAGATACTACCAGATAACATTATGGCTAGTTTAGTATGGGAAACCATAAGCAAGAAGATTTGATATTACTTGAAAAATCTGTGGCAGCTTGCATAATGCTGTAAGTGGTTATAGCCTCATAATGTAGTTGAATTAAGCTATCATAAATGTGTATATGCAGTACTGTCCTAAAAAACAAATGTTCTGTACTCCTTTAGCTGTACTTACCGCTTCAAAAGTTGGCACATTATCTCTCTCACTGACTTGCTCCACCTTTTCAACAATGAAAAAAATAAAATAACTAACTATGTCAGGCTGTACTACAGAGTCATCTTTTTAAATGAACTGATCTCTGATTTTATGACTTACAGGTGCAGAGGAACCCACAGCCAGAAACACCAATGCAACAATAAACCTCTTCATTCTTCAGCTTTGTCCTATTAATCAAAAATACATGCTGTTATTAAATGGCCCACAGTATTATTTTACCAATTACAGTCATCCCAAGTTGCAAAAATATAAATTAAAAATTTCAGGGGGGTCCTCCCAGACCTGGACTTGGACCACCCCACCCATCCCCCACTCACACCAAAGGAAAACAGAACTTTTTGCTATTATATACAGTACTGTGCAAAAGTTTTAGCACCTGAGCAAATTACACTAATTCATTTATCTTAGCAATACGAGTCTGAAAAAAGCACCACATATGATTTAAACTTTCCTGGACAGAGTATATTTTCCTTTTAATAAAAAAAATCTTCGTTCAGGATGCTGCGTGCTAAGCCTATTCCCTGTCTAGGAAATTGTCCCTATATATTTTCATATAATTTAGGCTGCTGTATGTTATGTTGGACTGCGAGTAGTTCAACATAACATTAATATTTCAGATTAAAGTGGTTCGATTGGCTCTAATACTACATAAACATTAAGTTTGCCATTTTGTAGGCATAAGAAACAGTAAAAAAAAATGTGAACTTACCATCAAAACAGCAACAAGCCATTCATCTAACATAACTTAAAAACTCGATGTATTTATATATGTATCATTCAGGATCATGGCATCCAATCAGGTTCCATCATCAGCGCACACATGCTTTGAATGTAACTGGTGAACAGAGTTGCAACATCAGTCCATTAAAACAAAGCCATATTTAATGAAAGCCACGAACCACAACGAAAAATAAATCAAAAACAACTCTTAATTTAAACAAACCCAACTAACCAAGATCTTATCATGCTTAATATTGTCTCAGCCAAGTTTAGACCACTTTTCCATGACCTCAGTGCAGGTGTGCCCAGATCTGGGGTGGATCCAGCCTGAAGAGTTCATTAGTAAATTATCAAGCCCTTGGCGAGATAAATGAGTTACAGCAGGAAAACATGAAGACGTGAAGTTTTGACAGTATTAGACACTCATATAGGCCACAGAATGCAGAGAGGAAAAACACACACTAGAACCAGGTATAAGGTCACTTAACTAACACAAATGGGTCAAATCAGTAGCAGACCAGGAAAAACATCCAAGCTGTGAGGTAGTAACATCCAAACTTCAGAAATTGGTGGATCGTTGAACCATCCAAACCATGTGGTGTTGAGATGTGTGTCAATGAGGGGTGAACCTTCAATAATGGGCCTGAATGTAGTTTATTTCTTTTATTGATTATGTCTTACAGCCAATGAAACCCCAAAAATCAGTGTCTCAGAAAATTAGAATATTACATAAGACCATTTGGTACTTGTGGCAGTGTGGGCAGTGTGCCAAGTCCTGCTGGAAAATGAAATCTGTATCTCCATAAAAGTTAAAGTCAGCATAGGGAAGCATGAAGTGCTGTAAGATTTTGCGAGAAAACACTGCACTGACTTTATACTTGATAATAAAACACAGTGGATCAACACCAGCAGATGACATGTCTCTCCAAACCATCACTGATCATCAGTACATTTTACATTTCATTTGGAAATCAAGGGAGCAGAGTCTGGAGGAAGAGTGGAGAGACACACAGTCCAAACTTTACAAGTTTTACAATCAGTCAGTGCAGTGTTTTCCCGGAAAATCTCTTGGACAGCACTTCATGCTTCCCTCTGCTGACATCTTTGATAGGGATGTGGATTTCATTTTCCAGCAGGACTTGGCACACTGCCCACACTGCCAAAAGTACCAATTGGTCTTATATAATATTTTCTGAATTTTTGAAAAACTGATTTTTTATGTGATACATCTATATAATATATGAGTTTCACAGTTTGAACTGAATTACTGAAATAAAGTAACTTTTCAATGATATTCTAATTTTTTGAGAGGCTCCTACTGTAACTCTGGTGACAGGTATGATAATACACCCACGCAGCAGTGTAGTCCAAATCAGGTATACAGCTATACAAGTATACAGGCCTTGAGTGCCTTTAAAGGTGAAATTTAATTACATACACAAGCCAATGCACGTCTGATTCTGCCTGTTTCATCAAAAACCACATTAATAGTGTATCAGATTTAGATTTCGTCTAGACTTCATGAAAACACAAACAAACGCACACTCCGCCCACTAGAAATCTGAAATCTGTCCTCGATATAACCTCACAGCTGCTGCTGAATGTTTTGCAATGATAATGGCCATTAAAGATGGGAAACTATGAAATTAAATTTATTATGAAAGATACAATTTTGCTTGGAGCCAAACATATGGGATTGGTGCAAAGCCACAAAGAATGTTCAGTGGAGAAGCTGTGGTTATATAATAGCTCTTTACGCTAATACCTGTTGCATTGCACAATAAACCATGCATGGAGTTTTGTTTCCAGGGAAGTTTATATGTGAAAGGGAACCTCAATTCTTCTGCTTATTTCATTAGAACCATTAATTAAGTTGGCTGGTGAGGTACTGATTTCATTGGTTGGGCACAAAAAGACACAATATTTATAGGCAAGCATGAAATGCAGTCTCGCCACACTTTGTGTCTCTTGAGGTAGCGTTAAGGTGAGTTATATTGTGCATATATTAAGCAATTGAATAGAGTTCTATGAACTTAATATTCACCATATAATAAATAGGAAGCACTTTTTGTGTCTTTAAGCAGGTTAGTTTGTTTTTAATTCATGCTGTGATCATGAGGACAGCATTCCTCCTCTTGGTGTTGGCAGCCTATAGCTTCAGTGTCCCCGTATGTATTAGCTTTGTATGTTTTACTTCATATTTATTCCAGTCACAGTGCATCTCTGTAAAACTAATGCATTTTCTGATTTTCTGATCACAGCTGAAGAAAGCTGCAGAGACTGACGAGGAGTATCTGAATGTTGGCGTGAGTACATTTTTTATTGCACATAAGCTAAAGTACCTAAATCCTGTATTTGAAAAGTTCATATCATCTCCAAAGAGAACACATTTCTGCAGATTCTAAACAATATAATAAATGTTTATTTGTATTAACATAATTAAATACGATTAATTTAATATTAAATATGGTTCAACAGATAAAACAGATAAATATAGACTCTGATATGTAGCCATATACCGTTGCTATCATACAAATACATTACCAATCAAAAGTTTAATGTTTCTCTTAATTGTTTTCATTTCATGTTGTTGAAATTATTGTAGAAAATGAAGGAAAAAAAAAAAAAAACTAAATGAGAAGGTGTGTCCAAACTTTTGGCTGGTACTGTATGTAAACCTTACAATTCGACTATTTTTTTTCATGAAATTTATGAAAGTTTTGTGTTAGATTTTTAAGACTGAAACAATTTTTCCAGTTTATTAATTGTTTATTTTAACAGACATTTTATATATTTAAATTCTATAAATGCTTGTAGATCTCCCCTACTACATTAGAAAACCACTATTACACTATTACTCGGCTCTGCATTGTAAATGAGGTTCACCCTCATAGTACTACTGAGTAAAAAAAAAAAAAAAAAAAGGTTAATTGATTGATTCACTGACTGACTATGAACGCTAGAGGGAGCGCGTGAGTCAATGGAGTTGAATGGAGCTAAACGACTAAAAATGTAATAAAAAATAGTATAGACTAACTTGGCCAGGATATTTCTTTAATGTCGGAAACTAAAATGATGTATTTTGATTTATAAAGAAAATAAACTATCCTATATATTTGGACTTTCTTCAGTATTAGATTTTAAGCAGTAAATGTGCTGCATTACTCTGAGCTGATGCTGGCATTACAGTCAGAGCAGAGTTGAAAAAGCTTGAAAAAATGATGTATGCACTATTGTTCTGTGTTGAGAAAATAAGTAGATTTTCAGTTTTAATAGTATCAAACATCTATATCAAAACTTGCTTAATCACTCTATAAACTATAAACTATAAACTATATAAATATTTTGGATTCACTCTGTGTTTAAACTAACCAGGTTGGTTTATTAGAGATTCTCTGGTTAGACACAATGATTATTACACACAATGTTTATTACACACAATGTTTATTTAAAGTTTTTATTTAATTGACTGTATATACAGTCTATGGTTTAGTTCCATCCACCCCAATAATTTTTGTCTAACTCGCGGGCTCCCTCTAGTGGTTATTAGTCATTTTCTAATATAAAGTCATTTTTTTGCATCCATTTCCAAAGCTGTTTATTTCCATTGCTACAGACCAGCTGAATAGAATAGAATAGAATAGAATATTTTTATTTGTCATTATATCAAGTATAATAAGATTAAGATGCAAACGTCTCCAGTGTCATAAACAATAAAAAGATGAATAGATACAATAAAAGATAACAGTAACACACAACAACCCAGATACAAATAGTGACAAATTGCACACTACCATATTAAACAATGAAATATTATAAAAAATAATAGAAATATGCAAAAATTTAAACATTAATATGTTGCACATGTTGCAAAATTAATAAAAAAAATAAACCCTATATCGTGCTATTTTGTGCTCAAACTGCGGTGCGAAAACAGCTATTTAGATTGATTTGTTCTAGTTTTAATAGTTCTATTGCATCTACCTGACAGTAACAACTCAAAAACATGCTGTCCAACGGGATAAGATGTTAACCAATGACTTGTTTCCTAAAAAGCACCCCTAATCCTCTTTACGTTATTGATTTTAGGGTTTATATACATTTTATATTTGATATACTTTTTTTCTTTTAGTTTTATACATAATATACTTTTTCCATTCATTTCATTTCATTGTTATGATTAACGGGGCAATAAAATAAATATATTATTATATATAAAATACTTGATATATTAGGAAGTCCATAAAAATGGATGTATTTCAGAGGTCTAAAAGATTTCTAGAACATACTGCGTACTGTCAAGAAAAAGACAATACATTTGCTTTTAACACATCTTACATCACTGGAAAACAAAAAGATAGGTCTAATTATGTTAAAACTATAAACACTCATTGTTTCAATAACAGGAAGTTCAAATGGCTCCAGGTAAATCTTTATTTTTAGCATTTTTCTGAAGTCTACACACCCATTGAAATTGCCCACTAATTTAAGTAAAAGAGCATTTTGTTACTGTGTGAGATAATGGAACATATATCAATGATCAGATTTTTCCTTTCTCTAATCATCTCTGATTCCTCCACAGAGTTTGAGATACCTCCGCCAGCCTCTGGCTCAGCAAGCCACTGACGAGCTTTTAACGTACGCCTACCCGTCCCCCCGCCTGGAGTACTACAACTTATATGACTTCACCTCCCTCGGCACCGTTCCCATCAACAATCCAATCCTTAACCCGTTCTATAACCCATACGACCCTCAGGTATACACAAACTACCCCCAAAACTATCCCCTGTTTAACCAGGGGCAAGCTAGTCCTCTGATCATCACCTTGAGAAACCTGCCTTGATCACTTCATCTGTCAGACCTCTGATTCTTCTCTTCACTGCTGAAACTGAGACTAAGTCCAATCATGTTAATATGAGCTAAAGGCTAAAGCTGTTGCCATGTGGGTCAGCCAGACGTCTTCCTGTAACAGTTTTCTCCAGTTTACAAGAGTCTTTTAAAAGGTGTAGGAAACAGTACTCTCCGCTCTCTAAAAATGATTACATTTGTCATAATAACATGATTATAATGGTGATAAAGAAATTTCCCATGTCACTGGCTTCATCTGTAATTTCTTTTCTAAAGAAAAGATTTATAGTTTTAAGAGTTATCTGTGTTTCTGTGTCTAAGTCTTTATAACAGACAGGCTTTGGAAATTCTATATATATTTTTTTTCATTTATTTCCAAAGATCAGTTTATTTCCATTGTTAGTGACCAGCTGTAAGGTGTGAACCAATTACCTTTTTCTTTTTTCACAATATACAAATGTTTTCATGTTTTTTTTTTGTAAAATATTAATTTTTCTCTCATTTTTTGTTCATTTTTTCCCTTCAAGCCCTGGCACTAACTTTTGTTTTATTTAAATTTACTGGATTTTGTACAATTTCAGGTTAATCATTAAACCTGAAGAGGTTAATGATTAAATGGCAAAAAATGACAAACTTTAGACTGACAGTGTACATGTATTTAAGCAATATTTTAATGCTTTCCTTTCATAATGCATTCATAATGCTTTAACTTCTGCTAACGTGTAGATGTGTAAAATTATTTTAATACTTTTAATACTTGTAATGACCCACCCAGAGGTGTTGCTGTCTGGGATCATACATGCGAAAGGATTAAAAGTGACTATATGTTAAAAGGTTATACCTGTTAATAATTTCTTTGTGAATAAAATATATTTCACTATCACAATTGTGCATAGGTCTTAATTCAATTATTTCTGTCACATAGAATGAGAATGACCCAGCACCCAAATAATAGCTGCTCTGTGGTGGTATATCCTGTGGGGTCCTGGCCACTTCACTGAAAAACAGGGTGAAAAAAGGATATAATAAAGAAGTATGATGATAGTATGCCAAGTATGCCAAGAAACAGATACAGGACTACAGTCTGCAATTAAATAACTACAAAGTGTCCTATATTCTCAGTCAAGCTGAAAACAAATGGATGTGTGTAGAAACAAGGGTGTAGTCTTAATGATTTGCCTGATTGTTGTCTATAGCTATAATGCAAAAAATATCCATTGTTATTTTTTTATTTATATCTGCATGATCATCATGGAATATTTTTTACAACCATTTAGCCAAGCATTCCTCATCCAGCACTACGTTATTACATAATACACCATCATAACCACACACTGCTGCTCTCAGCTCACCAACATCTACAAGAAACTAAAGAATCTGCAGCCCATTCTCATAATAAATCATATTTCAGAGACAATATAGCTTCAGAATCTGAACCTGCGCTATGCTTTTGATCTGGCAGTAAGGTTATAAATAATTACACCCAGTGATGAGCAACAATGACAGTGGTATTTTCCTGCTTGTCATTTGGGACCTGGCTCCTGAGACAGGTCTGCTCTGAGCAGATGGAAAAGTCAGTCATGTGATCACAGCAGCGTTGTGATTCAGCTTCCCCCTTTGCTCCGGGAAGAGAATGACTAGTGATTCTAAACAATATTCATAAAAGAGATCTGGAAAACACAGAAGAGTTCTTTGTTTGGAGTCACTATATACCAACACACAATATCTATTGATCAGTTCCAATGAGTAACCTTATATATGGCATATTTCTCCAATTTGGGAGAAATTAGTTTATAATAGTGTAGTGGGATATATATGGGAAATAGACTAGAGCATTTTGTCATTCTATAGTGCTCGAACGGCTTCCATGTCTAAGCGTTTTTTCCCTATGAGAAAAATGAATGGGCTTTTCAAAAACCCGCCTCTGTCACATTCTGTGGTAAATAAATCTGTTCAGACCCCTGTACGTTTTATTCTGTGTACATTTTACTCCTGAGTTAGTTAGATGTTAGTTGATTATTTGGGTCAGGTGTTGTAATTAGTATAAACTAATGACCGCAATTAAATACTAAACCCTTTGGGGAAGCCCTGCCGAACTGAGAGCCATTTTCTCTTATTATTTGTCTTTTAAAGCTCTAACACAGACTACACTGCTCAACATCACACTGCTCAACATTACTGAAAGAGTTTTCACCTGTTTAAATGCTTTAATGATCCTCTGTGAAGAAGCATAATAATCCAAAACGCTTTCTGATGGGAGTTCACTGGTGTTGTGCAGAATCAAGCCTGAGTCATTTTCCAGCCGCTGTGCTGTGACTTCAGTTAAGCATTAGCTTAAAGTTAGCATTTTTACTGATTACTCCCCTTAAACTATCTCGAAATTCAGAGGATCCAGTGATATTTAGGAGGTAAATGTACACAGAATAAAATGTACAGGGTTCTGAACATATTTATTTACCACAGAATGTGACAGAGGCCAGTTTTTGAAAAGCCCATTCAAATCCCGTATTGACTTGGACGGCGGACACGGAACCCCAAAGGAGCCCCAAATATGGGCATAAACAACATGGCGCCGACTACAAAATGAGGACACGACTTCAGTGGTCTATTATAGTATCTTAAATTCAAATCTTTAATCTGCCGAGTAAACGTTTAACAGAGAGCTTTAATAGAGGAAACCGGAGAACCAGGAGGAAACCCACGCAGACACGGGGAGAACGTGCAAACTCCACACAGAACGACCTGGGTCGCCCCAGCCGGGAATCAAACCCTGTGAGGCGGAAGTGCTACCCACTGCGCCAGCGTGCCGCTCAAAAATCCAGTTAATAACCTAAAAAATCCATTAATTCTAAGGCAGATCATGTACTCTACAGCTTCTTATTGAAGAGTAACTGTTTATTATACTTTGGGTGTATTAACAAATATCTTTCAGTTATGATTACTTATCTTAGTATCTATAATTACATAATCATTGTGTGACACCTTGTATTCTATATGCATAACCAATACTCACATTGTATTTGATCATTTTTATTACTCACAGTGTATTTTACACGCATTTATATACAAGATTAACCAATAATCACAATATATTCTTTACATATATAGTAAAACATTGTTTGATCAGGCATGTCACTAACACAGACTCTATTATGACAAATTAACCCACACGATACATAAGGCGTTTACTAACACATAGGGTCTATTGTATGGCGGTCTAACCACGCGCCACTAACACATTAACATATAACATATGAGACCTATTGTGAGACTTATATAGCTCATGCTTGAAGCATTTTGTTTACTGCATGTCTCTGACTAACGACCATCAATCATCATCTAGTGCACTCTGGATGAACTAAATTGATACAAAGGAGGCTTCGGGACGAACAGTGTGGCCTTTCTCTCTGTGCGTGCAAAGTCCTTCACCTACCAAAGCGGGAGGACGCGCGCACATAGGGAGGGCGGCACTGTCTAATTACTGGAACAATGTCACACTGTCTGACTGGACCCAGTCAATTCTTAAAACAATACCACACTGTCCGGCTGGACACAATCAAGGCCAAACATTAGTGGTCCGGTCAGACCTGTGAAACTCGAACACTAACACGTGAGAATGTGCCTACTAGCATGAGATGATTTTAGCAACGCCTCATCAGCAGGGTTCACGTCATTTGGGGTATAAACATGGAGTCAGATCAGAGGGGGGTCAGAACTTATACTGGGACGGCTGTTAGACGGTCTTTCATGTGTGGGTTCTCCTGAATATTCAGTACTTTGTAATAAATACTTGGTTTGCTTTCAACTTCACTCCACCTGTCTGACTCTCTCTATCAAACGAACACGCAGGGGAGTTGTACCCCGGACGAGAGGTGGGTGTTGACCCACCTTTCATTTTCTTTTCTACAACATTATTAACCTGAAAGTGGTTGCTTCCAATGTATAGAGAAGCTTTCCCAACATCACAACAGACAGACAAGCTCCAAACTCTCACATAACATCATTAAGCCATGCAGCCTTCACAGTGGTCCTGATCATAGCTGACCTTTCATTTGGCCAAGCCAGGAAATTCCTCAGCGTTCCAGTCAAGTCTACGTAATGTTAAAACAACTTAAGTCATGATCTAACCATTAGCTCACACTTACCAAATCCCGCGCCCTGAAACTGTTAATCATTTGTCAGTAGTTATCATATACTGTAATTTTACACTTTACGTCACCAGTAACTGTGGTATACTTGTGGTGGTGGTCAACTTTGCTGTTTTCTTTGTAATTTCCTGGCACCTTACCACATTTTCAAGTCAAAATCTCCAATTTCCAATACTCTGTCAATTGCTTTTCATAAATGATCATTAATATATGGTCAGATATTATTGACAATGTAAAAAAAGTTTTTATAACAGGCTTCTAATTTTTTACTATTTTTCCCCCTCCCTATATTGAAACTTAGTCCAATATAATAATGTTTTTTATTATTTTTCTATTGCTACAACACTGTGTATATTGCCAGCATCCACTGTAGCTACTGACCTCATGTCTCACTGCTCATCTTTTCAATAAACAAAAACTTGTCCACAAGTTCCTCGTAGACAATAATGACAAAGATGACGAATAAGATTTCTCAGTAGTCTGCACTGTTATCTGCACTGTTATTTGCAGATGATCCGATTAGATTTGTGTGTCTGGACATCCCAAATGTATCTGTGTGTATTTCTGTGTAACTAACCCTCATCGCTCTTCTTGGACTCACACACTTTAATGGATTTGATGAGGTTGTTGTTTGTTGTGTTGCAAGTGACACAAAAGACACATTGCAGTCGAACTTACTTGTGTGGCTAGAGTGTCCAGACTGAGACACATCTCTATAACTCTGACTATAAGTCACGTTTCAGTCCACCACAAAATTGTTGTTCTTTGTTTTGTCCAGGCATGAAAAAAATTAATCTGGATATTCCATATCCATATTTGGGCTTGTAGTCTGAATATAATCAATATTATTTACTTCTTATTTAGGACTCTGTTCAGTTCTGGATCATTCCACTCACCTTTAATATCTGTACATCTTACAGACATATGAATTCACCTTTTTTTTATTTCAATAAACCATTGATTGTGCGACGTTTTTAAATAATTCCTCATCATCTCTTACTGGAAGCGCAGATACCCAAACTGAAGCGCTCTTATTTAGGACACACTATGGAAAGAAGAACCTAATGATTTGGGAAAATGTAGTGATGCTCGGAACAGATGAAGGGAAAAGAGGAAGAAGGTGCCTAAATTATACTCACATGTGTTTTTGTTGTCTTTAGAATGACAAGAACTGTTTAATTGTCTAAGCAAAAACATGATTTTTGATATGATTAATTTGTAATGTATACATTAAAAGGTCTAAAAGGTCTTTTTTGACCTTCCAGTTGAATTTTCTCAAGCCTACTGACCTTAGAAAAGACAATAAATACTGCTAGAGTGTCAAAAATGCAAGATTTCCTATTGCCATACTATGCTGTAAAAGTGTTATGCATTTATTAATTTCTGTATATTAATGCTGGGTTTTTTTTTTGTCTTAAATATTTTTCAATGTTTTGTTTAAAAAAATTATACAGGTCTCAATAAATCTCAGTGATTTTGCAGAACTCTTACAAGACCCTTAATCCCTTTATGAAACAAAAATCATAACATCTCTTATTTTGGACACGTTATAAGAAGAACCAGTTTACTGGAAAAATCCAATCTTGCTTGGAACAGTTTTAGGTATAAGAGGAAGAGGGTGACCAGCAACAGGGTGTAAGAAGGATATAAACAGAAAAGTCATGTCTGAGTTATTATTAAACTGGAAAGTTCAAATGGAGGGCAGCTTATTTTGGAGAAACACTATTGACGGTTCATATGATTTAACTATGCCAAATTATTTATGTTCAAGAAACAAGGATGAAGCTAAAATTGATTGGACAATTGAATTAAATACATTTAATTAGGGTTTACAGTTAAACCACAGTAGTATATATGCATTAGGTCTATTTTTACATGGATAATACAGAATGCAGGACTCCTGCTTTCTGTACAATATGTAGGTCAAAAAACATACCAACCAGGTGTTTGTTAAATTAATCTGAATCTGTTGGAGATAGAAGTAAGTATTCAGTCTATTTAAAATATCTATCTTTGTATAATATAGTTATTTACAGTATATTATAGTTAAATTAGGTTTTAATTTAAAGTAATAATGTAAAATCCTGCCTGGGGCACAGACCATGTCACTGATCTAATTTCATATGTACCATATTATACTGACTATAAGGCGCACCGTATTATAAGGCGCACTATCAATGAACGTTTTCACATTTTAAGCGACAATAGTAAGGAACAGGGGTGTCACCACAATTCACCTTTCTAATTCAGCAGGTCTGTAAACAAAACTGACAAACAAAAACTTTAAACCTTTTAAAGTCAAACGAGCGCTGGATTTACTCTCCTGAAAACTATCTGGGTGAGGAAAGTGCTTCCATTTATTTACAGAGGGGTTAGATTTTCAGTATTTTAGCATGGTTAGCAGTGCTTAGCAATAGTAAATGCCACCCGACAGTGCTACACTGGGGTACCCTGAGTGTTTCAGTAACCCAGGGCCCTATCAGCTAGCAAAAAATGACAAAAGCCTGAAATGACAAAAAAGATGCAGATGACCTCAAATAATGCAAAGAAAACAAGTTCATATTCATAACGTTTTCAGAGTTTAGAAATCAATATTTGATGGAATAACCCTGGTTTTTAATCACAGTTTTCATGCATCTTGGCATGTTCTCCTCCACCAGTCTTACACACTGAGTTTGGATAACTTTATGCCTTTACTCCTGGTGCAAAAACTCAAGCAGCTCAGTTTGGTTTGATGGTTTGTGATCATCCATCTTCCTCTTGATTATATTTTAAAACCTTTCAATTTGGTAAAATCAAAGAAACTCATCATTTTTAATGAGATGTATTTAAATTAACTGGTGAAGTGACTTAACAACTTCAGACTTCAGTGTCAAGACTAAGCCATTTTTTTCCATTCTGCTCTGTATTCCATATTCTCATACTGTAATGATACACAGTGTAATAGTGACTGTGACTTTTCCACAGTTGAACACTTTAGCTGTTTAACAGTTAATGTTTAGTTTAGTTTCTGAGGAGATCAGATTTCTTTTGTTATGAGTTCAGCTCTGTTTGTCTTAGATAATGTTTTCCTTGTTCCACACAGTGAGCACAATGGCCTGCGGTGATTTAAACCCTTGTTTCGATTGCCACACACTAATTATAGAGATTTAGCAAGGGCACTGAGGAGACTGAGGAGGAAGCGGATGTAGCTCAAAGCTGAGCAGTTACTCAGTTTCACCCATTCATCCGTCTGGGCAGATTCTGGTCTGAGCCAGCCCTCCGCTTACTCACAGCACATCTTCAGTATATTAACTGCAGAGCTGTTGATGTTTACTCTACACGCTGATACTGGAGTAATTGGACACAGAACTGAGGAAAGGTAATCCCTTCTTATACCATCTAATGCCAGATCCTAATGTGTGGAAATCATTTATTAATAATGATAATGCATTTAGTGATGTTGTAACAGTGTATCTGAGTTATGGCTCTGTTTATGTTGACATGTTGTAGACTGTATAGGATTAAAGAAGATTAAGAAGCTTGTGCAGGTAATTCTCTAAACCTGAAAGATGTGGACATTGAGGACCGCACTGCTGATGCTGTTCATCGCATCCGTTTTCTCCAAACCGGTAAGTTCTTAATTACACATAATTACACAAAATGGGCAAAAGTCTCGGGACACCTGTTTATTTATTTTTGTAAATCAAGAGTATTAAAAGGGATTCTACTGTTTTTGTTGGAGTAACTCTTCCAGGGAAAGCTTTCTATTAGATTTTAGGAGTAAAGAGCAATGCTGTAAGGATAGAGGATTGAGGATTTTGAGGATAGCATTCAGTAATACAAGCTTTAGTAAGTTCCATTGCTCTACAGTGCAATGCTCAGATTCAGTCACTAAAATATACTGCTCTGGAAAAAAAATAAGAGACCACTTAAAAATTACGAGTTTCTTTGATTTTACCAAATTTAAAACCTTTGGAATATAATCAAGAGGCAAATGTATGATCACAATCCATCAACCCAAGCTGAACTGCTTGAATTTTTGCACCAGGAGTAAAGGCATGAAGTTATCGAAAAGCAGTGTGTGAGACTGGTGGAGGAGAACATGATGCCAAGATGCATGGAAACTGTGATTATTCCACCAAATATTGATTTCTGAACTCTGAAAACTTTATGAATATGAACTTGGGGTTTTTTTTGTATTATTTGAGGTCTGAAAGCTCTGCATCATTTTTGTTATTTCAGACATTTCTCATTTTTTTACAAATAAATGATATTTATTTTTATTTGGAATTTGGGACAGATGTTCATTTTACTCAAACATAAACCTATAAATAGCAAAATCAGAGAAACTGATTCAGAAACTGAAGTGGTCTCTTAATTCTTTTCAGAGCTGTATATGGTGGTGACAAGCTAGGCAAATAAAGACATTAGAAACAAATTATCAATCTGTTAGCCATGGTCACAAACAATCTCAGCTCAGCTCAACTTTATTAATAAATCACAAGCTTACTGTAAAATATATGAATCTAATATTGGTGTTGCACTCTTTGTCACTTTGCTACACTTACATTTAACTTCCTTATACTTGCAGATACCCTACAAACGATCCATTATACTTATAATAAATTCGGGATGCAGTAATTTGGAATTTGTGGGCTTATACAATATTTTATTCTGATGCCAATATACAAATGCAAATATTCACAAATCGTTTGAAGGTTACTAAACACACTTGAAGTAGCCAATATAAAGAAAGATCATTCCATGTCATTAAATATAACAGAATCCCAGCATCACCTTAACATTAGTCTCTTCTGGAGTTCAATTAATACATTAAAAAAATTAAATATCGATTGTAACTAGTTATCTATAATCTATCTTATAATAATCATCAAATCTCTTTATTTCGCAGCTCATTTCAGAAGGTCTGAGAGGTCTAAAGGAGGACTCGATCAACAGAGATCTTCAGAAATCCGACTCCATGGAATCGAATGAATTGAGTGATATCTCGGCTGAGGGCGGCTCCCGCTTGCCTCAGTCAGTTGAGGATTCTAATTCAGATTCGGATTCAGATTCTGACGAGGATGATGATGACGACGACGACGACGATTCTGACGAGGATACTTCCAGCACCACCACTTCTACTCTTCCTTCTACTACTCCTTCTCCTTCAGGGCCAAGCACAACTAGAGTAATCCCCACCGCTGAAATTATCACCCCTTTCCCTGTTGGGCCGACCGGATCCCGAGGGGATAACTAAAGCATCACTATAGAGCACTTCCTGAGAGGTCATGAAGGTCAAATGAATGTTTTTGCACCATACTTTACAAATGCACTGTTACCTGCACTGTTTATTACACTGTTCATTTTATTTCTTTGGCTGAATCTGTTTCTGAATCTTATGCAAATAAATTATCAGCATTTTGAAAAAGCTCAGAATATGTATCATTATATAGATTGCCACGGTCACACAACACCTCTTATGCTTTAAAACGACTGGAAACAAAATCTTTTTACATTTGTTTCTACATAATGTTTTTTTTTCTTTTCCCGTAAAATTGATGTTTTAGAGATAAAAGCATGACAGTGATTAAATGGAGTCCAGTTTATTTTACACTCAATGAACTTCTAAAAACAGCAAAAGTATGTCATGTCTAAATTGCACTAAAATGCAATTTAATGATCAAAAAAGTATACAAACTACAAACATTATTAAAGTTTGGAAACTTAAAGAACTGTAAGTCCTACTGAGACCTGTACTGGGTCAGGCTATGAACATGGATATACAAATATAAAATTAAGAGACCACTTCAGTTTCTGAATCAGTTTCTCTGATTTTGCTATTTATAGGTTTATGTTTGAGTAAAATGAACATTGTTGTTTTATTCTATAAACTACAGACAACATTTTTCCCAAATAAAATATTTGTCATTCAGAGCATTTATTTGCAGTAAATGGGAAATGAGAAAATGAGCTTTTAGACCTTAAATAATGCAAGGAAATCAAGTTCATATTCATAAAGTTTGAACAATTCAGAAATCAATTTTTGGTGTAATAACTCTGTTTTTTAATCAAAGTTTTCATGCATCTTGGCATGTTCTCCTCCACCAGTCTTACACACTGCTTTTGGATAACTTTATGCCACTCCTGGTGCAAAAATTTAAGCAGTTTAGCTTTAGCTTAGCTTGATAGGTTGTAATCATACATCTCCTCTTGACTATATTTCAGAGGTTTTCAATTTAGTAAAATCAAAGAAACTCATCATTTAAGTGCTCTCTTATTTCTATTATTTTTCCCAGAGCTGTATATGGTGGTGACAAGCTATGCAAACAAAGACATTAGAAAAGAATAATCAATCTGTTAGCCACGGCCACAAACAATCTCAGCTAAACTCAACTTGAGTCAACTCAAAGCACTTTAGAAACATCAACAGCTGAAACAAAGTGCTGTACATAGATAATTATAGAATCTAAACAAACACTAAAACTAGAAGACAAGAAAAAAAAAAAGCAAACAGTAAAAAGTCATTAACAAAACAAATAAAAAAAGTAAAAAAAAAAACAAAAAACAAAACAAGAGTAACATCTCATTTTGGGTCAAGAATTACCTAAAAAAAATTGTTTTAAGACTGCCTTATGTGTAAAGGTAGGTTGTTCCATAACTTAGGAAATTGTTCCAAAGAATGAAAAATGTATACTTTGTAATACATGCCATCATATAAAAAGTGATAACAACACTGCTCCTCAGACATACAGCCTCATTTTACACAGACCCATCAATAAACACATAACTAAGTTTTCCACCTTAATTATTTATCATTCAGAAAGATACAGATTAATAACCAAATTGTGCAGACACACATACCCAGAGTTCAAACAGCAGTTTCACCTTATTTGCTCTTCTAAACACATGCAGGACACCAAGCTTATAATAACAGAACTATAAAACATTAGATACACTGTTCCAGTCACACTAAATAGACTAAAATCAGCTAATTAAAACAAGACTCACAGTCCATGATCTGCAGGTGATCTCAGATTTCAGCGTTTCTCCCCAAACAAAGCTTTACAGCCTCCGTGAGTCTACCGTAAAGCTCCTATTAACCGCGCTTCAGGTATTAAAGTTAAAATATTTACCTAAACATTTAAAAAACAGGGGGTTCTGCTTAGTCTAATCAGCTGAAGATAGCAGCGCCCCTCAGTCCGGCTGTTTCACCTTCCCAGACTTAATACCCACTAAAAATTATGGATCAGTTTCTCTGATTTTGCTTTTTATAGGTATATGTTTAAGTAAAATGAAAATTGATGTTTTATTATATAAACTACAGTCAACATTTCTTCCCAATTCCAAATAAAAATAGTCATTTGGAGCATTTATTTGCAGAAAATGAGAAATGTCTGAAATAACAAAAAAGATGCAGAGCTTTCAGACCTCAAATAATGCAAATAAAACAAGTTCATATTCATAAAGTTGTAAGAGTTCAGAAATCAATATTTGGTGGAATAACCCTGGATTTTAATCACAGTTTTCGTGCATCTTGGCGTGTTCTCCTCCACAAGTCTTACACACTGCTTTTAAATTCAGCTTGGTTTGATGGCTTGTGATCATCCATCTTACTCTTGATTATATTCCAGAGGTTTTGAATTTGGTAAAATCAAAGAAACTCATCAACTTTGGTGGTCTCTTATTTTTCCACAGCTGTATGTCCATTTCTGGGTAAAGTTGACAAGTTTTGACACTTTTACCAGAAAAGCTGCAGCAGTGTAGAAACGTGTCACTAATAAAAAAAATAATAATAAAAAATAAAAAAATGATTTATTATAGTATTACGACCTATCTGTCTTAAAGAACCACCAGAGACACAAAAAACATCTCAAGCTATTTATTTTCATTGAAACCCCTAATAAACAATATATTAACAGATACATTAACAGATAAATAATATATTAACAGATTATTAACAAAGCAGCATTCCGTGCAGAACCTTGAAAAGTATTTAAATTATTTTTAACACTTGATTTCCTGGTTAGAAGATTTTTCTCTGTGATTTTTTTCTGCACTGCATCTGTTTTTAACAACAGGATGCGCTTTTACACAAGGGATGCGTTTTTTAAACAGTGGGCAGCTTATGAATGGCATGCAAACTTAGGCACAGCAGCGTTTTACGTACGGAATGCGCATTTACGCACGAAATGCGCTTTTACGCACGGAATGCGCTTTTACGCACGGGATGCGCTTTTTCGCACGACGCGCGGTTTTACGCACGGGATGCACTTTTATGCACGCTTTTGTGTTTAACTTGCCCTGATGTATGTATGTATGTTTAGGATTGCAGGACTAACTGTAAGCTATAATTAACGAAAATTAATTTAGTTAACCAGTTAGCTAGAAGCTGGATGTTGTGGATAGCCAGAATTTAGTATTATACTTAGTTTAAATGAGTTTCTTAACCCTAAAATTGTATGTTTTCCACCGGATCCAGCCGATCGGCTAATAAACTACACATTATATATCAGGATACTTATTGCAACGCCCAAGCATGCAACTAAAAGCTTCAAAACTTCAAAAGTGAGGATTTTTTTCGCATATGATCAGATAGAACTCAAATATCTATGCAATATCCCTCAGCAAACAGAAAGTCAAAAAGTGAAAAACGGTTTGAAAAAAAGGAACAACAACAGCTACAACCAAACTGCGAAAAATAACTCATCCCTCACTCTTAGCACTTACTGTCGTAACGTTCCCGTCAGGCCACTTTATACTTCTGCTTCGAGTCAACACGTTGCCAATATATGCCTACAGCATAGCTATCAGCGCGCGCTGAAGAAGTACAGAAACGTAAAGAGCGCGTGGAGTGGAATGTCAGTAGGTTAGGGGACACTGTGTGATCTGCAGGAGTGAGCTTATTAGATTTAGAATTTTTGATGATAACTAAAACATCACTCGGGAATACACTGAGGGTGACCCTGATTTACAATACCGCTGCATTTACAGTTTAAAAGGGATAACAAATATTTAATAAGAAATAACAAAATAATAAGGAGCAAAATGGTAAAAAGTAATAAATGAAAGAAATACAAACTTTAAACCGACATTTAATATAGCTGAATAAAATATATACGTAAAAAGAAAAAACAAATTATTGAAAAGACCATAAAAAATTGACATAAAAAGTAAAGAATTTATAAAATGTAAAATACAGAAAAAGATAATAATAGTAAAAATAAAGTAAAATGATCAGAATGATAAAATGAATAATAATAAGAACATGGAAATCAAAATGAAAAACATAAGATTAAAAAAAAATAATAATAAATAAAAATAAATGGAGATGGAGATGCCTAAATAAACACTTGGAGATGCCCAAAGGGACACTTGGAGATGCCCAAAGGGACACTTGGAGATGCTCAAAGTGACACTTGGAGATGCCTAAAGGGACACTTGGAGATGCTCAAAGTGACACTTGGAGATGCCTAAAGGGCACTTGGAGATGCTCAAAGTGACACTTGGAGATGCCCAAAGGGACACTTGGAGATCTCCAAAAGGACACTTGGAGATGCCCAAAGAGACCACTTGGAGATGCCCAAGGGGACACTTGGAGATGCCCAAGGGGACACTTGGAGATGCCCAAAGTAACACTTGGAGATGCCCAAGGGGACACTTGGAGATGCCCAAAGTAACACTTCTAGATGCCCAAGGGGACACTTTGAGATGCCCAAAAGGATACTTGGAGATACCCAAAAGGACACTTGGAGATGCCCAAGGGGACACTTGGAGATGCCCAAGGGGACACTTGAAGATGCCCAAGGGGACACATTGAGATGCCCAAAAGGACACCACAAGGACGTTTGGAGATGCCCAAAAGAACACTTGGAGATGCCGAAATGGACAGTTGGAGATGCCCAAGGGGACACTTGGAGATGCCCAAAAGGACACTTGGAAATGCCGATATGGACACTTGGAGATGCCCAATGTAACACTTGGAGATGCCCAAAGGGAAACTTGGAGATGCCCACAAGGACACTTGGAGATGCTCAAAGTGACACTTGGAGATGCCCAAAGGGCACTTGGAGATGCCCAAGGGGACACTTGGAGATGCCCAAAAGGACACTTGGAGATGCCCACAAGGACGTTTGGAGAAGCCCAAAAGAACACCTGGAGATGCCAAAATGGACTATTGGAGATGCCCACAGTAACACTTGGAGATGCCCAAAGGGACACTTGGAGATGCCCAAAGTGACACTTGGAGATGCTCAAAGTGACACTTGGAGATGCCCAAAGGGCACTTGGAGATGCCCAAGGGGACACTTGGAGATGCTCAAAAGGACACTTGGAGATGCCCAAAAGGACACTTGGAGATGCCCAAGGGGACACTTGGAGATGCCCAAAAGGACACTTGGAGATGCTCAAAGTGACACTTGGAGATGCCCAAAGGGACACTTGGAGATGCCCAAAGTGACACTTGGAGATGCTCAAAGTGACACTTGGAGATACCCAAAGGGCACTTGGAGATGCCCAAAAGGACACTTGGAGATGCCCAAAAGGACACATGGAGATGCCCAAGGGGACACTTGGAGATGCCCAAAAGGACACTTGGAGATGCCCAAAAGGACACTTGGAGATGCTCAAAGTGACACTTGGAGATACCCAAAGGGCACTTGGAGATGCCCAAGGGGACACTTGGAGATGCCCAAGGGGACACTTTGAGATGCCAAAAAGGACACTTGGAGATGCCCACAAAGACGTTTGGAGATGCCAAAAAGGACTCTTGGAGATGCCGAAATGGACACTTGGAGATGCCCAAAGTAACACTTGAAGATGCCCAAGGGAACACTTTGAGATGCCCAAAAGGACACTTGGAGATGCCCACAAGGATGTTTGGAGATGCCCAAAAGAACACTTGGAGATGCCGAAATGGACATTTGGAGATGCCCAAAGTAACACTTGGAGATGCCCAAGGGGACACTTGGAGATGGCCAAGGGCACACTTTGAGATGCCCAAAAGGACACTTGGAAATGCCCAAAGGAATACTTGGAGATCTCCAAACGGACACTTGGAGATCTCCAAATGGACACTTGGAGATGCCCAAAGGGACACTTGAAGATGCCCAAAAGAACACTTGGAGATGCTCAAAGTAACATTTGGAGATGCCCAAAGGTACACTTGGAGATGCCCAAACGGACACTTGGAGATGCCCTAAAGGCACTTGGAGATGCCCAAAAAGACACTTGGAGATGTCCAAAAGGACACTTGGAGATGCTCAAAAAGACACTTGGAGATGCCCAAAAGGACACATGGAGATTCCCAAAGGGACACTTGGAGATGTCCAAAAAGACACTTGGAGATGTCCAAAAGGACACTTGGAGATGCCCAAAAGAGACACATGGAGATGCTCAAAAAGACACTTAAAGATGCCCAAAATGGGTAAAAGTGGGATGTAAAACATCTATTCAAAATGTTGTTTAGTCCAATATTAGGTTTAATCTCTGTCTGGGACATTTCCCTCTACAAACATATATTAAATACATGTGTAGTACTTGACAGGGTCAGCAGATGGAGACAGTTACCCTGCCAGGGGTGACAAAGTGTGTGTGTGGTGTGTGTGTGTGTGTGTGTGTGTGTGTGTGTGTGTGTTTACTATATGTTTTTAGGTCACTGTCCCCTACTGCTTTTCTATTTTTGTTTCTCTAAAAATTAATGCCAGTTAATGTCTTCATAACAGAACATATCCTTGAGTATTATAAAATAACTGCCTTTTTGTTTTTGCTATTTATAGGTTTATGTTTGAGTAAAATTAACATTGTTATTTTATTCTATAAACTACGGACAACAATTTCTCCCAAATTCCAAATAAAAACATCTTCATTTAGATCATTTATTTTCAGAAAATGAGAAATGGCTGAAATAACAAAAAAGATGCAGAGCTTTCAGACCTTAAAATAATGCAAAGAAAACAAGCCATATTTATAAAGTTTTAAGAGTTCAGAAATCAATATTTGGTGGAATAACTCTGGTTTCTCTGCCCAGCGCAGTGCAAATTGAAAAGCGCTGCAAAAGCACAAAACACATCCATCAAAATTACAACACAGGCGCAGCAAATAGAAAAACGGGCTGCAAATAGAAAAACGCGCTGCAAATACAACCACAACACAACGGAAGTGAGTCACAACACAACGGAATTTTCCCGGGGGACCTTAAAAGATGCTGTACCAGCTGTATACAAAGGACAATAAGTGGCAAACAAGCTTCTGAAAAGTAAGTTATGTTTTTTACCTGTGATTACCACGGTTGTGTGCATATTATTAAAAGTTCTGCTTCACAAAACGCCTTGTTTGCCACTTATTGTCCTTTGTACACATAGTGAAGTCCGAGACGTTACTGAAGACGCAGCTTAGCTGGTACAGCATCTTTTAAGGTCCCCCGGGAAAATTCCGTTGTGTTGTGACTCACTTCCGTTGTGTTGTGGTTGTATTTGCAGCGTGTTTTTCTAGTTGCAGCGCGTTTTGATGGATGTGTTTTGTGCTTTTGCAGCGCTTTTCAATTTGCACTGCGTTGGGCTTTCTCGGCCACCGTAGGTTTCTAATCACAGTTTTCGTGCATCATGGCATGTTCTCCTCCACCAGTTTTACACACTGCTTTTGGATAACTTTACGCCACACCTGGTGCATAAGAAATTCAAGCAGTTCAGTTTGGTTTGATGACTTGTGATCATCCATCATCCTCTTGATTATATTCCAGAGGTTTTTAATTTGGTAAAATTAAGGAAAAACTTCCTCATTAAGGGGTCTCTTATTGTTTTCCTGTATATATATATATATATATGACAGTTTACAGAATTGGATTTTATTGACTGGACCTAAAGAGCTTAATGGGCAAAATAAAAGGTAAAACATATGGATGTTCTAAAACCTTTGACTGGTAGTGTATATGTGAGAATTACCACCACTTGAGACTTTTAAAATGTTATAAAGATTACAGTGATTACAGTGGCCTCTAGTGGCAGAAGACTGGACTATCAACAAGTTCCACATGGTTTTTGCAGTGGCTACAGGCAAATCCTGACTTGTAACTTTTTTTTGTTTATTTGATGTATTTTTTAAAAAAATCATGTTCAGTCCTTGTTAGCATCTATTAGATCTATTCCAGTAAACTGAATGCCATGCAGTTTTACCAGAGTGTTCTGGTAGCTGGAATGTCTTATACTGGTTGTGTGTCTTTACCATGCTGTAATTAAAGACATAGCAGTGCTCCACAGGGATTCTGGCTGAAATAGGCCTCTGTCTGCTTATCTTCAAGACATGGTGGGCTAAAGATCTGTCTATACAAAGAAAAGATTTGCTGACTCTGAGAAAAGTCTGCAGCTCAGACTTGTAATTTAAAACAAAAGTTTAATTTTGAGGCTGGAGCTAAGTGTACGGTTGGTTCTCTCTCTCTCTCTCTCTCTCTCTCTCTCTCTATTTCTTTCTCCATCTAACAACCACATAATAACTGATAGACCATTAAAATCACCCTCATTGAACAAACAGCAATTCATCCTCTCATATTTCAAAAAAAAGTTAGAGAACATCAAGTTTTAGCATTGTTTGTGTCTGTGTGTCTATCTTTTCTCTATAAGATTAAGACTGAACCACAGTATGTGAGTCTGAAAATATGTAGAGGATCTGAGCAAGAAGGTCAGTCCAGACCTCAACCAAAGAACCATTAATAGGGAAGCAAACTAGGATACATGCTAATGCTAGCCTTATACAAGTTTTTCTGACCATCGCATGCACCCTTGAAACTAACTAGACTACCTTAATTTAACCAAACTGGAGTTAAACACACACCAGATAAGAAAACAAGCTTTTTTCTGTTTAGTGATAAAACCTGAGGAGTGTAGTGGAGGCTAAGAAGCTAAAAGCTAACTGGCTAGCTGCAAAGTTTTTAGTATGCCAACCATGCAACCTTAACCAAAGAACCAAAGCAAAGCTGAAAAATAGAGCAATTGCAAAACCCCAAAACGTTTTCTAATTTTCTTAACTACTCTTAACTAGGTATATTTTCCTCAAAACGTATAAAATATAAACCCCACCCACTTGAGAAAGCTGAAGTCAAACTGCTGAACCAGAAAATAATGTTGTTGATACTGGATAGCAGCTCATCACTTCCAGACTCTGCTAGTTTCGGGAATCCAAACACATACTATGACATTAAACTCAGTAAACACAATGAAGCCAAAGCTATGAGGTAAATAGGGAAGCACACTAGCATACATGCTAATGCAAAACTGTAGTCAAACACACATCAGAAGGGAAAACATGGGTTTATCTGATTTAGTGATAAAACCTGAGAAAGTCAAACCAAATGAGTGGAGTGGAGGCCAAAGTTGGAGCTAGCCAGTTAGCTAGTTAGCTAACCATGCTAACCATACATCCCACACAAAACTATTTAGTGAGATGAAATTACAGTTGTTCTTATAGTTACAGAGTTAAAACTGTGCTGTAATATAATTTTTTTCAGACTTTCCACCCTGCTAAAACAAGTTTCCTGGGAGTTGGTCATTCCTACGCTATTTGTTGAAATTGCGGCGCTATTTGTTGAAGAGGGAGGGAGATCATGGCGCTATTTGTTGAGAGGGAGAATCGGGACACTACTGGTTGATGCGGGAGATCACAGTGCTCTTTGTTGAGATTGTGGTGCTATTTGTTAAAGAGTTAGGGAGATCATGGCTCTATTTGTTAAAGAGGGAGGGAGATCATGGCGCTGTTTGTTGACGGGGAGAATCAGGGTGCTATTGGTTGATGTGGGAGATCACAGGGCTATTTGTTTGGATTGTGGCGCTATTTGTTGACGAGGGAGGGAGATCACGGCGCTATTTTTTAAGATTTAGGCACTATTTGTTGAAGAGGGAGGGAGATCACGGCGCTATTTGTTGACGGGAGAATACGGGGGATCACAGGGCAATTTGTTGAGATTGCGGTTTCATTTGTTGACGAGGGAGGGAGATTGTGGTGCTATTTGTTGATGGGGGAGGATTGAGGCACTATTTGTTGATGGGGGAGATCACAGGGCTATTTGTTGAGATTGTGGCGCTATTTGTTGATGGGGAGGAGAATCGAGGCGCTATGTGTTGATTGGGGAGATCACAGGGCTATTTGTTGAAATCATAGACTGTGTATAGCTGGATAGGTCGGGCAACAGACAACTTTCAATCACATTTTTTTTCCAATATACTGTAATTCTACCTCCATTATTTAAACGCAACAGCTAGTGTAACCTCTGCTTATATATTGTTAATTTTTTTATATCCCCACAGAATTTGTTTTTTAAAACGTTATTCAGCTCTATTCAAAAATGTGTGGTTATTGTAAAAGGGCTGGTTATGGACGGGACCAGTAACAGATCATCAGCTCCGCTCCGCTCTGCTCTGCAGCCTGTGACCTCGAGGCAGCCCTCAGGGGCAGGGTTATTTAAATGAGTAGGCTGTCTCTCCACAGTCTTTCTCCCTCCTCTGGTCTCTACTGCGCAGACTCGGGTATCAGGATCGCCAACATGGAGGAAGATTTTGGCTTCATTTTCATTAAATGAATGTGAACAGCGACACGGTGTCCATCTTTTTTACAGTCTCTGGTTGAGATTGTGGCGCTATTTGTTGAAAAGGGTAGATCAATGTGCTATTTGTTGATTGGGGAGATCAATGTGCTATTTGTTGATGGGTGAGGGAGATTGCTGTGGTATTTTTTCATGATAGGGGAGTTTGCCGAGCTATTTGTTGACTAAAGGGCAAATGCAATGTTATTTGTTGATGGGGAGAATTAGGGTTGGGGGTGTGAAAGAGATCTCTCAGATAATATGTATAATTTGCAGGCATCGAGGAGTCCCTATTAAAATTCTAAAGACTGTCCTGACCTTCCAGGATAGGTAGGACCTTAGAATATTTGCATATCTATATAAGCAAATTAGCTAACAGGCCTTTTAACATAGGCTTGTTACACTGTGGTATGCATTTTTCACCCAAAGCAAAGTAATCACATGCTTACTACTTAAAAAAACAGCTTAAAATACTAGCAAAATAGATTATTAAGTCATTTTCCAATAATGTATAAATTAGTAGTGTATTGTACTCCAAGCTAATATGAAGTTTTGCTTGAAGGATGGCATACAAATACAGAACAAAAGAAGTCATTTGTTTTTTGAAAAAAAAAAGAATTTATTAATAAAGGATAAATCATGATACATGGCAGCATAAAATACTTTACATAAACATATCGTAAATAAATGTGCAAAATTTTGTTGTGATGAGAAGAAACTGCTTCTTTACAGGTAGCATCATGCAGCCACAGCCCATGACCAGGCTTGTCTGATATTTATTTTATTGCGATCTGCTACTTATATTATTATTATCTCTCTCTCTCTCATGGAGACAGTGAAGTGAGTCTCTTATTATTATTAGCACCACTCTGGATAAGGTTGCATTCTTCACTGGGAACAGCAGTTTGGGCGTCTCGGGGGTTTTGTGCTGGTGGGGTGTTTATTTGGCGATGATGACGTCAGGGATGTCGGACGTTGCCTCCACTGTCTGCTCGGCGGAGTCGTCCTCCAGGCTCTCGGAGCTCTGAGAGGAGTCGCTCTCGCCGTCGGCGGCACCGGGGGTGGCGGTGGCCTCCTCGCTGCTTTGGCTGCTGTCGGACGCTGCCGTCTCCTCCTGGCTGGCGCTGGCACTGGCACTCTCACCGGCGGCTTCACTGGCACTGGCACCATCACTCTCCCCCTGTTGATCATCCAGAGACGCCTGCTTTGCATTGGGCTCCTCTTCCTCAGTACCGCTGGAAGCCTCCAGACCCTGGCTCTCCTCCTCAGGGGTGCTGGTGTCCTCCTCCAGAACATCATTGTGCACCTGCAGAGCCTAAGAACCCAATAAGAAAGGCTTAGTCAGGAGATACATTCATTTAAACCCAACCTTCAAACCCAACGGCTTCAACCGTATGACCTTGTTTACCTTGTAAACCTTCAGATGCTTCTCCACGTCATTGGCTTCCTGCCCGTCGTAGTGGGAGGTCTTCTTACTGATGGTGTTCAGACCCTCGATGTGCTCAGGCATGTAGGACTTGTAGGGAGAAGGTATCTTCTCAATTTCGTTGGCATCTACGTAGATGATGGTCTTCTTGTAGTCGCTGGGGTAGCCCATGTTGTCTCCGCGGCCGTCGTTAATAATAGGGCCCAGGGTGGGCTCCTCGGTGAAAGGTGGGGTGGTGGTGGCCTCAGTTTCTCCAGACTCATCACTCTCACTGGAGTCAGCAGAGTCCTGAATGAAAACAACAGAAAATACAGAAGAAGTTCATTTCTAATCGTCTAGGTTACTAAATGGCAGTGATTGATTCATTAATGTCATTGTAAGTTGTGGCCACCACATCTAATAAATGCACCCATTGCTGACACGTACATGCAAATACACACATACACACAGTTTGTTTAGTCCCTGTAGAGAAGTACTGCCAATAATGTTAGAGCATATAAACATGAGCCTATTGGCACCATGCCTACACTGCAAAAAATCAAATCTTAGCAATTTAAATTCTTCTAAATCTAGTTTGATTATGGTTAGCAGATTTTTATAAGAATCTTAGGAATATTTGATTTGATATTTATTTGTTTTAACCAATTTACTGAATTCAACTGAAAGTTAAATCGAAAGCATTATTTTTTATTGTTTTAAGCATTTTTTCTTAAAAAACGAAGCAAATTTTTTTGTCAATACAGTTAAACACTTTTAGCAAATTAAATCACTTAAAACAAGTACAAGGCATTTTGAATTTATTTATTAATTATTAAAATATTACTATATATATATACTGTATATATAATAATTATAAAAATATAATATATAAAATATGAGATATTTAGACTAGACTTTAGGATTTCACTTCCACACAGTACATTAGGGCATAGATAAAACTGATAACGATAATGAATCCCGGTAAAATCACCCAAAAAACCCACTTAGAGCCCATGCTGGAATCCACCTAGCTCATGCTTCACCCAGGTGAGCCCCATATGAGCAGGATGGCTGGGTATAAAGCCCTGAGCACTGAGTATTGAGCTGTGGATCAGAACTGTGTCCTCTGGAATGATGGAGCTCTTTATATTATGTCAAAATAGCGAATGAACAAATGAACAAATAGGAATGCTCCAAAATTGGTAAAATCTTTTACATTGACATCCACTGTAAGTTATGAAGATTTATTTTCCCTTACTTTGTAGTTTGTAATTGTATTTATTTATTATTATTTATTATTTTTATTTATTATGTTGTAAAAAGCGCTATATAAATAAAATTGAATTGAACTGAATCATGATTTTTTTCTGCTTGATACAAAAAGGACAGATTATTTCTGTGCAATATCATATATTATACCACAGTTAGTTCCGACCCTGCAATGTGATTGGCTGAGAGGCATTTTATGAGTGACATTATCAGCCAGTAATGCACTGTAACCAAAGCGCTCCATGTATTACTCCGCCGCATACAGTTAACCTTGCAACGATGCAGCACTTACAAGCCAAACAGTGCAGCTACAAACCGAGCAGCAACGGAACTGTTTTAACTGGCAGAGTTTTTATAACCTAATAGATCGTATTTAAATTTTCTTATCCTCTTTAACTCAAAATCTTAAAAAAAAAACAGCGAAAATGGAACTGTGGTATAATCGCAATAATACTCTCGAGGTTCATGCTATAACGTGTAATATTGGCAGTGCTGTACTGATCTAGTGTACTCAAACTGTGGCAGTGCCAATATTACATGTTATAGATGTTTAAATATACTCTAACTTTGGAACCAAACTTGTATTATTAATATCAACACATGTTCTGTCGTTGACTTATTGAATTATCTAACCTCTGTCCAAATCTGATGAAAAATCATGTTTTTTTTTAAATATATCGCAATATAGAATATTGCAAAAAAAATATCACTGTAATTTTGTCTCAATATCGTGCAGCCCTAATCTGTTTTGTAACAGCATATGTGTAGAGGAGGATGACTCACGGTGTCCTGCGTGTCCACGCTGTCAGCACTGTCTGCGCTGTCGTCCTCTGTGTCTGATGGCGTGTTTGTGTCCTGGAAATGAAGGGAATAGCCACAGGACAGTGAGGAGTCAGTGCACGGTCACCCACAGCGTCTCCACAAAAACAGCCTTATTTATGGAGCCAGCTGGATTTTATTAGAATGTGTGTATGCATGCCTGTGTGTGTGTATGTGTGTGTGTATATATGCAGTGGTGTCTCATGTGGTCAGAAGGATGAGCCATCTCTTACCTCAGCTTCATCTGAGTCGTCCTCATCCGATGATGCTGCCGCTGCTGCTGCTTCTGGATCTGCTGGAGCTTCTGGAGCTGCTTTAACAGCCTGAAACAAACAGCAGCCCACAATATGAGAAAGAGACCAACAAACACTGGCCAAATCTTTAGGAACCAGTGGAAATTCTGTATTTATGACCCAAAAGAGAGAGACTTTAACAAGATCTAGGCTTTCCTACCTGAGCAGGTACAACCTCTACTGCCTGCACTGCTTTTGCAGGGGCTTTCCGCAGAATTGGGGGCGCCTGTGTGAGAGATTGATGGCATGTTGTTAGATTTATAGCATTTTTCTCCTCAAATTTGATCACCTTTTAAGCTGTAATTAAATTATCACCGGTTTGGCAGCGGCTTGTTCCTCAGAACTCTCTGAGCTGCTCACTGAACGCTTCAGCTGCAAGAAAAGCACAGAATAGACAAAGATTACACAGGATTGCTGGGTAAAAATACTGAGAAAAAATATTTTTTGTGAGGTTCTTTAGGAAACAGAGTTTTTTTAAGGGTTCTTTAGTAATGGAATCAATTATGTAATGAAACTTAAAGTATCATCTGAATGCTTTGCTTCTATGCTTTTTCATCTAGGAATTATTACATATATGTTATTGTAATACACAATTTACTACACACACACACACACACACACACACACACAATAAAACAGTATATATATAGATTGACACAACAAAGACTCCAATTCCCAGCATGCACCTACACTGGACTTTCCTGACACAAGTCTCAGTGTTCCTGCTCTCCCAGCTTTTGATTGAACACACCTGTTTTGTTTAGTATAACTACCCCTCAGTTTCCTTAGCTAGACTCTTCTACAACGCATTTTCTTAGTTTTTTCCTTTATTACCGACACGTTTTTTTTTTTTTTTTTGGACTACTCTTTTGACTCGGTCTCTCTGTATCGTTTGTTTACCATTGCCAGCCTATTTTTTTTATACTAAGTACTCTTTTTTGCCTTGTCCTATTGCGTGCTGGATTTCCCATGCATGACCCAAATTTGCCTTTCATATTCTGGTATGTTGTTTCTTTTCGCTGCCTTCCTGTTACTGACCCTGCCTGTCCCTAACTACCCCTGTATGCCTAGCCCCCGTGTTAATAAATTGTGCATTTGGTATCTGCCAGTGTCTGTCCTTAGTTTGGCCCACGTGACAATAAATGTCATGGTATAATATTTTTCCAATTCACTCACACCCATTACCAACTATTTAAGAAAAAAATAAAAATATGATTTAATGCAATATCTATACCTCCAAGGTTGCGATACTCCTGTTTATTACTATGCAATAACCCTTTTCTCTTAGATATAACATATTATTTTAAAAAATCCTACAGAAATCCTTCTAGAAATACCTGCAAGAAAGAGACAGTTGTAATTACACGCTAATCCTGATTACTTAGGGTTGAATAGGTTTTTCAAAGTTTCACAGGGAAATACTCTCACTCTACATAGAACCATGGCAACACAAGGTACTATTAGAAACGGCTTAGTGGTATTTTGCTCAGTTGAAGGGTTTTAAAATAAAAATAACAAAATATTTGATATATTGTTCAAAAATATATTAAATAAAAAATTTACTTTACATTTTTAGGAGGACTACAGTATGTAGAACCATTTTGGTTGGAGTAGAGTATGCAAAACACATGTGGCAAAAAAATGATTCTCCATATTCTGTAGTAATACCATAGAAAAACCATATTTGGTTCTCTAAGGCAGTATTTTTCAACCCTGGTATTTTCTCAGGACCCACTGCTATGCACATTTTAGCGGACTCCCTACTTTATTCCACCAACTTGGGATGTTGGAAGCAGGTGAAACAGGTAACAGGTAAAGACCAGGGTTGAGAAACAGTGCCCTAAAGAAACTGTATTTTTTGGTAAATGAGAGTGCACAAATTATTCTTAAAGCTTCTTACAGAAATACATGACATATGTTTGACACATAAACTCTCAAGACAGCAGCCATTTACAAACCCTAAAATCTGTAATAGCATAACATGAAGAAAAAAAATATCATCAGTGTTGAGGCAAAACGCATGTGGTTCTTAGCTTTAAACAAGCTTTAGACAAGAGCAGACACATTTTAATGAAAAATGGCCACGATTATACAACATTATTCAATTAAGCAATTGTAGTGTGTGTCTTTATATTGGGACCTTGTATTGGGTTTGGTTTCCCAGACAGGGATTAAGTCTAGTCTTAGAATACACAGCAGAGATGTAATCCCTGTCTGGGAAACCAAACCCAATACAAGGTCCCAATATAAACACACACTACAATTGTTTAATTGCATAATGTTGTATAATGTCGGTTTCCAATTGTGGCCATTTTTCAGCTTTTAAAACGTATCTGCCCTTGTCTAGAGCTTGTTTAAAGCTAAGGTCAGGGTTCATAAATGGCTGTTGTCTTGAGAGTTTATATACCAAACATATTTCATATATAAGAGTATAAATCAGTGGTTTCCAGGTTCCAAACACTGGTCCTGGAGTACGGCTGTCCTGCACAGTAGAATGAATCTCTAGCTCGCAACAACTCTAATACAGAGACAGCCAGTTAACAAGACTCTGAAACCAGAACTTGGATCAGAATTGGTTTATAAATACATAAAAAGAGCACAGAGCTGATTTTTTTTTCTTGTTTGCTACACTATTACTGCTAAATCTTGAATCATATAACTCTAGAGTATCATTCATCATTGATAGAACATTTTTTACTCAGCATTGGCTCAGAACTTACAGGACGACAGTAGACTATGGCAAAGAGGAGCACGAAAACAATGGCGGCCTTCATTTTCTTCAGGTGTATTCTGAGAAAAAAAGTAGAAAAAGAAGTTCAAAATGAAACATAAAATGTACAGATACAAGAATTTTCAGATTCATTCCAAACAATAAACTCATTTTTTGCTAATTGTACCTTTAAACAGCATTAGAACATGGCGTTTCTGTCCATGGCTAATGGGAATGTGTTTATTGGGAGCATCGCCTTCAGTTAGAACTCATAATGATCTAACTATAAACAGACTTAATGAGCCTGGACTGGGTTTGAGCCTCTGGGTTTGTGTGCTTCTCCGCAGAGCGAGCGAACCCACGTTCTGCGGAAGCTGCATGCCCATATTGAGTCGGCCACCGCCACAGCTAGGCCTTGGCAGACGATCCAGGGCTTCCCTGCTAAGTGCTACCAGCTTTCACATCACACTTTAAAAAACATCTCCCGTGTTTTTTTTTTTTTTTTTTACGTTTCAGCAACGATAACATCAACATCGCATAAAGTATAAGCTGCTGCGCTGGCGAGTGTTTAGCTGCGCCTATAATAATCTGCTGCAGCATATAATTCGCGGGGTTATATGTAGACAGCTGGTGGCGGTCGCCACAACCTCCAGAACTAGAAAAAGCCTGAGTTTTATTTTAGAGGAGGCTTTGGGTTCTCATTAGAGAGTCGAGCGAGGCACGAATCTAGCGGGACACGGCCTGAAAAAATATGTGTGTGTGCAGCTGAAGAGCAGCGTAAAACGGAAAGGAAGGATGTTGTGGAGTACAGCTTTCAGATGTAATTAAGCGCAGTGTCAGTGAGCTGTTATTATTATTCTTATGCATGACTTTAATTTGGTGGTTTTGCTGCTGGAATAAATGAGTCAGCTGACAAATTAGGCAAGGATTTATGGGCTGTAACCACAACTTCCTCTTCCCTCTGTCATGTGTATTCTCCTGCTGCTGGTTTGCACTTTAAATCATCCTGGTTTTCTATTGTTTTAGCATTTTTTAGAGATGGCTTGGAAAAATACAGTAGCGGCATCTATTTGTAGAATCTGGTGCAGCCATTGAGGACACTTCAGAGATGGTTATGCTCACATAAATGTGATTAATGTTTGCTAAAGGTTATTGCAACAGATTGTTATATTATATTGCAGGATATGCATTAAATTATAGATAGCATTGTCCCTTTAAGGCATCCCATAGGAAATAGGTACCCTTATAATAGTGATAAATTAGCATGCATGCACCTAATGTTCATTTATATCATTCATCAAGTATTTTTGAGTATAATACCTAAATACAGCTCCCAAAAATAATTTCTTTCTATTTGCACAATTTGCACAATAACTCAACAAGTTAATAACTTAACTTAATAAGTTAATAACTATAATAAAACTACAATAAAAAAACTAATAAGATAAAGTCATAGCTTACCTGTGCTATATAACCAACCAACCAGTTTGAATTCAACGCTTCTGAGGATTGGAGTGGATTAAGTTCTCAGTACTCTCCAAGTTATTCAGATTCAGAGTTCTCTATGCTATGTTTGAAGCTAAAAGCTGGTTGGCTTTTAAACCATGTTGCCCACTCTCCCCGACCAATCGCAGCGCAGCACGTGATGTCATGACTTTTACCACTGTTGTCCCACCTTTCTACTCCCACTCTTCCTGTGGCTTCTGTGGCCAGTCCATGCAAACATTCAGCACCAGGCATGACAAGCCAAAAGAAAAAAGCCAGGAAAAAAAAGAGAAACACGTCCTGGGATTGTTTTTAGGTTGAAAAGACCAAAAAAAAAAAAAAGAAAGACAATTTTCAGACAGTTTGCGAAATATCACAGTTGGAAGCAACAACACATTGATTGTATTGCTGCTGTATTGCCATGGTTTTATATACTGTTACTGTAGTTTATAACTTAGCAGTGTGGAGGGAAAACCAGGGAACTCTTAAAACTTTATGAATATGAACTTGTTTTCTTTTCCATTCGCTTATTTGAGGGCTGAAAGCTGTGCATTTATTTTGTCATTTCAGCCATTTCTCATTTTCTGCAAATATGTTCTCTAAATGACAATATTTTTATTTGGAATTTGGCAGGAATGTTGTTGCTAGTTTATAGAATAAAACAACAATACTCATTTTACTCAAAAAATAATTAGAAAAACATTGAAACGTTACTTTATTTTAGTAATTCTGTTCAAAATGTAAAACTCATATTATATAGATGTACTGATCACAGAGTGATCTTTTTAAGTGTTTATTTCTTTTATTGTTGATGATTATGGCTTACAGCCAATGAGAACCCGAAAAATAAAAGAAATAATGTCTCAGAAAATTAGAATATATTATACAAGACCATGTTTGCACTTTTGGCAGTGTGGGAAGTGTGCCAAGTCCTGCTGGAAAATGAAATCTGCATCTCCATAAAAGTTGTCAGCAGAGAGAAGCATGAAGTGCTTAAGTAAGATTTTGTGGGAAAACAAAACTGCACTGACTTTAGACTTAATAATAAACCAAGGTGGATCAACACCAGCAGATGACATGTCTTTCAAACCATCACTGATCATCAGTAAATTTTACATTTCATTTGTAAATCAAGGGAACAGAGTCTGGAGGAAGAGTGGAGAGACACACAGTCCAAACTGCTTGAGGTCTAGTGTGAAGTTTCCCCCAACCAGTGATGGTTTTAAGAAAATCTTACAGCACTTCATGCTTCTGCCTACTTTTATGGAGATGCAGATTTCATTTTCTAGCAGGACTTTTCACACTGCCAACACTGTCAAAAGTACCAGTTGGTCTTATATAATGATCTTATTTTCTGAGACACTGATTTTTGGGTTTTTATTGGCTGTAAGCAATAGTCATCAACAATAAAAGATATAAACTCTTAAATGTTGGAGTTGGAGTTACCCTCAGCATTATTCTCCATTTCTCTTCATCTTCAACTTCTATTTTTTTTCTGTTGAGGGTTTAATGGCTGGATAATGTGTTAATTGTACAGGCGGCTTGTAAAGTGTCCAGTCTGTGATACCTTAGACTTAACATGGCCTAACCACAGACACGGACAATGCCAGAGAAAATTATAAAGGATCAGAAATGAAATAAGAGACTGCAGCTCTAAAGCTGTTACTCAAACCGTGTAGCTCGCTCCTCTAGACTAATCCTGACTCAGAGAGTTGAGCAAGAATGAAGCTGTTGAATGTGTTGTGATTAAACAAACCGTGATGCAACTTTACCTTAATCAGAAGTGGAATTGGATAGAATCATCTTAATCTATGAGAGACCGGAGACAGTTGTAACACCTTGAAATAACACCTCCAAATAGAAACAAGCTACTGTGATTACACTCGCTGTGCACATGCTCAGTTACACTGCCTTCTTGCTAAGAAATAAGATGCTTCATTTGAAACTCACAGAGAAAGTTATCACCAAAAGTGCTGTTTTGAGGTAAAAATTTAACTTTTCTGTCAGAGGTATTTTTTGGATATTGTCCTGAGATCAAATGTCTAGAAATTCAAATGAGTATTATTGGAATCAATGTTTTCTAAACTAAAAAAAACAGTCATGCCTTGAATCTGTGTCTTTAAGGCAAGCTCTTGAGGCAGCAGCAGTGTGTGGACGAGCATTGCCCTGTTGAAATAGCTGTTCTGAAAAGTTCTGAAAAAGTAGGGCCACTGGTTGCAGGACCTCATTAAAGGAGAAATCCGGTGTAAAATGGATTTTGGGTGTAGTAAAACATAATAAAAAGTTGAACAGCTCAACTCCGTTCTCCCACAGCATTCCGAGATCCAGAAATTTCAACTGTTTGTCCCTTCAGACTGGGTGATACGGGGCATAATTTGCCCAGATATATTGTTTTTTCCACCATTATCCAGCTCAAAGTAGCTCCACACCTCCTTGCTAGAATCCCTGAGTGCCACCATCACTGAACTCAAAATAACATAGACATGTATATACATAGACTTCACATAGCGTAGGAGCCAGCGCCAGTAGGCAGGCTACAAAGAGTCTATGTATACAGTACAGGCCAAAAGTTTGGACACACCTTCTTATTTTCAATGCGTTTTCTTAATTTTCATGACTATTTACATTGTAGATTCTCACTGGAGGCATCAAAACTATGAATGAACACATGTGGGGTTTTATGTACTTAACAAAAAAAAAGGTGAAATAACTAAATAAAATGTTTATATTCTAGTTTCTTCAAAAATAGCCACCTTTTGCTCTGATTACTTCTTTGCACACTCTTGGCATCATTCTCTTAATGAGCTTCAAGAGGTGGTCACCTGAAATGGTTGAAACAAACTGAACCCACACCAGTTTAGTTTCTTTTGTGGTTCATTTTGTGGTCAGCTAAATTCGGGCTTTGTAAAAACTAAGAGGCCAAGATTCATTCTACGACTTGGACAAAATATAGACAAAATCCTCAGTGTCTTTAATTTTTTTTAAATACATTATTCTTGTTAAATTTTCCTTTAAAAATATCCGATGCTGGCTTCGAGTGGTCCAGCTGTCTAAAGCGCTGCCACCATGATTGGGAGATCACTGCTTCGAATCCCAGTCATTCAGCTTGTCATCAGCTGCTGCAGCCCTGAGAGAGAACAATTGGCCTTGCTCTCTCTCTGGGTGGGTAGATGGCGCTCTTTCCCCTAATCAATCCAAAGGGTGATATTGATCAGCACAAGGCGTCTGTGAGCTGGTGTATCGGAACCGAGTCGCTGCGCTTTCCTCCAAGCAGCGCTGTGATGCTACTCAGCAATTCTACATCAGCAGCAGTTCAAAAAGAGACGGTGGCTGACTTCACATGGAAAATGGGAAAACGTGAAAAAAAATTATGCTGAATTCAGTAAAAAAATTGGAAGCCTTTATTTTTTTATGCAAACATTTAAATTTGGATACATTTAGATAAATTCGGTACATCAGTTCATTAGATTATTTCTATAATCTGGTTTCTAAAGATCAGCAGAAACACTATTACAGTTGTAAAGCTTTTAGTACATTACTGAACTATACATTACATTAATAAAAAAATGTATATAAAAAAGTTTAAGCAGTTTATCAACTGCAAAACTGTATTGCTGCTGACGTAACCCTCAGGGTTCTTAAGAACAGTACACGTTTACCTGTTGTGTGGCAACCATGTGCATTTGTTCTAGTGCCTGGGATTTTTTTTCTTAATTTCTAGACATGTGACTCAGTGACCAATAAGATTTGATGTCAGAGAGCAGCAGTTTCCATGTACCGAACTTTTATTATTTAAAAATTCCAAGAATAATACAGTGTAATGTTCTAGTTCTGACCTGTCCCCAATATAGAATGTGTAAAGATTTTTTTTTTTATTGTTGCAGATATTAAGACGTGTTTGCATGAGGAATGGGACAAATTATCTCTTGAAAAATGTCATTGTGTTATATCTTCAGTCCCCAAAAGTGTCAAATACAGTATTTTACAGTGTGAGGCAGGGTTAAAATGCAGGGATGGATGTATATTAATATATTTAATTAAGTTATGGAGATAAAACATAACAAAAAAACATATCTTGGGTTATTTTATTATCTGCAATCAATTAGGAGTCAAAGCTTGTGATTAAAGAAATGGTTCTTTATTGGAAACAAAAGAGCTTTTCTTATAGCTTTATTACTCAAAGAACCTTTTGTAGTATCTGCATTTTTAACATTGTACGAGATGAATTCCTCTCTGGTCATGAAAATGTTCATACTTCCATGTGTGGCCTGGAATTATGTAATGTTTTAATGTACGATGACTTATATTACAGGGGACTGGAGCCAGACAGTGGGGGCATTCCTGAGAGACATCCAAATTATTTGCAATTAAATCGAAAGCTCTTTAAATCAAACCCGACAAGAGCTCATGATTATTTATGATAAGCATGTATGATTTGCATCCCTGTCATGGGCTGCAACTTTAGGCTTTAGGCTACTATAAAGGTCTTTTTTTTAACATGTGCAGTCTTATACCCTACATACAGTATAGCATAACTTACATAACCCAGTAAGAACCCATTGCCTCCTGTACTACACGCTACATAGAGTCTATGCATGGTGTGCATGCAAGACGGTTGCAGGATTAAAAAAAAAAAAAAACTTCATAAAGGGCAAAAAAACATCATCAGACGTTCTAACTTTAGGTTGTCGTCTGGAAAGACTGAGATTGGGATGCGTCAGGACACGTTACACCTGATTCCTGTTGGACTGAGAGGAAAGAAGAGAAATGTTTTCGAGATGTTTTTCTTCACTTGGCTTCACGTCGCAGGCGAGAAGTCTATAGTTTGTGTCTGGAATTTTAAAATGTTAAAATAAGCGTCTCGCTGTCACGACCCGGCTGCCAAACCGCCCCGCGGTTCACAGACGGATTAACACAACAACACAGAGACACCACCACACCACCGCAAGATTACAGAAACTTTCCCATTCTGCTCTGCAGTAATCACACCAGCTGGCTCAGACTGCGCAGCACGTAACCTGCTGTCCACACGTTCTGTCTCCGGGTTAATGCATGGCTCACTCTGAGTCACCTTTTAGTGATAATTCATCTGTTATGAATGTGTTTTAGAGCAGACAGCAGTGCTCAAGTTAATATATTACTAGCACCAATTCAGTGAAAGATTTTATATTAAGATTTCCTGCAATTAATGACGAAAAATGTGTTTACATGCACATTTATATTTAATATATATTATTATGTATATATAAATTAGTATTTTTAGCACTATAAGGCGCACCGCATTATAAGGCACACTATCAATGAACGTGTATTTTCTGATTTGAATTCATTCGAATTAAGGCGCATTTTAAGTAACACTAGTAAGGAACAGGGGTGTCTTCATGTTTTCCTTCTAGTTTACGCACTTTTCTTTTCAAACGAGTGTTAGATGTTAATCTACACAGATTTCTCTGCTGAAAACTGTTCATTTGGTTAAGTAAAGTGCATCCATTTATTTACAGTAAGCTTAGATTCACAAATTTCTCCAGCACTAAGGCTTGAGCATTAAAATTAGCTGCTAACCGCTACCGACAGCGCTACATTGAGTAACCCTGAGTGTTCCGGTAAGCCAGGGTGATATTACCTAGCAGTTCGTCCCATGTAGCTTGTTTTAACACAGTAATTGCGTATATAAGCTACAGGCCGATATACTCAACTCTAAACTAGCACTTAGCACAATTAGCGGCTAATGCTAATACTGCTCCAGCCTCAGGGCTAAACTCAAGCTATGCTGGCCGAGGTTAGCAGCAGGCTACAGGACGATAATACTCACCTCTAAACAACATTAAAGCCAGGGCTTAGCAAGGTTAGTGGCTAATGCTAATACTGCTCCAGCGCACCGGATTATAAGGCGCACTAACAATTTTGGGGAAAATTAAAGGATTTTAAGTGTGCCTTATATTGCGAAACATACGGTAAAATAAAACAATATAATAGCAAAAATTCTCCACTGGCTTTCTGTTGCCGCCCGCATCAGATCCAACCATTGTCGCTGGCCAACAAAGCCAAAAATGGACCAGCTCCTTTATACATCATACTTTATGGCAGTGGTTAAAGCCAGATCAGCACCAAGTGCTCTTCGTGCTTCCACTATGGCTTGGATCGACCCACCATCCCTCAAGTCCCACAGAAAACAAACATCCCGAGTCTTCTCTGTCCTGATGCCAAGGTTGTTTAACAAACTTCTACTGGGTGTCAGAACAGCAGAGTCACTCGTAGTTTGAGGTATCTCTTGATTCTTGTCTCTACAAACTAGCTATGGATATTTTGGAAGTAATCAGAGAAGCACCTTTTTATAAGGCCCTCTGGAGAAGGGTGTCTGCTAAATACCCTAAATGTAAATGTAAATGATTTAAAGTAAAATATCTTGATACACAGATAATTTCCTATATAGAAGGCAGGGCAATAGCCAACCCCTGGTGCAACCCAACAGGACCAACCTGGTGGCTGTGGGTAGGATGGAGATAAAAGTTGAGACGTCAGCATCTGAAAGCAGCAAAGCAGTTGTGTATATAGACTAGTTCTAGTTCATAGTCCATAGTCAGGTGGAAGCTGTTGATTGGTCTAGGTAAGGTGAGTCTCCTTATAGAACCTTCGCTTAAGCATTGATTTCTGCAGTCATCGTTTTATTTAAGCAATCATATAAAGTTATAAAAAATTATTAAAAATGAGCTCAGAGTAAAGTCTACAAATCCAATAAAAGCTGGATTTTATCCCAGTAATGGTATTTGTCAGTGCATATTTACTCTTAACTAGAGTATTCTGATACTCTTAACCTGAGTTTTCTGGGATTTTTCAGTCTGTGCATGCATAAAAAGAGTTGACTGTGGTTGTGGAAATAAGTGAGTGTGAAGTTTGGGTTTTACATGAAGATTATGTCACATATTGTTTTGTAAGACTATTGGCTGGTTACAAAGAATCCTGCTACTGGCCTATTTGTGCAAACCTGGTACTGTTAAGTTAACTAACTATTAACTAATTTGGTGCCATAATGTAGATCAATGTAGAATACTACCCCAGTTACAGAGCACTGTATTAGAAAGACCTGTACATTTACTCATTCATGCATCAAATCTAATCAGCCAATCATCTGGCTGCAGTGCAATACATACTGCAAGTGTCATGGCAAAAGACATGGGAAAACAAATACATAAACGCACCATAATGCGCACCAATAAACCAAGTGAGCAAATTGTCTCCTCTGATTGGTCAAAGATGTCTGGAATGGGAGCAACAGAGTAAATATAGGTAGAAGATTCTGTGTTCCAGTGCATATATCTGTGCAGTGTGAAGCTGGTTTAACATAGAGTTTAATTCAATTTATTTATTTGCATTAAAATAATAAAGCCGTGTTACTGATAATCCAAATAATCTTGTGTGTTAATTAATTATACAAATAGTTTCTGGCATCTTTATTTAATGCAGGAGGTCCCACACATATTCCCCACATGTCAGTGCAGCGTTCCTTAGCTTCCATTGGACCTGGCAAAAGTCATGGGACACTAATAGCAAGTCAGTGTAGCCAGTTTCTATTGAGACCATGCAGCTCCTTAAAACCTGAATAATCTCTGCAGACTGAGCTCAGCTGTGACCTTGCTGTGACATTTCACCCAGCGTGGCCATGTCATCAGTGGACCACAGGGGACTTGTGTGGTGGTCCTTCTTCTTCTCCTCTCCGCAGTGTCTGCATTTCTAGTATTGAGATGCACTTTATGAACCCAGTGGAGCACGTTGAGGAGCGTCTTTCTTGTCTGCCCAATCATGCGCTCCCATGCTGTGGTCTGGCTGTTGGGGAAAATGGAGAAAAAAGACACATGGCTTCAATTGCGTTCTGGTCCGCAGCACGGGTTTATGAAGCTGATGTCACCCTTTACAAGACTAGAACCCATGGTGCTGCAGCTCCTGTGCCATTAACTGCGACTCGAGCCATCAATCTCTGTGGTCAATTTGTTTGGAAATATTCTGTAGGAACAGAGTGCATACATGGCTAACGCTTAGCCAGACACGGTTTTTAAAGGATCGCTGAATTCAACCATCAGCTTCTGACCCATTAAACGGTATATGAGAGTATTAATTAATGGAAGGAATGATAAGATGTGGTCTAGATTAGGCTTTTTACGCGAGGGAAACTCGCTGGGGCCTACAGATCGTTAAGTGTTGCGTCACATTAAACAATGGAAGAACCCAGTATGGGACTGTGAATTTGGGAAAGGCAGGAATCCAGAGTTCATCAAGACACTTAATTTTCCCTCGTTTTGCTGTCGACTGTATTTGGATTTGGATGTGTGTCTGCATGTGAATGCAGTGTTAAGTGTTGCAGGTATCATATATTAAGCACAAAGTATGTTCATGAAGGCGCTGGCACTTTTATGGATGGGCTTAAGTAGTAGGTTCTGCACCCAAAGGCTAGACAGAGACGTGTTGCACTGGAGGGCTTCAATCTCAGACAATTCAGGAGCCTGTAAAAGTGTCAGATCTATAATATGTAGATTCAAGGGCGTAGTAAATTATTAGTAAATTAAATTAAAAGTAAATTATTATTATAAGGTGATTTTACAACCTAAACATGTTACTCCACGTTACAGTTACTGTTGTTAGAAAAATTATGCATGCAATGTCTGAATTATATACATATGACAAGAATTATCAGTTATCACCTAATATTTAAAATAATGTTGTCAATTCTGTCGTATATTTACATTTTCTCCTGCACTCTTATTTTTTTTCTACTGAGAGCTCTTCTTAAGATGGTGTCCTTTTATGTAAAAGAATGTAATTACGTTTCATAGAGATTTTTATAAACGTCAGGATAAGTGGTCTTACTGTGAACTACAAATGAACAGAAGTCACGTTACAGCAGTGTTTCTCAACCCAGTTCTTATATATTCTACTGCATATTAACACTGTTCTGCATATTCTAGAGCTTCCTCTGGTGGATATACATGATTAATTTAGGCTCCATAGGGGGCTAAAGGATTTTAACAGGTAAACTCAGTAAAGGACTGTTTATTAGCTGATCAGCTGGATCAGGTGGAAAACACTAGTTTAGGGCAGTGATCGGGGTTAAGTAACTGCTTTAAACTACCAACTTAAAGTACTGTACTAAATTCTGGCTATCCTCTACATCCAGCTTCTAGATAACTAGTTAGCTAAATCAATTTTCGTTCATTATAGCTCACAGTAAGTCCTGTAATCCTAAATGAATAAACAGTTTGAAAATTAAAGTGATTACCTGATCAGGTACAGGGAAACATTACATATATATTTTATTTTTTTCCTTTAACCCTGACTCCCAATCTAGCTAATTCCAAAGATAAACTAACTCACTCTCACAGCTGCAGTTTATTAATCACAGTGAGTTTAATCTGTGTGCTGATTCAGAGACGTGTATTTTAACCAGCTATCAGAAACATATCATCACAGTTGTTGTCAAGTGGTCAAGTGGTTAGCCTATCGTTACCTTTTTTTATTTTAGTAAAATCTCCGTATATCCAGATCTGTTTTAAAATCAGCTGAAGCTGCTGCATCCCGATCCCGCTGCTAAATCTCACAGCGAGGGGGCGGGGCTTCCCCAACAGCAAACTGCCTCTGCTCCGCGCGCCGCAAAACCAGCAAGCTGATTGGCTGTTTCTACTGAGAGGCGGGACTTAATACCTGAACCAGCTCCGTGATTGGTCCGGTCTGTCTCCTCATTAATAATACAGCTGATCTGAGCGAACTGATGTCATTTTTGGGGGGGACAAATCCAACTGTTTCTAATATTGGGTGGGATATGTCCCACCCATCCCCCCGGTTCCTACGCCTATGTGTAGATTAAAGTCAGGGGCATTAAAAATAGTTTTGAAGCACTGCGGTGAATATTTGGTTGCATTCAGTGATGAGGTGAGGATGTCGTATGTTTACCACCACCTCATTTTGTCCCCAATGCCTAGCTTTCCCAAAAGTAATAGCTTAATTCTGGAGGGCTTTACACCCCTCTAGCCAGTCCAATGCCTGGAGCACTTTTTAGTTTGATGGAAGCCTAACCTTTTCTCCAAAGATAATGCCCAAGTGTGTTCACTGTTTAAAATAGTCTTTCCGTTGTAACCACAGTACTGTTGTTGATTGTTAAAACAGTTGTTTTTAGTTGATTGTGAAGTATAGTTATGTTGTCACACATCTCATACTCATACCTTGTTTCTTTAAGCTTGCAGACCCCACTTTGACAACCAAAATCTTAGAAGGCAGTGTAGAGATAAAGTTTATTCAATACGTCTTGAGTTTGTATGATGTATGAGGCATTGAAGTTTTATTCTAGAGGCTGTTTTATAGTAAACTGTAGTAATGGGATGCATTTATCACCATGCAGTAAGTACCCACGCTGCACTCACTACACAAAGCTGAGCTTTTTACACTACCTTTCGCTTCAACCATATCACAGCATGGGTTCAGTAAGTCGAAACAGTCATATTACAAAATGAACCAACATCATGACCCATAGGCGTAGGAACCGGGGGGGATGGGTGGGACATATCCCACCCAATATTAGAAACAGTTGGATTTGTCCCCCCCAAAAATGACATCAGTTCGCTCAGATCAGCTGTATTATTAATGAGGAGACAGACCGGACCAATCACGGAGCTGGTTCAGGTATTAAGTCCCGCCTCTCAGTAGAAACAGCCAATCAGCTTGCTGGTTTTGCGGCGCGCGGAGCAGAGGCAGTTTGCTGTTGGGGAAGCCCCGCCCCCTCGCTGTGAGATTTAGCAGCGTGATCGGGATGCAGCAGCTTCAGCTGATTTTAAAACAGATATGGATATACGGAGATTTTACTAAAATAAAAAAGGTAACGATAGGCTAACCACGTAAACTGTGATGATATGTTTCTGATAGCTGGTTAAAATACACGTCTCTGAATCAGCACACAGTTTAAACCCACTGTGATTAATAAACTGCAGCTGTGAGAGTGAGTTAGTTTATCTTTGGAATGAGCTAGATTGGGAGTCAAGGTTAAAGAAAAAAAATAAACTATATATGTAATGTTTCCCTGTACCTGATCAGCTAATCACTTTAATTTTCAAACTGTTTATTCATTTAGGATTACAGGACTTAGCTATAATGAACGAAAATTAATTTAGCTAACTAGTTATCTAGAAGCTGGATGTAGATGATCGCCAGAACTTAGTACAGTACTTTAAGTTGGTAGTTTAAAGCAGTTACTTAACCCCGATCACTGCCCTAAACTAGTGTTTTCCACCTGATCCAGCTGATCAGCTAATAAACAGTCATTTACTGAGTTAACCTGTTAAAATCCTTTAGCCCCCTATGGAGCCTAAATTAATCATGTATATCCAACAGAGGAAGCTCTAGAATATGCAGAACAGTTTTAATATGCAGTAGAATATATAAGAACTGGGTTGAGAAACACTGCTGTAACATGACTTCTGTTCATTTGTAGTTCACAGTAAGACCACTTATCCTGACGTTTATAAAAGTCTCTATGAAACGTAATTACATTCTTTTACATAAAAGGACACCATCTTAAGAAGAGCTCTCAGTAGAAAAAAAATAAGAGTGCAGGAGAAAATGTAAATATACGACAGAATTGACAATATTATTTTAAATATTAGGTGATAACTGATAATTTTTGTCATATGTATATAATTCAGACATTGCATGCATAATTTTTCTAACAACATTAACTGTAATGTGGAGTAACATGTTTAGGTTGTAAAATCACCTTATAATAATAATAATTTACTTTTAATTAAAAGTAATTTCCACAAATGTTGTTCTAGGAAACTATTGGGTGGGCTTGGGTTCATATTGGCAAATGTGTCCCCCCCAATATCAAGCCCGCTCCTACGCCCTTGTCATGACCCCACACATGGCACCGAGAGAGGATAGCTATCACATCTGCAACAGACAGTCAGCAATCTTGCTGAAGGGTCCAATGGTGGCAGGTTTACAAAGCTGGTTACTGGTTATTCAATGCACAACCCTCTCATTAATAACCCGGTTCTCTAACCGCTGAGCTTCACTGGCCTTAAAAGACAGTTTTCACATATACCAGCTGAGAAAGCTGTCTTGTGCGGCATCCATGAGCACAGAGAGTTAAGGTCCTCACCTAAAGGCCCAACAGATATGTGGTATCAAACCCACAACCTGGTTATCAATGACCCCACTGGTCCAACACAGCTTTAATGTTTACAAGCTTTCTATGAGAATACACATACTCAAACTCATGCATGTAACACATTCAAGTAGACCCCTCTGCTTATAAAAGTACAACTCGAGCAAGACGTTTACTTGTGTAAATGTGTTTAGCACAAATAAAGCAAATTTTACGGCTTATTATTTAGGACTTTATATCCTCGGCCTTCCCTCTTCTATTGTAGTGTGAACAAAACACCCCAGAGCTTTTATTGTCGACGTCCAACAGCAACACAACAGCAATAAGAATAATAAAATTAATCTTGTGGAAACCTCTTAAAACAACGGGGCTTTTTTTGGCTTTCAAGAAAACAATTTTGCTCTATTTGGCGTCAAAAAAGCTGGGCCGGACTTTTGAACAACAATTCACGAGAAATAACAAGAGACACGTTTTAAATGAATCCTGTTTGTTTGGAAAATGAATCCGTTTAAAGGATATTAATACTTTGTAGTGAGACACAAAAATTGGGTCTGGTTAAGAGAAGAGCCACAAATATTTATGACTTTCCAAAATGGCAGACAAACACCACTGCATCTTGTTGAACATGTGGCTGCAATGAGGAGCAGTGCTTGCTCTGACTTCAACGAAAAATACAGAAAAGGCTGTTAAATACATATTGTCCTGCATGTACAGTATTTTATTTGCTCGTATTGTTCTTTGAAAGCCTCGATTGCTGCAGAAGGAGACTGCGGCCTGCCGGTTCCGGCATTTCCTGACTGGGGTTTCATGAAACATGTTGTGGTTTCATGGAAAGACCCAAAGCTACCAAGTGCTAAATGCTGTGGCGATGTGTGACCAACTACTGTAACATAAGTACAATATATAATAACCCATCGTTTACAGAAATCCAGCAACGTACTGTAAATGGATGTTTTCTTTGCATCAGAGACAGAGACATTTCCTTGGTCATTGTTATTTCTTATCCATGCACAGGTTGTGTGTGTATGTGTGTACACACCCTGCCATAATGCAATGCTGTATTTTTGGTTTCCACCTCCACTTTCCTCCATGACTGGACCACCATGCTTCCTGTCTGTTGGACCTGTGCTCACTCTTCATGAGTCACGGCTCAGCTGAAGAAACTTCAGGCTCCTCACCCAGCCTTCAGGGGTTAAGTCTGGGGGAAGGTGTTTTGTACAAAGTTTATTTGTGGTTTGCGTCAATGAGTGACTTTTGTATGGTCTTGACGCTCATCAAGGCTGGGATTTACTGGCACCCTTATCTCATTCAAATTGAGGGATCTGGTGTTACTGATGCTGATTTTACTACATCTTAATCTTTGAGCCCTATCGTACACCCTGCGCAAGGCGTGTCACGATGCTCATTGCTATCTTACACCCCATCAACAGTCTCAATTTTCACGCTTTGTACAGGCGTTGTTAAAATAGCGCTGGAGTTTTGAAATATATTCATACCTGTCAAGTTTTGGATTTAAAAATAAGGGAAATATTCCGCCACATTGTGAACCACTTACAAACTACAATTACATGATCAGCATCTGATAGCTGATCAGCTGGATCCGGTGGAAAACACACAATTTTAGGACAGTGACCAGGGTTAAGAAACAGCTTTAAACTACCAACATAAATTATTGTACTAAATTCAACATCCAGCTTCTAGATAACTAGTTAACTAAATGAATTTTCATTCATCATATTTTTCAAGTGCGATCTTAAATTAATAAACACAATTTGAAAATGAAATAGTTATTGGCGGATCAGTTACACCAGGGCAAGTTAAACATTATATATATATATATATATATATATATATATATATATATATATATATATATATATTATATAGTTTTTTTTTCTCAAACCTAGACTACCAATCTAATTCCAAAAGCTAAAAGACTCACAAGCTTTATTTTAATAATCACATTTTGTATTTTGAATCGTGTGTTTTTAACCAGCTATCAGAAACAGTGTTATCACAGTTTACATGGTTAGATACCGTTACTTTTTGGTTATATACCATTTCTTCAAGAAACATTGCCGTATGTTTATATTTGTTTTAACGTCAGCTGCAGCTAAAATTACATACTCACATTTGAAGGCTTATCACTCCAATATTAAATAATTCAGAGTCAATTCTATGAATTAATATCACTTAGAAGCCTTTACACAATTCATTTAAGACAATTTAATTATTCAATTGAACCAAATTGGCCAAATGGCCAAAATATGATAAAAACCAGGAAAAAATTTTGGCGCTTTTCAGATTTTATATTTTATTTTCAGACATATAAAATGAACTATTTATATGGATGAAGTGTTTTGGCAGCTCTACATTTTGCTATAATGTGTTTACAATCATCATATAAAATCATAAACTGCTCCCTTTAACTGGTTAGATTTTCAAGTCAAGTCAAGTCAATTTATTTATGAAGCACATTTAAAAAGACATCAAGTGTCGACCAAAGTGCTGTACAATAAAAACAAAACAAAACAAGATTTAAAAGATAGCAAATAAATAAAAAAAATAAAAAAATAAAAAATAAATAAATAAATAATGAGCACTTGAATAATTTACTTGAGTGAATTAATAAATTAATTTACTAAGAAGACAACAATAAAAAAAAAAGATTTTATTGTGATCTGAACCTGTAATGGTCTTTTCTTTCTCCAAAGGACTGAAAACTGTCTCTTTAACAGAGCGCTTTCTGCAGAGTGGGAAGTCTCAAAGAGAGAGTATCTGTGGCCAAGCAGCCCCCACCCCCCCTTTCAGCTGGCAGAACTCGGCACCTGATTGGCTGACAGACCTCATTTGCATTTCGTCACGTCCAGTAGAGTGTGCTCTGTAAGCAGACACCGGACACTCGTCGGAGCATCGAATAAAACGCTTTTAATAAGGAGTTAAATTTATATTAATTTCTTTCTGCCTGAAATGATTTCAAGCACTGGTTTTATATAAATGGGGATTATAGGAGACTGGATTGATGGATTCTCTTAAGTTTGGACGCGTTTTGAAGGTAAGAGCGTGGGGGACTATGGCAAGCCAACTAAGCCAAAACGTGTGGTAAAAAAATCACGTGTTGACAGATAAAGACGTTATCTTTTTACGTGTACAGACGTAATCTTTTTACGTGTGGAGGCGTAAATTTATGCCGTCTGTACATCACCTCCTTTTTTCACCTGTACAGACGTGGATATATTACGTGTACAGACGTAAAAAATTAACGTCTTGGGATTTACTGTCCATCTCAAAAAGCCGCAGTTGCAATATGCAGCCTGTAGATGGCAACATTTACTGAGCTGTAGAAGCAGTCTTAATATGCCTGTACAACACCTCATATCTGCTAGGACAGATTAAAATGTGGATAAACAAGTATTTTTAATGCCACAGTGCCCTACTCAGGGAACATAACATTCCCTACATTAACACACAAGAAATATAACTATTATTGCTAGGTGTAAGACAGATCCCACAGGGAAAGTCATATTAAGTCAAGTCGTATTATAGCGGCACAATTAACACTAAAGCAAGGCTGTTATTAAAAATGTTAGGTCTAAAAAAAAAAATTAAAAAATGAACTACAATCAATATAAACACAATATTTCAGTCCTAACTGTCCACACTTAAAGTCTTAACTTTTAAAATGTTATACTTTTAAATTGTAATTTTGCTTTTTTAAGCCCTAGTAAACAACATTCGGTGTCCAGCCACTGAATTTAGTAAAGGCAGGGTAAACACTATGGATATAAAATGGCGGGGGTTACATCATGTGAAATAGGGGGTACATCATAGACACATGATTACAACGTTTCAGTTATGTGGACCTTGCGTGCAGAGTGTGTATGAGTATGTATGGGGTCACGGTACGTAGACACTGCGTTGTAACCCACGTAAGCGTCTTATGAATATGGAATACAATACGTTGCATGACATCATGTGTTGTCAGGCTGCCTTATTACAATGCAAATGTATGCATAGGCGCGTTTACCGATTGGATGTTAGATGCCAAAACGTGTATACACGAACAGTTTTACCGCCTGTACACGTGATTTTTTTACGTGTGGACACATCATATTTTTACGCGTGGAGGCGTTTCTTTCCCACACGTTTTGGCTTAGTTGGCTTGCCATAGGGGACGCGCTGGTGGGGGTTGGAGGGGTGTGTTGTGTGTACTGAGGTAACCCCAGGACGAAACCCGAGCAGGTTTTAACTGTAAACACGCGCTGCAACACGCTCTTTCAGCTCTAATTCAGGAACCGTACACCCTACAGTAAAACGGAGCACAGTTCCGGAATCCAGAGAGGCAGATTCGATCCAGAGGGAGGGCAAGGCATATTTTGCCCTAAATGTTTATTTTCTGAAAGGAGATACAGATAAATAGGCTAGAAAAAGCAGAGATTCTAAGCTTTAAAATGGTATATTGGGTGTCTATATTGAACCTGTAAGTATTCATAACTATTCATAAACACAGCCAGATATTATATTTAATACATTTCTGGCCCCGCCGGCGGTTAAGAGATTTTAATATAATACGAGAAAATTACCGGCAAAATACTAGTACGGGAGGACGGCGGGAAAGAGGGGTAAAATGCAGTAGTGTTCCGGTCAAAACGGGAGACTTGACAGGTATGTATATTTACGCTGATGGGCGTGGTAGTCTCAAAGTAATGTGTGTTCTGGTCAATTTATGCCATGCTCCTATCTTGGCAGCAGAAAACATAGGCGCACCACTAACCAAGTTTAGACATAAAATTAATGTAAACACGACTGTTAAATGCCAAATACAGTGTATAATCTTAAAAGACCAGGCTCCCCAGAGTAGGATATTAACTAGCTAGCTAGTGGCTAAGCAGGCTACTCTAAAGAGCCATGGCTTGACTTACCCCCTTTCGGAGCATTTTTATAAGTAATGTTAAAGACAGCACCCCCGCCAGGAAAAACACTCCCTCACTGACTATTTTTCATTATTTCTTAGGAGTCAGCGTACCTTAGAAAAGTATCTTGAGTATTTAAATTTTCTAAGAAAAGTTAAAGCCATATGATTGATAGTAAAAACATAATATAAAGTCCTTCTTCTTCCACTAACATAAAAGCATGCTCACTGAGTGAACTTTCTCACACATCTGTGTAAAACTTGTCCTTATTTGGATGGATAAATCAATGCCACATCTAATTACTTTTTTAACTGGTCCATAGAAAGTCCATTTTGTGGTGAAACTAATGAGTTTGTTTTTAATTATGGTGTTGACTTAATGTTGGCCTGAATGGGACTTGGTCTCTGGACTGGTTTAGCCTAATACCCTGCATTTCACAGATCACTACAGAAAAATACTAAGCTCAGGGGTGACAGAGCGAGTAAACAGATTCAGTTCCCGATGAAAGAAGAAATTTGTCATAGACCTACTATGACATATGACACAAACATGCTTCAACAAAATAATTGTTTTTTCATAACATAATTGTTGTCATTTCATAACCCCATAATGTGATCAGGTGACTACTATGTTAGTCAGTAAGTCAAATAGTTACATAACACCATGTGTAGCTTTAATAAATGTAATATTCAACCCCTAACTCTGTCACACATAGATATTCACCAGCTATAATCATAATGTTTTGTTGTTGTTGCATCTTTGTGTTCAGTTTTTGTGGTGGAGTCTTTGTACTTGAGTCTTTGTGATTGAATATTTATATAATTCAGTCTTTGTAGTTAAGCCTATGTGATTGAGTCTATATGATTGAGTCTTTGTGGTTTAGTCTTTATATAGTTGAGTATTAATGGTTGAGTATTTATATAACTTAGTTTATGTGATTGAATGTTTATACTATCTTTGGGGTTAAGTCTTTGTGGTTGAGTCTCTGTAGTTGAGTCTTTCTGGTTGAGTCTTTGTGATTAAGACTTTGTAGTTGAGCCTTATGGTTAAGTCTTTGTACTTGAGTCTTTGTAGTTATGTCTTTGTGGTTGAGTATTTGTGGTTAAGTCTTTGTACTTGAGCGTTTGTGGTTGAGTCTTTACATATTTGAGTCTTTGTGGTTGAGACTTTATATAGTTGAGTCTTTATGGTTGAGTATTTATATAGCTCAGTCTATGTGGTTGAGTCTTTGTACTTGAGTCTTTGTGGTTGAGTCTTTACATATTTGAGTCTTTGTGGTTGAGACTTTATATAGTTGAGTCTTTATGGTTGAGTATTTATACAATTCAGTCTATGTGGTTGAGTCTCTGTACTTGAGTCTTTGTGGTTGAGTCTGTATAAGGTTGAGTACTTCAGGTTGAGTCTTTATATAGTTGAGTCTTTATTGTTGAGTATTTATATAGGTCAGTCTATGTGAATGAGTCTTTGTGGTTGAGTATTTGTGTAGTTAAGTCTTTGTGGTTGAGATTCTGTAGTTGAGTCTATGTAAATGAGTCTTTGCGGTTGAGTCTTTATGTAGTTGAGTCTTTGTGGTTGAGACTCTGTAGTTGAGTCTATGTGAATGAGTCTTTGTGGTTAAGTATTTACGTAGTTGAGTCTTTGTGGTTGAGACTCTGTAGTTGAGTCTGTGTAAATGAGTCTTTGTGTTTGAGTATTTGTGTAGTTAAGTCTTTGTGGTTGAGATTCTGTAGTTGAGTCTATGTAAATGAGTCTTTGCGGTTGAGTCTTTATGTAGTTAAGTCTTTGAGGTTGAGATTCTGTAGTTGAGTCTATGTAAATGAGTCTTTGCGGTTGAGTCTTTATGTAGTTGAGTCTTTGTGGTTGAGACTCTGTAGTTGAGTCTGTGTGAATGAGTCTTTGTGGTTGAGTATTTACGTAGTTGAGTCTTTGTGGTTGAGACTCTGTAGTTGAGTCTATGTGAATGCGTCTTTGTGGTTGAGTCTTTATGTAGTTGAGTGTTTGTGGTTGAGACTCTATAGTTGAGTCTTTGTGAATGAGTCTTTGTGGTTGAGTCTTTATATAGTTGAGTCTTTGTGGTTGAGACTCTGTAGTTGAGTCTTTGATTGAGTCTTTGTGATTGAGACTCTGTAGTTGGGTCTATGTGATTGAGTTTTTGTGGTTGAGACCCTGTAGTTGGGTCTATGTGATTGAGATTTTGTGGTTGAGACTCTGTAGTTGAGTCTGTGTTAATGAGTCTTTGGTGGTAGAGTCTTTATGTAGTTGAGCCTTTGTGGTTGAGACTCTGTGAATGAGTCTTTGTGGTAGAGTCTTAATGTAGTTGAGTATTTGTGGTTGAGACTCTGTAGTTGAGTCTGTGATTAAGTCTTTGTGATTGAGACTCTGTAGTTGGGTCTATGTGATTGAGTCTATGTGATTGAGTTTTTGTGGTTGTCAGTCATTTGGCGCTGATAGACTACATAAAGTAAATACTAATGTAACAAATGCATTGCTGCACTTATTTCTATAAGACATGCAGAATGTGTAAAATATTTAAACAAATGGAAGTTTGAGAAGCACTGAAACAGTAAACGCAATATACGTTAGAATAAATTGCAGTCATGAGAGTTATGGTTATAGTTAATATGCATATTTGGGTGCAAATGCGTATGAAACAATCTGAAAAGAAAGGGATGGCTGAAGAAAGGAAAAGCACTTTTCTGTCTAGGGGTTTAATGGGTGTGATATGGAGGGGCTCCACAATATCACTTTAACAAGCTTTCTGTTAAAAGATGCTGTAAAATTCACTCCGACATTTTTCTCTTGAACAGAGACTGTAAACTGAGGCTCGGAGTTTAAGGGTGGCATTAAAACAATTCTGGTTTTGACTTGTGGACAAAAACATTTTCTCTCATTATGTAATGCTGTTTTTGCTATGTGTCTCTGTATCCACTGTCCTGCTTCAGGAGCGAGGTTATGTAAGTTGTCTATGGTCACCATAGGTCTGCACTGGGGTCAGAACATATGGAGTTATGCAATACCAGCATAGTCTCATAATTGTATGTTGGAAGGTATTTCCATAAGACACCAACAAGCAGAACATCCCCTCTCAGAGTTCTGACTTCTAAGACCAGGAGTTTTGAGATTATTGTAAGGATGTTACCATCAGTTGTTTTAATAATCAATAGTAATTCAAGGAAACTGCCTTTTTATTTGTGAAATTAAAATTGAACTACATTAAAAACATTGCCTTTCAAAACTTCCAAAATATTCTAAATGGAAAACATAAATAGGAAGTCTTTTAAAAACCTGTTGCTACATTTTCATGTTTACATTGATCTTTCCAAAAAACTACTTGTAAACACTTTACAATAAATGCACAACAAACAACATTACATATGACAGTAATAATCATTGTTAAATGGTTAAATAATGTCTCTACTAATTGACACTGGGTAATTGATGACATAAAACATTACTAAACTCTAATGCTTAAGAATGCTGTAAATAATAATAAATTGAGACATTAGTTTAAACGTTTTGTAATAATTATTAATGTTCATTGACTTGTGTCAATTAATAAGTTAAGAAATTGCATCATAATTATGATTAATTACTGTTAAAGTAATTGCTGAGCAGTTGTGCCATAATCAAGCATCTGTCAGCATAGGAAATAAAGCCCCTCATCTTCTCTATTTTCAATGCATGCCTGGTCTAAATTGAGTTATTAAATCTCAAAAATTAAAGGTGTGACAAACTGCAAATTGTAAAGATGATTTGCCAGTGCAATAAAATATTTTAAACAAAATCTGTCAAAAGTTTACTCTCACGAAGATATGAGAGTATGTAGTATCTAACAAGTAGTTACCACTCCAGTACTATGTTATTATTAGTTTCTCAGGGGGGTTTGGAGTAATTTTCTCTTTTATGCGGGGTCCTGATTTTGTCCCTGTCCGGAACGACCATGTACATGTGAGGACGTCTGAGAAAATTACAGGCTGAATTACCTACAGTTTTTTGCTGAACTCCGTGGTCCTACAGTAATTTTAGTCCTGCCGGACAAACATCACCTCTCGTTTAATAAAATAGCTATTTGTCCACTGCCACGCACCGTAATAACACTTTGGGTGCGCATTTCCACGGAGAACCATGTAAACATAACAGCGAGTGGAAATGGAGGAGCTACTGAACGCGATGTCATGTGACTGAGAAGGCCTAAAACTCACTGGTCCTCCTGATTTTTCAATTGCAGTCCGGATGTAAGAGTTTTATCACTAGTAGAAGTGTGAAATATTTTTCACAGATGTGAAAAATCCTGTCCAGATAGGTCTAAACAGGTTGTTTTCTTCTGTGTTCCAGCACATACATCTCTGCAGTGTGAAGCTGCTTTAACACCTAATGCTAAAAATGTGCTGCTGCACTTTTAAAAAAACAGTGTTTTCAACAGGATGTGCAGTGCAGATGTACATGTAGTAAACAGAGTTGCACGGCTGTGATCAGTAAATGCAGCACATACCCCGCGTGTAAACAGCATGAAGCAAAGACAGTGTTTGTTCATATCTGTGATAATTAGCATTATCTGGCTAATATGTCAGATTAAGCTGTGCCTTATCAGCTGTTTAGCTTAAATAAAAGGAGTATATTTGATAGCTGGGTCAGATCGAGACCAGATTATGTTCTCACCACAAGTAAACTGCTCTAGAGTTTTTTTTGGACCGGACCGAGACCACCTCCTAGCTCCTAGCAGGTCTCGGTCAGGTTGTTTTGATCCGCACCCGAGTGTGATTACTGTTTTTACACCTTCTCAATCGAACCACACTGAGAGTACAAACGAACAGAGTTCGTTTTAACCGGACCAAATAGTGCTGGTGTAAAAACGCCTTAAGAGTGAGGATAAAACTGCCATGTGAATTTAATCGAACATTCTGTTACTGTGTTTTCTTTAATGCAACAATATGCCCACACAGTGCCCAAAATAAAGTACTCTAGGATATAATTTCTCTTTTCATCCACCTCTCAGGGGGATTTAACATGCAGCAACATTGTGATGTCCCCTCAGAACCCCCTAATTAATCTTTAAAAACTTTACTGATGTTTTTAATTCCAGCTAAATAAATCTTACTGTATCTGTCTCTGAAGGTGGTCTATAGCTGGAACTTGAGCATAAAGAGTAACGTAGCTTCAGGCCTGACTGACTTTTAGGGATTGAAACATATATACGTTTCATCAGGGCTATAATGATCTCTTATAAAACTTAGCCAAAGGCAACACACAGCATGTGAGCTAATGGCAAGTGCAGTAAATGTGGATCTACACGCCCAATCCAAAACTGTCTGTCTGAGTACGTCTGGCTCACTCTGCCTTCAGACTTCATCATAACACTGACTTCGCTAGCAGCGGATTAAAACCATTATTTCAGTCTTACTGTTAGAGCTTATGGAAAGGGTGTTGCAGGATGCAGTCTTTAGCAGGACATGTGAAAAGTGTCTAGACCCTTTTAATTGTATGAAATGCTCATTCAAAAATGTCATAACTTATTAGGAATACCATTTACATTTCATTTAAGTTGCATATCTAAAGATTTTAATCTATAGTCTAGTATTTTACAAGAGTTTAAAGAAAAATACACTAAGTAGGACAAACATATTGGGACACCTGCTGATTTATTGTTCAGGGTTATTAAAAAACATCTCTGCCTGTTAATGCAACATGCCAGATGTTTTAGCATAGGCATGGAGTTGCAGAGGTTCCTAATGGTGTCCTGTGATAATCCATCCCATGCAGTTTGAAAAATCTCACCCTCAGTTTCTAAAGGTTTTGCAGTAAGGGTTGAGTGTCTAAAAGCATTCCACATCCATATTTTCAATCTTGGATAGGTCTAGCGATAGAGTAGGCCTTTGCTTAGATGTGTAGCTTCTTCAAGGCAAGCTCTTGACACGGCAGCAGCATGTGGATGAGCATTGTTACTACAGGGTCACTGCAGAGCCTTGTAAACATAACGCTGGGCTATTTAAATGTCTTCAAACTAAGATCAAAGGTAATGTGGTCAGTGGCGGATCTAGGGGCCACAATATTCATAGAGGGGCCACATATTATTTCACATTTTACATGTCTAAACATTTGAATGTAATTTTAAAAAATCTTACACAGTAAAATCTATGGAATTAATTTGCAATCAAAATTTTAGGAATCAAAAGTTTATGCTGCAAATTTAAAAGAGAAAAAAAATATATCAAATATATATTACAATTATTTACCAGTCTTTCCTTTAATTATTTGTATTTTTGTGGATTTTTTGTTGATTGTTATGGATTTTGTTTCTGGAATATCTCATTTGCTTCTGTTTATGTATTTTTTTTGTGTAAAAAATACTCCATAAAATTCTCCTTATCAATTTTATGTGCATTTTTGGTGTACATATGACTAAATTTCCTTCGGGATCAATAAAGTATCTATCTAACTACCAGTCTATCTAAATATGTGACAGGACAGGGGCATTTCAGGGGGCCAATGATTTCAGAGCTGACCGCGGTGCTTCTACACACGGATTTGTTGGTTACCTCCACCACCATGACAAAAGCATGAAGCTTGGTGGCATGTCTACCCACCAGTTTCATCCCTGTTGATTCCATCTGGGTGCAACATTTTTTTTCTCTCTCCGGATCTTTTTTAAGCAGCATTAGGTTTTGTTTTAAGACGTAATGTAATTTACTGTTAGAAATGAGCTCAAATTGAGACACTGAGACAATGAGCACTGTAGACTCAGTGTGTACACCCAGAGCTTAGATAAATAAATGGTACCTAACCGCTCTTAAACTCGCTCTTGCTCTAAAGTGCGTGGGGGGAATTCCACGGCTGTGGCGGTGGGTATCAGGGCTGCTCAGATGCTGGGAAGGCTGATCAGACGGGCTGCTGTTACCAGTAAAACTATTCAGAGACTCTGCATATTCATACAATTTTCCATTTGGGAAATTTGTGGTAGCGCAAAAGGTCAACGCTCTCAGTGAGGTGAAATTTCTGCCATTTTTACACCTCCCCATAAACGCTTTCCCTCTCAATTTAAACCCACCACCGCTCTACAGTTTCTACTGTATTACAGTGTTAATGAACGACTAGAAATGTTTTAGTGGATGTGGTTCATATCGGGACATGCTATAAAACACCAATTAAACAAAACTATAAACCCTCCGTTTTCACAAGAGGAAAATGATTAGCATTGAAAATACTGGGTAATGAATTTACCACCAAGCAAAATACTGAAAACAGAAGTCATAATATGGTTGGCTATCAGCAGCCAATGGAACAGTTGAGAGAATGGCAATAGGAAATACCCGGCGGTCGACAGCAGCCCTCAGAAAAACTTTATGAAATGAAGTTATGGCCTGTTGGTGGACACACACAAAATATAAGTGGGAAAATATTTAGCGATGGATTTTATGTGGACTTAATATGGTGTTATATGGTGACGGGATGCATAGATGGGAATCCCTGAGGGAGTGGACTGCCTTCTGTGGATAGCAGTTGGGTAATGCCGCTATTATAATTAATGTAAATTAATTAAATACATATTTTTTATTTTAAGTAGTGTTGGATTATAAATAAAGCATAGGCTGAGGTAATCTAACAGATTAACAGAGAGTTTCTTGCCAGTGTTACAATATTTTATACACTAAAGAAATATAATAAAAATACATACAAATACACAAACACCACCATCATTGAACTTTTTTGTTTTTGAGTTGAATCTGCTAATGCTGCTGATATGTTTTACAGTGTAGGAGTGTCTAATAGGGAGGACAGTGCATGTTTAAAACACAGTGTTTAAAAACTCCAGCAGCACTGCTGCTGTATCTGCTAAGTATATATATACTGTTCTGTACAAACGTTTTAGGCACCAAAGCAAATTACATTAATCCATTTATCTCAGCAATATGAGTGTTTTTACCTAAAAAAAGCACCACATATGATTTGAACAAATGCAAAAAAACATACATACAGTAAAACGTAACGAGGAATTCTCATTTTTAATTCTCATTTAAGTATGTTATATTCTGTGAGCCAAGCTGAAGAACAAAGTGCAGAAATTCCAGATTTCTCCTGGATGCTCCTCTGCCAGCATGTGTGTATTATGTTCAGTTCCGTCAGCAGCTCACCTGATTTACCATATTTACCAGTAATTTACCAAACCAGTTGTTGATTAATATGATGAGAACTAGAAATAAGTAACTCTATTAAACTCTATTAGATGAGAGGAGAGATTAGGAGATGCTTTAAGGAAAACTTTAGCTTTTTGTTAAATTGCTGTTTGTATTTATTATAATGCTGGTGTTTTAATGAGCTAATAAACATTTACTTCACAGATAAGAAGCTTTTTCTTTACTTAAATTCCCACAGGTGCTTAAAACATTTGCACAATACTTTATATTTGCGGCAAATGTCTCCTAAACCATCGAACCATAAATCTGCCTAAGAAGCTAAATGCCATATACGCTGCCTATGCCTTTATTATTATATAGCACTTGATGGCGTGCCCATATCCATTACATATATTATGTTCTATTAAAAAATGACAGAGTACAGTAGCTGCAGTCTACTGTAAAACAAAAAGAGCCTACGCATCTAATAACAATACAGTCTGGGAGCAGACGCCTCGCCGACTCAGCAGGCTCAGCAGATCAGCGCGGTGTTTGTGTGTGTGGGCGCACTTAAAGGTTACGCCGCCTGAAAGTAAACTCGGCCTGCTCTTTCCATGTCACTCATTAGCACACTTTCTAAAGGGGAAAACAGATGTGCGTGGGCACCGTGCGCTGCCATAAGTGACATGAAATCGTGCCACCTCCAAAAATATCTGCGGAGCACCTGTTAAACAGTGTTTTGTTCTTAGATGCTGTGTACGGATCCTTATTTCCAGGAATATAATTCAGATACTTGTAAATAGAGGACGTGTGCCGGACGTGCTCCTCTTGTAAAATGTGTTTTTTTCAGTCACGAGAACCTCGCAGACTGTCCCAAAACAAGTTAGAGAATTCATAAAAGTGCGCTTATGACAGCTGTGTGGAAATATTCTCGTTTTTCTTTTTCTTTCTTGTGCAAAGAATTTCACAAGAAATGAAAAGATGTAAACAAGTTTAAAGTCCTCCCACGCTGTTCTTGGTTTACCAAAAAGAGAGGACGGTTCACCAGAGTAATAAATAATAATAAAATAATTGACACAAATTTCCCTTTACCCTAAAAATAGTTGATCAGCCAAGCCATGTTTGGTTTTTAAAGTCCACATCACCCTTACTTTTATGACCGTGTTGCTTTATATTAGTCTCGGAGCTCCACTGCAAAACTAAAGCATTTTAAAGCACTTTAGGGACCAAACATGTCTATGTTCAACTGGTACAAACAGGGACAATCATGATTATCATAAAGAGAAAAATGAAAAAAAATAAATAAGTAAATAAACAAATAAATAAATAAGAAAGCAATAAAACAAATATTGGACTTGATCACTTATTTACTAAGGAAAATAATCCAATATTATGTATCTATGAGTGGCAAAAGTATGCAATTATTTAGGGCTATGTTCAGACTGCCAGCCCAAATCTGATTTTTATCCAGATCCAGATTGATTGTTGATAGTCTGGACAGCCAGAATCGACAAGAAATCTGGTTGGTACACCTATATCACATTTACATTGAATTTATATAGTCTGATCAGCCAGAAAAAACTTGAAATCTGATTTTGACACACCTAGATCAGATGCATATTGAGTTTTGATAGTCTGGACAGCCGGAACCTATGTGAAATCTGATTTCGGTACAACTATATCAGTTCGAGATTTCCCACCACTTTCCTCGGGCCGGGCTCAAGAAAATAGTCTGTGACGTAGGCATCTGTTTTTTAAAGCTATATTTATTTTATATAAAGCTATGGCGTGATAATCACAATATAGCAAAGTAACAAATCGAGCTGTTTTTTTTTAATAAAAGTGTGCAGTGCACACTCCACTTGTCCGCTCTTGACTGTTGCATAGCCTTGTTACTATTTTTTGTGTTAAAAAAAACAAACTAATCCAAAAAATTAGTTTGTTTAGAAATTATATTTTATTCTTAAGCCATGTTAAATTATAATAGATTAGAGGAAAATCATTTATACATCATTCTTGTAGCCTAAATTAGCGATGTTCGGGCCTGTGGATCACTTGTTCACATTGTTCTTAAATAATAGGTCTACGATAGGGTGACCATATTTTCATTTGGGTTAACGAAGACACCTGGGGGGGGGGATAGGGGTGGAGCGGGGTGTGCATGCTCTGACTGTGAGACTGCACTGTGAAGGGGGGGTGAGGGGGGGGGTGTGCTGGCGTGCTCTGACACGCTGTCTACTGCTCTCACTGAGGCGACTCAGGGATTATGTCACACGCAGCAGGACATTTCCTCACTTTTTGAAAAAAACCCGGGACGCCTGGGACAGGATGTGAAATACGGACATGTCCCGGGAAATACAGACGTTTGGACACCCTAGTCTACGCTTCTTCGGTGTTGCAATGTTAATTAACATCATTCTGAACAGATTTTTTTCATTCAGACATCCCAAAAAAGTTTTTTTAAAAGCTCTGATTTAACACTCTACTTACTCAAAAAAAATAATTCGGGTTTAATTCAGTCTCAGGCTCAAAATGACGGGTGTATGGGGCGGGTTGGGTTTGGCTCAGTCCAGGTCGGGCTGGATATTTTGGGCCCGATCTAAGCTCTAGGTGTGATGCAAAGCATTATTATGTCATAAGTTGTCAGACGCTCCTGGAACATTATTTATGTAATTTTACAGGCTAACCTTGAAGCTGGAACCTTTTCAAAATACTGCTAAACGTTCTTATAATGTTCTCTGTTATCTGGGTTGGCTCTTGCTTTTCATGGCACTGAATGGCAGTCTAAGTGTGTACGAGTCGACATGTTTGTTCATGTGCAGGCGTGTGTGTGTTTGTGTGTGTGTGTGTGTTAGGAACACGGTGGTCTGGGCCGTGGGCTGTGGGGCAGCAGACAGCAGGCCCTGCAGTCAGAGCAGTGTGTGGGAGAAGGGTGTTCATCAAGGGAAGGCGGTTGCGGTTTTGCAGTAAAGCCAACAAAACTAGTTGTTCTGATCCCACAACACACACACACACATTAGCCTCCAGGGCTCTTCTGACCTCCACGCTGGGGCTGGACTTATTTTTAACCCTCAGCTTTGTGTTTTGGTGTTTTGGGTTCAGCAGATGAAGTGATTAATCTTTCAGCAGTTCCACTCTCAGTTGACCAGCTGTATTTCTGCCCATGCTGTTATGTAGTCTATAGGAATACTGGACATATTTATACATAATAATAAATACATAAATTACATGTTTAAACCTTTACTTTCTCTATATTTCTCTACATCTACCCAAAACAACCAGCCAATCTCACCAAAACGACAACATAACTAATATTAGACATATTTTCTTTTTAACTAAATACAAATCCTATATAAACCCCTATGCATCATGGGAGCACTCCATCATCACATTGCTTTATAATTATCAAATAAAACATTACTACAGAAAATGCCTGTAAAACAGTAACTTTCTGGCAGCAGGGGTGATAGAATTGCCTGTATTATTCTTTTTTAATAGTTGGTTTCTGTTACCCCAAGGAGGAGGGAGGCTGGATGCAGGTGCAGACTCTTTATTTCCACAAAACACAAACAAATCCAAATACAGGCAGGGGTCTAAGTACCGGCAAACAGGAGTATCAGAGGAAGGCAGAAATCGGGGTCGAGGATCAGGCAGAGGTCAGTAACAATGAAACAGATATCTAGAAATGCTCAGAACTCAGAAACACAGATTCGGCAACTAAGACTTCGCACTGGCTATAGAGTTAGAGTCACTTAAATACCCCAGCTGATGATGATCAGCTGGGAGGTTGGGCCGGTGATCAGAACTCCGGCGACGTCGAGCGCTGCTGAGAGGGCATGGGTGGAGCCTCAGGGCTGACAGTTTCCTTAAAATTGCCAGCTAAAAGCTGTTAAAACAGATAATTCACATATTCCACCTATACACAATCTTTGTTAAATTACTTTACACATTTAATAAAAGATAAATGGTAGGTTTTTCATGACCATGTCAATATATTCTAATAAGTTAATATATTTCATAGATATTACCTCACATGTCCTAAGAATTAATCTAAAATATGTAAATCTAAAAAGTTCACATTTAAACTAAATTATTATAATTTTAATTAAATTGTGCTGTGTTAATACTGAAATGTTTTAATGATAAAATGTAAGTTAACATTTTAAAGCTTAAACATTTTTACAGCTTAATAAATAGTTATTTAATATTGATTTTCACAGACGTTATATATTTATAAATATTTTATAAATATAAAATATTTAATATTTATGAAAATATATTGTGTTTATATTGTGTTTACAGATTCGTCTGCATAGAAGAACAGAAATATACAGTGGAAGTATTTAGAAGTTATAGCACTGTATAAGCAAAACTATACCATTAAACATTCTTCACTGTCACTGAAAAAACAATGTATTCACTTTTTTAACTCAAACATAATTCAAAGCTTGTGACATATCTGGTAGAAAAGTACATATAATTGTGTTTCAAGCTAAAACTCTGACCTTTCAGATGAATAATTATAACTTATTTTAAGATGAGATTTGCTATTTTTAGCTCTTTATTGATAAATGATGTCTATCCACAAAGCGAGAAGCAGCCACTGAAAGTCATAATAAAAGCAGGACGTTTTCTGTGGACAGTTTCTGTGCAGGATGTGGCCTCTGAATCAAACTCTCTGCAGTTTCTCTGCAGGGCTTACTTTTCTTTCTCATGTCTTCACAGTAAATCACAGACTGACTGTGAGAGGAGGGGTTATACAGTGGTAATCACAGACCGATCTGCACAGATGGATAAACTGTCACAAAATAATCTGAAGCTAAAAAACATTTAATCAGGAAAATTAATATCTTTAATGAGATAAAAAATTAAATTACTATACAATTTTGAATAAGTTTAATAATTGGTTTATATTGTCTTTAATCTTAAATATATGTCTTTTTTTATTGGCTGTTGTTAGAAATGGTCTAAATAGTCCAACATTACTTAACTTGATTAATTCTTTTTACAGTAAAATAAAAATCTAAAATAATAAAGAAATAGTTTGAAACAAAATTGTTCTCAAAATATTACATTATTCAGCTCTGGAAAAAAATAAGAGACCAATAAGAGTTTCTTTGATTTTACCAAAAAATGGAAAACCTCTGGAATATATTCAAGAGGAAGATGGATGATCACAAGCCATCAAACCAAACTGAACTGCTTGAATTTTTGTAGAGTGGCATAAAGTTATCTAAAAGCAGTGTGCAAGACTGGTGGAGGAGAACATGCCAAAATGCATAAAAACTGTAATAAAACCAGGGTTATTCCACCAAATATTAATGTCTGAGCTCTTAAAACTTTATGAATATGAACTTCTTTTCTTTGCATTATTTGATGTCTGAAAGCTCTGCGTCTTTTCGGGTTTTTCGGCCATTTCTCATTTTCTGCAAATAAATGCTCTAAATTACAATATTTTTATTTGGAATTTTGGATAAATGATGTGTGTAGTTTATAGAATATTTTTTTTATCATTTTGCTTAAACATATATTTATAAACAGCAAAATCTGAGAAACTGATTCAGAAACTGAAGTGGTCTCTTGATTTTTGTCCAGAGACATAGTTATCACAATATTTCAACAAGGCAAATGTATTCATATATCATATTTCAAACATTTTAACAGGCCAAATAAAACCTTTTTTATACTGGGTTGCTATGCTTTCCTGGCTGGTTACTTATGTGTAGCCAGATAATATAGATGGATGGATGGATGGATGGATGCATGGATGGATGGATGGATGGATGGGTGGATGGATGGAAAGATATTCTGTAAATCCAGCAGAAACAGCTTCCAAGTATGAACACGGATGTAGGCGGGGCACGAAAAGGTCAATTCTTTTACTGGAAGGAATTTTATAATGTTACAGACGTGTGGTCAGTGTGTATAGGTCCTATAGGTTCTCTATACTGACTAACATGACTGTGTCTTTCCAGCGTCCCACCGCACTCACATTCCGTCTTCAAAGGGTGGGCCGCACGCTTCTCCAACTCCAAACAGAGCAAGTGGGTTAAACTGCTGCAGGAAGTTCCTGGAAGCTAGATGTGGCATTGGTTTGTCGCCGCCAACGCTGGTTTCATGACTGGGCCTCCACAGAGGTAATTACAGAGTAATGGAAAAGGCGGCGTGATTGGCAGCAGCTTTTCCTTCAGCCCGAGGAGGAAGTAGACTTACATGGGCATCATGGGTGACGCCCAGGGTCGTGTGACCTGTCCAGAGACTCTCAGCCTCACAGCCAGATGTTTGGAGAAGTTGTAAGCAAGGGACAGGAAGTGGGGTGAAGTCCAGTCTGCCCTGTCTATGATTTTTTCGTTTTTTGCATTAAAAATGGTCTCTATCTCTATCAGATGCTTCTGTATTGTCTCATCTTCACCATCACATATCAATATTTTATAAGGTGGATACAATTAATGGTTTGCCTGGATAACATGAAGCTGAGCTGAGCTTACCTGAGGTATGAGACATTGGCTAAAGCTCAACTTCTGCCAAGCAGAATTGGGTAGAATGTGGTTAATACTCAGCTATTTCTATATTATACTTGGGAAATGTGTGTTGTGTTCACATATTTATATATATATATATATATATATATATATATATATATATATATATATATATATATATATATATTTGACAACCAGGTTGGCACAAGCTGCTGTGGTAGATTCCCTTTATACTGTGCAACCATGTTTTTGGCACTTATGGCTCAGGGCAGTTGTTGCATTATACTCGACAACCGGGGTGTTGGCACAAACTGTTTGGGCCAATTCCTACATTATACTCGGCAAACATTTGGCACATTTGGCTAAGGCCAGTTGTCACATTATACTTGGCAACTGGGTAGTTGATACAAGCTGCTGGGGCCAATTCATGTATTATATTCAGCAACCAGGGTGTTGGCACAAGTTTTTGAGCCGATTTCTATATTATACTCTGCAAACAGGGAGTTGGGACATGTGGCTCATGCCAGTTGTGGCATCATACTGGGGTTTTAGCACAAGCTGCTGGGGCCAGTTCATATATTATACTTGGCTCTTTGGGTGTTGGCACAAGTTGTTTGGGCTGATTCCTATATTATACTCGGCAACCGGGGTGTAAACACAATGGCTCAGGCCAACTGTCATATTATACTTGGCAACTGAGGTGTTGGCACAAGCTGCTGGGGCCAATTAATGTATTAAACCAGCCAACTGGGATGTTGGCACAATCTATTTGGGCCGATTCCTATATTATATTTGGCAAACAGGGTGTTGGAACATGTGGCTCATGCCAGTTGTGGCATCATACTTGGCAACCGGGGTTTTGGCACAAGCTACTGGGGTAGATTCACATCAGAACCGACAAACCTGAGTAATCCTTGCCAGAATTTAAGCATGTTCTCTGGAACTGTTGTTACATTTGGATGATGTATAAATATATATATATATATATAATATATATATATATATATATTGCATGCGGTTCAAGAGCTCAGCTAAAAATGCCAAACCAACGCTCTGTAAACCTCGAACAAACACAATGTTTACAAAAGTCATATGACCATGTCCTTGCTCTAGCCAGGCCCTCTAATTATGTAATCAAGTTATTTAATTCAAGCACTCCAGATTCTCTGAAGTGGAGTTTATCCCAGTTACCCACACCACATTAAGGGGTTATTATGGGAGTGTGATTTCTACAGATGGGTTCTTAAACTCTTACAAACCTTTCCAACCTTTACCCTGGAGCACTGCACATTTCACACATTTCAACCTGACATTCTCAAACTCAATCACACTTACTGTGCTTTCTTTCATTTTGCACACCTGATAGAACTTCAGTTGAATCAGGAAGACTCCAGAGGCAAGCGAGCAATAATTATAGTTTTAATTTTGATAGTATTCATGTATTAGATAACAATTTATGTAAAGTTGGTCTTTGGAGTAGGCCCTGTCATCATGTAGGAGGCAGGGGCGGAGCCAACCCCTGGGCAGCCAGCGGGACCAAACTGAAGGAGGTGGGGAGGAAGGAGCAGAAAACGAAACAGCGTGAAGGGCGGGAGGTCTTATAAAGACAGGTGGAAGCTGGTGATTGGTTGTGATATGAGTGACGAGCACAGTTTTGAGTTTCCTGCTAGAACTATAGCTTATAGGAGCTTATAGTTCCAAAAAAATTGGGATGTAAAATGTTAATAAATATAAATAAAAGATAAAAGAATGCAATAATTTGCAAAATATCATAGATCATGCAAAGAAGAAGCCAAATGTCAAGAAAGAGACACAGAAATGCTACTGTTTTTAAGGCAAACTGGAAAACAGATTTTTTGGTCAGATTAAAGAGATGAAACAAAATTAAAAATTTTAAATGAGCTTTGAAGCAAAGAAGATGCCAGGGTTTTGGGATCATGTTGGTATTTGTGAACTACAGCACAGTGAACTTTGTTCAGAGACAGTGATTTCTGGAAGTGTTTCTGAGCACATGCAGTGGTTTAAAGTATAGAATTGGTACAGCCTGTTTTTAATGCAGGGCCAGAAGATCACTAGCATTCGATTTTCATATTGAAAGTTGGCCTTGTCCTTTGCACACAGGTATTTTACCTGATTTTTAGAATCTTTGATAATACAGTTTTATGTACTGCTGAAAGTGGGATATCCAAAGTCTTGACAATTGTATGTTGAGGAACATACAATCTATGAAAGTGCAGCATCAGTTCTACTATAGACTCCAATGCTACGTCACCTAATTACCTATCCAATCAGCTGCTTCTTTCTGCAATTGAATAAAACTCTCATTCAGTACCTTTGCTGCCTTTCAGACGCTGACAGCTCTTTCTTCCTATTTCCTTCCCCATCGCCACCAGATTGGTACCATTTGAATGGGACCAGGGGGTTGGCTCCGCCCTGTTTTCTATGTGCGACAGGATCTGTTAAGACCAGATGAATCAAGACTGATGGGCCAATGACTGGGCCCACACCAAAGACTTTATCTAGAAAAGACTGTTTTTATATATTACCTCTTTATAACATACATGTATTTTGTTCAACATTACATATTTCAACTAACACATTTGCTTCAGGATTCGTAATAGTAGAACAAATATTGTATCACAATTTTTCAATCAACCATGCAGCTGTTTTTTTTGTCTGCTGTGACTCAGACAGCAGAGCTGGATGTATGCATTTCCAGGGATGGAATGTTGTATTGTCTCAATTAAGGTTGCATGAGTGTGGTAATCCCTTTTCATGCTCTACTCATTTGTTGAATTCTCAAGCACTTCCTGGCACGGTTCATCTCTGTAGTAAAACAGAATACGTAGGCTTTTACAGTTTAAATATAGGAATCTCCTGCCCCTCTTTGGCTTTTTAATAGGACTCTATCTTTTATGTGATACTATACTTATTTCAAGTGCTGACTATTTTAAGAGGCAACCACTGGAAGGGAATTCTGACATGCTTTTATTCCATTTCCTGTCAGAGTACTGAAGGCCATAAAACGTCTGTTTTGGGCACTTTAACAAGTGTTCGGGTGGGAGCAGAGAAGGAGCTGGAACAGCCTGGCACTTAATGTGTACCAATTGTCTGTGCCTTAAGTCGTTGACTTATCCTTCAATGTAGACAAGAAAAAGCTGATGCTTTACCGTCATTTTAACCTGATTAAATTGGGCAAAACTTAAAAATCAAGAAGCAATTAAAACATCTCAGCAATGCTCCAAAATCTTGTATAAAATATTGGCTGGAAAATAGAGACAGTTACTCAACCAAAAGCATGATCTCAAATAATGCAAAGAAAAGAAGTTCATATTCAAAACGTTTTAGGAGTTCAGAAATCAACCATGTAACCCTGGTTTTTAATCACAGTTTTCATGCAGAAATCAATATTTGATGGAATAACCCTGGTTTTTAATTACAGTTTTCATGCATCTTGGCATGTTCTCCTCCACCAGTCTTACACACTGCTTTTGGATAACTTTATGCCACTCCTGGTGCAAAAATTCAAGCAGTTCAGTTTGGTTTGATGGCTTGTGATCATCCATCTTCCTCTTAATTTTATTCCAAAATCAAAGAAACTAATTTAAGTGGTCTCTTATTTTTCAGAGCTGTAGATGGATACATACAAGTATATATAAATACAAACAATACAAAACTATACTATACAAGACTATACTATAAAAATATACTATACAAAGAATATGTCCCAATACTTTTACAGATACAGTGCAGATTTGCCAGTTTTGAGTTTTGAGATGCTCCATTTTAAGGATACACAACTCAATATAGATAAATCCAAATTAAATTATCTTTGAAGTTTATGGCCTGCTACCAAATAAATAATGTAGACATTTTAAAGAAGGAAAAAGAAGACTACTAGAATGTCTACAGTTGCTGATGTCAGTGGAATGATGGTTTGATGCATCAGCAGATGATTTCACACTATTCCATTTTTAGCACACATCCCCACCCTGGTCTTGACACAGCAGAGGACAGTGAAAATAAAAGAACCAGATATGGAACTGACTCATACAGCTTTTGTCAAATAAATATAATCTATTTATAATAAGATACTCTAAGGAGTCATGCCTTCAAACACGTATTGAAGCTCTATCTTTTGCAAAAGCACCTACTTTACCTTTAATGTTGTATTTATTAAAATGCTTTAAATTGCACATATTAATGTTTTATGTGTATTGTTGTATCCATGTTTCAGGAAGTGTTTATTTTTCTGTAAACCTATTAGCATTATATTGTATGGCCTCTTTTATATTATCTTGTGAGCTTAAAATATTATTTTGAGCACTCCATAAATTATCTCCTGGCTTTATTATATTATCTTGTGGTCTCATTTAAATGTGGTTCTATTGGATTATCCTGGAATTTATATTTTATTGTGGCCTTTATACATGACTTCCATGAATGTTATATCCCAATTTTATATCCTAAATTATATTATATAATACTGTACACTGATGTCTAGAAATAATATATTGTGGCCTCAGTAATTTATCTAGTGATCGCAAAATATTATTTTGTGGCCTCATGGCCCTAATACATTATCTCATGGTCGCAATACATTATCTCATGGTCTTAATACATTATCTTGTGGCCTCTATACATTACCTTGTGGTGTCAATACATGATCTAATGGTCACAATACATTATTTCATGGTCGCAATACATTATCTCATGGCTCATGGTCTTAATACATTATCTTGTGGCCTCTATACATTACCTTGTGGTGTCAATACGTGATCTAATGGTCTTAATACATTATCTCATGGGGTCAATACATTGTCTTGTAGTCTCAATACATTATTTCATGGGCTTAGAACATTATCTCATGGTCTTAATACATTATCTTGTGGCCTCTATACATTACCTTGTGGTGTCAATACATGATCTAATGGTCTTAATACATTACCTTATGTGCTCACTACATTGTCTTGTAGTCTCAATACATTATTTAATGGGCTTAGTACATTATCTCATGGTCTTAGTATATTATCTTGTAGTCTAAATACAATATCTGCTGATCTCAATAAATTATCCTATGGTCTAAATACATTATTTTGTGGTCCTAATACATTATCCCATTGTCTAAACACATTATCTCTTGATCACAATACATTATCTCATTGTCTCAATACATTATCTTGTGGTCTCAATGCAGTATCTGATGGTCTCATTATCTTGTGGAATTCACAGATTGGTCAGACTGGCTCTCTCATGGTCTCATATTATTATCTAATGGCCTTATCTAAGCCTCAATACATTATTTTGTGGCCCGATACCATACCTTGTGGTCTTAGTACATTATGTCATGCTCTTAGTACATTATCTTGTGGTCTAAATACATTATTTTGTGGCCCAATACAATACCTTGTGGTCTCAGTACATTATCTTATGGTCTTAGTACATTATCTCATTGTCTCAATACATTATCTTGTGGTCTCAATGCATTATCTGATGGTCTCATTATCTTGTGGAATTCACAGATTGGTCAGACTGGCTCTCTCATGGTCTCATATTATTATCTAATGGCCTTATCTAAGCCTCAATACATTATTTTGTGGCCTGATACAATACCTTGTGGTCTCAGTACATTATCTTATGGTCTTAGTACATTATCTCGTGGTCTCAATGCATTATATAATGATCTCATTATCTCATGAAATTCACAGACTGGTCTTAAATTATAACCATACAGAACACCTTATATACCACTGAGCTGTAGACTGGGATGATTTATAATGATATTTGGCTTTAGGCCTTTAGAAATGACTGGTGTAGAGCAGGAGTTCTTCAGCAGGTGGCAGTGTTGATCTGAAATTCATGGCTGAAGTTGCTGATACAACACTGCACATTTCACCTCATCATCCCTGTGCTGGAACCTGTTGCTTTGAGCTGCTGATGTACTATACTCACTTCACACTGTGCACACTGCTCTACCTCAGTCCTGGAGAGTCAGAGTCCTGGGGATAGCAGGACACTGAGGAGGAGCCGAGGAGAGCAGGACGAGAAACTGAGAGAAAAAAGAGAGAAAAGCTGAGAGATAAAGCAAAACCAGCATGCAGAGCAAACATAAAGTGAGAGAAATGGGTAAAAAGCAGCTGTTTTGAGCTATAAGTATGCATGCATCATGTGCTTTATATTATTTATATGTGAGCACTGGGAATCCTAATAAGCAGAGTTTGCACATTTCGACCTCAATTTGGCAATTTGACTATTGCACTCCTCTCTTTTTTTCGAAAGCAGAGAGGTTTCGAAAGTCTGCAGAAGTGTGGGAAGGGCGCCTGCAATCAACTGTGCTGCTCAGATGCGTGGGAACTCTGCATCACTGAGTGTCGTCAGTGTGTGTTCAGTGGGCAGAAACCTTTCACTTCCCCTCTGTGTGTATCCTGTAAACACTGAATCAATTCTTTTTTTTTCATATTAATGACTCACAATTCTGAATGAACCTACTGACTTACTGACTCATTCACTCTCTCATGGTTAACCAGATCAGGGCCAAGTAGAGCTGGGAGGTTAATCAAACCAAATTAACCAAATGACTGTTTTAATGTGATTTTCAACATGGGATAACAGACATCTCAAGTTGCAAAAATTAATTTCAGGGAGGTGTCCTAGGACCTGTACTTGGATCCCCCCCAGAACCCCAAAAACAAAAAAAAAAAAGCTATGCCGCACACTCCCACAATGTCCGGGAGACTGGGATGAGTCTGCACTGTAAACCCATACGTTGTTTGAACTCAAATGATTTAAGTCTGTTTTACATAAAATTGGATATTGATTGGACTATTTTGAGTTAGTTGAACATTTGTGGGCATATATACACATTCAAACTGTGATCTTTGAGTTGAACCAACTTATAATAACTGAGTTTAGTCTGTTGTCATTGGCAGCTTCTTTTCCATTGGCTCCTGTCACAATCTATTTGCATAATGGGTGTGTCCCACAGTTTCTGACTAACACTTACCATCAGTGTGTAGTGATTCCCCCTGGGCTCGCTTGGAAATAAATCAAGTTATTCTTCAGTTGTAATAACTTGATGTTTTAATTCATGCTAACTCAAGTTTTCATTCCCCATTACTTAACTTTTTTAAGGCAACCAGTTTCCTCTATTTTTTTTTTTTTACTTAAATTCAAATTATCCAGGCTTACAGTGTGGGATAATCAAGATTGCACATTTTTCGTATAGAAGCCTCTAGAACAGGGGTATTTAATTAGAATTCAGTACGGTCCAGTTAGAGAAAATTTTGTCAGTCCAAGGTCTGGACCGTCACCCGTGTTAACTTGTGTTATGATTCAGTGCTATAATACATATATATATTGTATGATACATCTGACCCGTGAGGTTATTTGAACTATGATGAAAAAATATATATAATAATAATAATAATAAAATGACTCTCTGGACAGATTTTTTGTACATTCCTCCCGTATCTCTCTCGCTTGGCGTATCTTTAGTTTCCGCCCATTCTCGTTTTTTCGCCAGTTCTCAGGCTCCCTATCTCTATATAAAGGCGTTTTTTCCCGGCCATGTCCCAATTCACTAGCTGGGGCAGCGGTCTGCACAGATCTGTTTGGCAGAGGGGAGCACTGGATGTTTTAGAAGGGTTCACTTGCTAAAAAAGAACAGGGTCTCGTTCATACATACACACCGCTGAACTACAACTCTACACATTCTTGCTGGTGGCAGATAAACAGCTTGCTCTTTCAGGCGACACGCGGCGAGAGAAAGGCAGAGAAAGCGATTGGGAGCGATGCCGCGCCGCTGCAGTGTGAACAAGAAAAGTTCCGCCGCTTTAAATGAACACGTTCAGAATTAAATTCTTCTGTAATTTATCGGTTTGGGTCCGGACCCGGACCGCGGTCCGCCTATTAGCGACCCCTGCTCTAGAGTAAATCTCAGTAGATAGACATTGATTTTCATATTTCCCACTTTTCCTTAAAGTGACAGTCTTTGGTGAGAATGTGTAACTACACCAAGCGTGCTTAAAAGTAAATTTAGAACATGCATTGTGGTGCAGTCTCTTCAATTGGAGTAAGTTAGCCACAGTGCTAACAGCCAGGCTCAGCAGGGTTGGAGCTGTGATGCTAACAGGTACAGGAGCCAGGCTTGGAAAGGTTGGAATGAGTTAGCCACAATGCTAACAGCCAGACTCCGCAAAACTCTTTTAAGAAGTCTGTTTTGTTACTGTGTCTTTAAGTACATACTGATGTATATAAAATATTTGTGTTGTGATTAATTGTGTTCTGAAAGTCAGAAAATCAACAAGGCTCAGCTTTAGCAAGACTTGATTATGTTTTTTTACTGAAGAGAGACTAAAATAACATTAAATGCGTCATTATATATGTGGGGTCTCTCCCCAGTAAAGATATGAATCTTTTTGTGTGGGCAATTTGCTAATTTTCCTATCATCACTTGTTTATCTGTAGACTAAACTTACGTAAATTGGGGAAACGGGGGAGGAAAATAAACTTTAAAACTGCAGTTCAGAGCCAAAAGGGAGGAGAGAGAGAGTTGGATGGTTGGTAAACATCTTGACCTTACTAGCGCTCTTTTTGCTGGCGCAAATCCTTGCAGTAATGCTTCAAAATCTTAGATAGACAGATAGATAGATAGATAGATAGATAGATAGATAGATAGATAGATAGATAGATAGATAGAACACAATACAATAAGAAACTTATTATCACAGGACACCATTAGGAACCTCTACAGCTGTACAGTTACACTACTTCTGTATGTGCAGCTCAATAAATATGACCAAGTATTTCAAATTTTAGTTTAATTTTTTAATAATTTATAGCATCTGGTTACATCTTCTTTGATTTTGGTAATTTACAGAGATGTTTTAGACATTTTTTCTTCTCTAAGACAGTAAGAAGAAACAGAGACAGTCAGAGTCTGTTCCATCCTGTCACAGTGGAAAGTCTTACCCAGACCGACACAAGATGACATTCAGAAGAAGGTCCAGGTAGAGTCATCGTGGGGGTCTTTAGCTGGGCTCTCAACTAGAACAACCAGAACAACGCAAAAAACTTCAACTTGAAAAGATACTTAAAAAGGTTTGTTGAGCTCACAAAAAGGGGTTTTTCACCAACTTTTAGTATACAGGTTCCAAGTTGGACACATATGGAGGTCAGTGGCGGGACCAGGATGGGTTAAACATGAATCTGATCTAGACACTAGAAAGGACACATTGTAGTTGTAGGATGTAGTTGGACAGGGCCCATTTGTGAAGCCCAACTCAGTCACTGTAAAAAAACACACAAACCCATCTACAAACCCACTCAAGAGGCCATGCCCACTTGAAACCCATGTAGCCCATGTAAGCTCCACATGAGTGTTGGTATTCTGCAAATAAGACTTTTTTAGGTTTTTTTTTCACATAGCAAACTAACCTATATATACAGTGGTGTAAAAAAGTGTTTGCCCCCTTCCTGATTTCCTGATTTTTTGCATGTTTGTTTTTGCACACTTAAATGTTTTGGAACATCAAACCAATTTAAATATTAGTCAAAGACAACACAGGTAAACACAAAATACTATTTTTAAATCAAGGTTTTTATTATTAAGGGAGAAAAAAAATCCAAACCTACATGGCCCTGTGTGAAAAAGTGATTGCCCCCTAAACCTAATAGCTGGTCGGGCCACCCTTAGCAGCAACAACTGCAATCAAGCGTTTGCGATAACTTGCAATGAGATTCAGCCACATTGGAGGGTTTTCGAGCATGAACTGCTTTTTTAAGGTCATGCCACAGCATCTCAATCGGATTCAGGTCAGAACTTTGACTAGGCCACTCCAAAGTCTTAATTTTGTTTTTCTTCAGCCATTCAGAGGTGGATTTGCCAGTGTGTTTTGGATCATTGTTCTGCTGCAGAACCCAAGTTCGTTTCAGCTTGAGGCCACGAACAGATGGTCCAACATTCTCCTTCAGGATCTTTTGGTAGACAGCAGAATTCACAGTTCCATTTATCACAGCAAGTCTTCCAGGCCCTGATGCAGCAAAAGAGCCCCAGACCATCACACAGTGTCAGACAGTGATGGTACGTTTTAACAAGGGGGCAATCACTTTTTTACACAGGGCCATGTAGGTTTGGATTTTTTTTCTCCCTTAATAATAAACATCTTGATTTAAAAATAGCATTTTGTGTTTACCTGTGTTGTCTTTGATTAATATTTAAATTGGTTTGATGTTCTAAAACATTTAAGTGTGACAAACATGCATCAGGAAATCAGGAAGGGGGCAAACACTTTTTCACACCACTGTAACTGCATGTCCACAGTAAACCATTTTATTGCGCTGCATGTTCTGCCGCATATATTGTGCTGCATGTTCTGCTGCACAGTTCATCAGCTACATCCTTTCACCTCCATTCATCATTGGCTAGAGTCTGACCACAAGACCCCTGTTCAGAAGATCAGTCAGTATGGTTGAAGGTTCTCATCACAGCAGTGACACTAATATAGCAGCAGCGGCAGCATCAGGGCACGGAGCTGCTAAAAGTGTAACAGTTACAGTTTATAGAGTCTGTGGTCAGAAACTGACCAATGAAAGAGAGCTGGAGAGGATGGCTAACACAAACTGTGCATCAGCTGATGATCTGCTACAGGCTGAAGGGGAAACTATAAGGTAGGTGTTTTATTATAAAGTGGCTAGTCCATGTAATGTCGGGCTAAAATTGTGTATCTCTGTTGTGGCCTTTATTTTTTTCTCTTTTTTTTTTACTTTTTGATATTATGTGAATAATGTGGCAGTTGTATGTTATATTTTTGTACAATACATTTTATAATAAACAGAGTATTAAAATGCTCCAAAATTACAAAAAATAGATTTTTTAAAATATGAACTGAAATAACATTATTGGCCAAAACTAAAACATTTCTCTACATTTTTCTTAATTTAATAATATTTTTGTCTTGCTTTTAAAAGAAAAAAGCAATAACAAACCCACAAACTTTAAAACTGATCACATGCACAGTATGGCATCACATTAAAATAGGCATTGTTTGGTATAGACTAGGGGTGGGTGATTATGGCCCTAAAAACATATTACAGTGTTTCAGTGTATTTTTTGCAATAAATATATATTGCAATACAAGAAAAAGGCACTAAAAATACTGTTTAAACTAGCAACAGTTTCAAACATTCAACACAAAAGCAAAACATCTGTAAACTCTGTTTTGTAAATCTATTTTACAACTTACCAAGACCAATAAGACCCAATAAATAATGTAATAAAAAAAAAAATTCCAAAGAGCAGAATATTTAGTGCTGCAAACTGCAAACATGAACAATTATACAAAAATTTAAACTCTTGAAACTTCTCAGTAAATAAAAAAATTAAATATAATATAGACTTTCAATACAGAATACTGCTATTAAAATAAGTATATGGATTTTTTAAATCACAATATTACAGTGACAATACTAAATATTGTGTATAACACGATATGCCACACTGCTAGTATAGATTATTGAGCTGGGTGTTTGCATGCACGCAGATGTGTGTTCGGGGAGTATGGTAGTGATTATTGACAGTAAATTATGGGACTTAATTCATAATTCAGCATTAATAAATATTTTTTTCCTTTTTTTTACCTTCTGAATTCGACAGTAGTAACACTATTGATGTTTACATCATTAAATAAAACCTCGGATTTGTCACCAAGGAACTGCAACTATACTCAGAGGAATGCCGGGTTGAATCCCAGATCACACTGCTTACCATCAGCAGCGGGAGTCAGAGAGAGAGCACAACTAGCCTTATAGAAGATAATATTATATTGCGAAATTCCCTGTGATTCCCACCCCAGTTGGCTGCTGGTCATCATAGTCCTCTTAGTTTTGGGGGCAACCTAATTATGGTGGAGCCCTAATGAGTGGATATAATGTTACAAGGTTTCTTTACTGTTTAGGTTTTATGATTTGTGAAATAAAAACATTATCTCGAATGTTTATTAATTCATCAATTCTTTTATTTATTTATTTATTTACTGAATCTTGGTTTTTAGTGCACGACAGACAGAAAACATCCTTATATAGATATATATTTTTGTTTTTTTCATCACTGGAATGTAAATCATGTCTGAAATGTTTAAGGCAGTTATTCTGATCGTGATATTTTGCGTCTTTAGCACACATTTGTATTCTTGCGAAAGGAAAATGAGGTCACGACTGCTGATTCACTCTTACTGATTTACTGTCGTTCTGTTTCTTTTTATTTTTGGCCCTTAGTTTTGGAAAACGAGGCCTTCCGTATTCTAGAGAGAGCTGATCTACACAGAACGGCCTTGGTAAGGCGGGACATAAGGCCTTCGTGTTATTTTAATGACGTTTCACACTTCTGCATTTTCACAGTAAAGCAGGAACCGCTGCAGACGCACTGCTGAAGAGACTGCAGGTCTGATACAGGGAGAGCGTTTATTCTGAAACGGAAAGAAAGCCATTGTTTGCTGTTGTTGTTCTGCTCTGTAAAGTTTCCTACACTTCGGTTTCAATTCCTGTCTTATCTTTCATCTCTCTTTTGGTTGTCTTTCTCTGCCCGGCTGGCGTATCTGAGCTGTAGAAGGTTCCACAGTGGGCGAGAGAGAGAGTGAGGCCTGGCTGCGTGTGAAGACCACGCTGCCAGTCAGCGTTTCTCAGACTCACTCCTCTTATTTACATGCAGCTCCGCGGACGTCACGCAACCACAGCCTCTCTCACACTTCCTCTCATCAGTGTTTAACATCAGTCTACACCTTTATTCTGAAGTGTGATCTGTGCTTAAGGGCTTAGGAGTATAGTAGCAGTAGCGTAGTATAGTAGCGTAGTAGTACAGTAGTAGTATAGTAGTACAGTTGTATAGTATTAGTATACTAGTGCAGTAGTATGATAGTAGTACAGTAGTAGTAGATTAGCAGAACGGTAATAGTAGTATAGTAGTACATTAGTAGATTGGTGTAGTAGTATAGTAGTAGTATAGTAGTACAGTTGTATAGTATTAGTATACTAGTGCAGTAGTATGATAGTAGTACAGTAGTAGTAGAATAGCAGAACGGTAATAGTAGTATAGTAGTACATTAGTAGATTGGTGTAGTAGTATAGTAGTAGTATAGTAGTACAGTTATATAGTATTAGTATACTAGTGCAGTAGTACAGTAGTAGTAGAATAGCATTACAGTAATAGTAGTACATTGGTAGATTGGTGTAGTAGTATAGTAGTACAGTTGTATAGTATTGGTATACTAGTGCAGTAGTATGATAGTAATACAGTAGTAGTAGAATAGCATCACAGTAATAGGAGTATAGCAGTACATTAGTAGGTTGGTGTAGTAGTATAGTAGCACAGTTGTATAGTATTGGTATACTAGTGCAGTAGTATGATATTATTACAGTAGTGGTAAAATATCATCACAGTAATAGTAGTACATTAGTAGATTGGTGTAGTAGTATAGTAGTAGTATAGTAGTACAGTTGTATAGTATTAGTATACTAGTGCAGTAGTATGATAGTAGTGCAGTAGTAATAGAATAGCAGAACAGTAATAGTAGTATAGTAGTAGATTGGTATGGTAGTGTAATAGTAGTATAGTAGTAGCAGTAGTCGGGTAATAGTACAATAGTGTAGTAGTAGTAGTATAGTAATGCAATAGTATTGTATTAGTATAGTAGTAGTACAGTAGTTTAGTAGTTTAGTAATACAGTTATATAGTATTAGTATGCTAGTGCAGTAGTATGATAGTAGTACAGTAGTAGCAGTAGTATAGCAGTACAGTAGTAATAGTAGTATAGTAGTACATTAGTAGATTGTTATAGTAGTGTAGTAGTAGCAGTAGTTGTGTAATAGCACAGTAGTATAGTAACAGTCTAGTATTACAATAGTAATGTAATAGTAAAGTAGTAGTAGTATAGTAGTACAGTTGTAAAGTATTAGTATGCTAGTGCAGTAGTATGATAGTAGTACAGTAGTAGCAGTAGTATACCGGTACAGTAGTAATAGTAGTATAGTAGTACATTAGTAGATTGTTATAGTAGTGTAGTAGTACTATAGTAGTGGCAGTAGTTGTGTAATAGCACAGTAGTATAGTAGCAGTGTAGTAATGCAATAGTATTGTATTAGTATAGTAGTAGTAGCATAGTAGTACAGTAATATAGTAGTAGTATAGCTGTAATGTAGTAGTAGTATAGTAGTACAGCAGTATTAAAGTAGTATAACAGTAGTACAGTAATATAGTAGTAGTATAGCTGTAATGTAGTAGTAGTATAGTAGTACAGCAGTATTAAAGTAGTATAACAGTAGTACAGTAGTATAATAGTATAATTGTAGTATAGTAATACAGTAGTAGTAGTAGTGGAGTAGTAGTACATCAGTATTAAAGTAGTATAACAGTAGTGCAGTAGTATAATAGTATAATTGTAGTATAGTAATACAGTAGTAGTAGTGGAGTAGTAGTACATCAGTATTAAAGTAGTATAACAGTAGTGCAGTAGTATAGTAGTATAATTGTAGTATAGTAGTAGTAGCATAGTAGTACAGTAATATAGTAGTAGTATAGCTGTAATGTAGTAGTAGTATAGTAGTAACAGTAGTGCAGTAGTATAGTAGTATAATTGTAGTATAGTAGTAGTAGCATAGTAGTACAGTAATATAGTAGTAGTATAGCTGTAATGTAGTAGTAGTATAGTAGTACAGCAGTATTAAAGTAGTATAACAGTAGGATAGTAGTATAATTGTAGTATAGTAGTAGTAGCATAGTAGTACAGTAATATAGTAGTAGTATAGCTGTAATGTAGTAGTAGTATAGTAGTACAGCAGTATTAAAGTAGTATAACAGTAGGATAGTAGTATAATTGTAGTATAGTAATACAGTAGTAGTAGTAGCAGCATGGCGTAAATAATGGATATTTATTATATTTTGTCATGATCTTCTGATCAAACCCGTCTTTGAGGAGAGTTGGCTGTAATGAACTTTTTGCTGATATGCAGATCAGGCTATTTTTGATCTTCTGGGACGTTTCCAGCGTTCTGCATGCGGGTGAAAGGGGATTTTTCTTTGAATAATTTATGGTTTGAGATGTAAGTTATTGAGAGTGTTTTGATGTGAAAAAGTTAATTTTAGAGAAATGACGCCACTTTGAATTCTTTAAAATGGTGTTGATCAAAAGATTTATAGATTTTAGTTTTATATGTAATGCTAATCTTGCCGAAATTCTGGTAAATATTTAAAAAAATTAAAAGATTTATATCTGTTATGATCTGTTCGGTTCATTGTCCTGCTGCAGAACCCAAGTACACCTGAGCTAAAGGTCATGAACTGATGGCCGGACATTCTCCTTCAGGATTTTCTGGTAGAGAGCAGAATTCATGGCTCCATCTATTACAGCAAGTTGTCCAGGTCTTAACCCTTGTGTGGTGTTCATATTTTTTGTTACTCGTTGTATTTAATTCAGCAAAATTAAGCAATTTTACATTAAAATGCTTTACACATGCTTGCTTCACCTAAATTGCGAGCAATATAAACAGCTTACATGGTTAATATTTGCCCTTTACCTTTCTTATGTTACATTCCTTTTAAAAAGTGCTACTCTTTTTTTATTAGTTTTTTAATAAAATGTAAAAGAAAATTAAACTCAAGATATGAGTAGAACATTTGTTTAGTTTCAAATTTACAAATGAAGCAATGTTTATTAGCCCTTGGCCAAACATACTGTATGTAATATAAATGTGTGTGTTTGGGGGGGGTGTTCAGTGTGTGTTTATTGAAAATGTGTTTTGATATATGTTTTTAACAAAAAATTGAGCCAATGAGTTTGAGTTAGAATTTTTTTTTTTTTTGTATCATTTGATGAAAAATGAAAACGGGTCCCACAGACCTGAACAACACACAAGGGTTAAAGCAGCAAAGCAAAGTTCTTTTCAGTCAGCAGGGCCTTTCGACTTGAAACTCTCCCATGGATACCATTTTTGCCCAGTCTCTTTCTTATTATTGAATTATTGAATCATTAAAACTGAGCTTAACTAAGGCAAGTGTAACTTTCATGACCTCATGGACCTTCTGTCCATGCCCTTTTGGAGTAAGTTCGTTAGGAAATTAGAAAAATGTAGTGTGGAAGAAAGTAAAGGACAGCTTAATTGGTAGCTAGCTAGATTAGCCAACAAGCTAACTGGCCACTCTGATGTATGCCCACACTCAACAGTGTATGCAACACTCCCACAACACACCCACAACACATAGACTTTGGGTGGCACAGCAGAGTTGTCGCCAGCCTGAGTAAGAGCGTAGTGTGCTGTTTTCTCAGAAAACTGATTAGATTTATCAGTAACACCATATACTTCCTAATTTACCATCATGTTTTACCACATTGCAGCTTTATGTACATTTTAATGGGGTGTAAACATAACAAGAGAGTGCGGTTCCTGCAGAAATGTGTTGCAATTAGTGCAAATAATGGCAGCTGATTTTTTTCTACTGTTTAAAACCAAAACTATTTTTGTAGATTGAGAACGAAATAAGGTTTTGCTATGCGATTGCTATGTTGTTTTTAAGGCCTCTGCATACTTCCAGTGAAACGAAGTTCGTGAGCATTGCACGAAGTGGAGCAGGCTTTTGCATTGCCCGCATTGTGCTCTGGCTAGACAAGCTCTGGTATGGCAGCGTGTGAAATATTGAAATTGTATAAACATATTCTAGAAGAAGAGGAGGAGGAGGAAAATCTGTTTTCGCTGCTTGGTCTTTACGTTTGTTTGTTTTTTGGCTTGCCTCTTTTTTAACGACTAACCACAAATGTTGACTCATAACGTCTTCGGGCCTTTGATTTTACCAAATTGAAAACCTCTGGAGTATAATCAAAAGGAAGATGGATGATCACAAGTCATCAAACCAAGCTGAACTGCTTGAATTTTTGCACCAGGAGTGCAGGCATAAAGTTATCCAAAAGCAGTGTGCAAGACTGGTGGAGGAGAACATGCCAAGATGCATGAAAACTGTGATTAAAAACCAGGGTTATTCCACCAAATATTGATTTCTGAACTATTAAAACTTTATAAATATGAACTTGTTTTCTTTGCATTATTTGAGGTCTGAAAACTGCATCTTTTTTGTTATTTCAGCCATTTCTCATTTTCTGCAAACAAACGCTCTAAATGGCAATATTCTTTTTTTGGAATTTGGGAAAAATGTTGTCTGTAGTTTATATAATAAAACAACAATGTTAATTTTACTCAAACATAAACCTATAAATATCAAAATCAGAGAAACTGATTCAATGGGCATATATGCAGCTAAAACACTAGGGAGCCTATAGTGCATCCCAAATGATATTATCAACATTAACATTTTAATAATATAACATTATAGTCATTATGTTAGCTTTTAGAAAAATGTGTTTCGGGGAGGGGGTTGTTCACTATAGGACCCTGTGGCTTGGCCTAAGCTTTTGTCCTTAATGGCTTCATTTTTTCACCTTACATTACTTACTTTTACTTTTATACTTTTAAGTAGTTTTGAAACCAGTACTTTTTTCACTTTTACTTCAAGAGTAAAAAGCTTAATTTGACACTTCAGCTTCTACAGAAGTATTATGAACTCTAGTATCTATATATCTATCTTTTATAGAAAATGTGAATGTGAATACTTTTGACACCTTTGGTGAAAGGAGGATAATACAGGACTACAGTCTGTTATTATAGGCCTACTGTAGAAAAACAAAGTGGTGTAAAAGGTGCAGGTTTCGGTTAAACACAAATGAAACTTGAGCTAAAATTGGGACTCGATTGCTTTGTTTCCTGTGCATCACCTTTGCCGTGGTGTTGGGGTTTTCAGTAACTAGTGCAGTCACTAGTATAGAGGATGACCTTTGACCATTTTTTTTGTTGTTTTAACGAGAGCAGAGGCAGCAGTGTAGATGGGAGGATCTTATAAACAGCACATTCAAGTGAAGTAGAGAGGAAGTGGACTGACACTGTAAAACACTGCTGCGTTTATGAGTGCGTGCTCTGCCTCCATCAGATGGTCTCAATGGGTAAGCCTCTGTTATTTTTGGCTTTTTTTTTTTTTTTCTCTTAAATTTTGCAGCCACGCTTGCGGCCTAGTTTTCCTGAGGCTTGTTTTGGTGTGGGAGGAATGAACAGGCTACTGTTGTTTCTTTGTACTTGTGCCAACTGTAAAGACTGAAAGAGAAAGTGTTTGCAGGGCTGGTATTTTTCGTTGTACTGGATGTGGAACAGAATTTACTGTACCTCCTGCGTAACTGAAATGTGGACGTGGTTGGTGAGAATCATGACCTTAGAAATGCTGCTTCACCATTAAGTTGCGTTCTCAGAACTCAACTCTACAAAAGGCCCGTTATTGTGCAATTTATGTGTCATTTACACACTGATTTACCTTTAGTGCGTCGGGTTATTATCGGATATTCGGATGAAAAAGACAAAAAAAAAGAGAATATTTGGTGTTTGGCCTAACTAGCCAAAAGACAGATTTATTAAAACAAAGCTACAGTATTTTTGTTTGTCTACCTGCTCCGGACTCTAAACTTGATACACAGCGATGTTCCCGCTCTCTGAGTTTCTAATTGTTCCCACCTGACCTCCTGTGTATATAAACCCGTCTGTTTGCTCTTCTGTTTGCTGAGAATTGAATCTAAATTTGTCTGAACTTGCTACACACGTGCGTTCCCGCTCTCCAAGTTTCTAATTGTTCCCACCTGACCTCCTTTGTATTGCTGCCTTTTTGTTACTGACCCTATTTGTTTTTTGTATTTCTGACTTCTGTCTCATTGCCTTGCCCAGTTTATTGCTTGTTTTGTTGCCGACCCATTTCTGAGAATTTCTGAGTCCCATATTTTTGACTCCTCTTTTGTCTTTCCCTTTTGCTGTATTGGATTTCTTGTGTATGAACCCTGGCTTGCCTTGTAAAAGAAAAGGGTATTAAGTATATATATATTTTTTAAAGTGTACTTAACATGGAAAAGTACATACTTTTTCTAATTAAAATATGTACTTAAATACATACTAAATGTACTATTTTGGAACAACTTATGGCAACTTAACTATATTTCAGTTGTAATTGAGCTATATTTAAACATGACATAAAATTCCTTACCTAATTTGACCATACTTTTAATGATCGTAAGTATACTTCCTTTTCACTATTCTCCCTGGTATGTTGTTTATCCTCACTGCCCTATTGATATTGACCTTGCCTGTCCCTGGTAACTCTTGTAAGCTTAACCAAAGTATCTGCGAGTGTCTACCTTGTGTCTGGCATGACAATTTACAAAATTAATTTTACTAAATTTATTGCGGTGTGTCCTCTTCGGTCTTTTCTTTCAGCAGCAACAGCACTGTACGCGATTCAGAGACAGAAAAACACATTACAGTTAGCTTTTAACAGCTATTAGTAAGTTATTAACAGACAGGAAGGCTCTCTACAGCCACAGTGCCGGGTGAAGACTGAGTTTACACAGTGACTCAGCAAAGCCGGCTGCTGTGTCTGTCAAGGCCTTTGCTTAGTTTTTTTGTGGAGATTATATTTGCTTGGCTTTGATGAGCAATATGACGTAAGTGTGGAGAAAACTAAACTAAGAATCGCGGATGTCGTGCACTTGGAATCTGGGCAAACTCCACGGCCGAAGACACTACACAACAAGGCCTCTGATTGGCCGAGAGTGGAGGCGACAAGCAGACAAAGCCGCAGAAAGTATGCCAGCTCCTAAATTCAGGTTTGGCTTCGTGCAGCATATGCAGAGGCCTTTAGAGTCACAGTTTTAACCCATCTGTTAGTAAATGCATCTGAGTGCTTCATCCAAGTTAAGGCCAGCTAATGTTTTAACCCAGTTTTAACCCTAGAACGCTATCGCCTGGTAATTTTCACGCACACCATTTTTTTTAATGTGATTTTCTTTGTGTAGCTTCAGGGCTCATTGATATCATTAATGTTATGGTTGATTCCCTTCTCCCTTCTACAGACAGACCCAAGTTGCAAAAGTTGATTTCAGGGAGGTTAAAAAAAAAAACTTGCACACACATCAAAGGATAACGAAATTATACTTTTGTATTAATTAATTTGACCTTTTTTTTAATTAAATTTAGAGTATTCAGAGGTGAAATTAGTTTTATCTTTTTTCTTTTTTTTCCTCTGCTTTCCTTTTTTGGAAAAAAAGCCTTTATTTGACAAAAATTGACAGTTACAATATCACAAAAAATTGCACAACATCAAAAACATTTCATATAATATTACAATAATTATTAATATTGCCTCCGCCATGATCTGCTTTCTCTCACTCACTGAACAAATCCCGTCCGGGAGGGGGGAAAACACTGCCCGCCCACACTAAAAACTGATTGGCTGTCTCACAGACTCTTTGCAGAGAACAGGCCAATCGGAACCCTCTCTGTTTTCTCTCTCTCCTTCCCACACTCGTTCTGAATTCCGGGAGATTATATGTGACTCGCGGGCATCAGGGGGCCACTACCGAAATGCGGGAGACTCCCGCAGCTTCAGGGAGACTTGGTTTGTCTGCTTCTATGTTTTTTTTAAGAGGCATGCGTTCGGTGATTTTCATCCAACGTTAGTGATATAGAGTACGATATTTTATGGGTGTATTTTACCTGATGTTTCTGTTTGTGTGTTTAAATCAGGCGCTCACATGTTTCAGGAATGGGTGGACCAAAGTCCACGTTTCCAGCAGCATTATTTTTTTTGTTAGGACATTACCTGTTAAGGATTACCTGATATTCCAATATTTCTTTTACAGGATCATCCAGGGTACATTTTTTATATAATGCTGTATGTTATAAAAATAAAGAAGGGTTCCAAAACTTGTCATACATTGTACACCCAACGTTACTGAAGGTGTTACTTATTTTAACGTTAGTGTTCTAGGGTTAAACTGCTTCAGTCCAATCTGTGGCTGGCTGCTGTGTCTTCATCCCTTGTTTCAAATTAAAGGCACAAATTAAAAGTTTGTAACTGTGATTTTAATGCCATTTCATGACAGTTTGAGGGAGCAGTGGTCATATTTTTGTAGAAGTGGGTTAATAATGCAAAACGAAATATAGATAGATAGATAGATAGATAGATAGATAGATAGATAGATAGATAGATAGATAGATAGATAGATAGATAGATAGATAGATAGATAGATAGAATACTGTTGTGTTTTGTTGGTAAGTCTGCTGGTATGTTAAATATGTTGTGTGTTTAATAAATATTTATAAAAAGTATTTTTTTATTGCTTTTTCTTCGAAAAGCAAGACCAACACACATTTAGTCTATTCAATTTATTGTATGGTGAAAAAAAGTGTTGGATTTTTGGTATTCGTCCTTCTGCCAAATGTTTAATCCCAGCATACATTTTTTGTTTAGTGGAACATTTTCCATATGATACAGTTAACGTTCTTGGAACGTTCAATATGTAAAGCTTTCCTGATATTCTTAAAAAATTCTTACGTAAAGTTTTTAAACGTTGCTGCAATGTAACTAGCTTGTTAATGTTTTAAATTTTACTTGTGGGACTGTTACTTTTGACTCTTCCATAATGTCAGTATTTGTTAACCAGGTAGCATTATTTCGCTGTGATGCAAACCATTATAATGTCACGTTTGGAACATTATTGCTGCAACGTTACAGGCTAACCTTCCTCCTGGAACCTTTTCAAAACGTTGCTAAACATTCTTATAATATTCTCTATTAGCTGGGAGTGTTTCGGTTTTGGTTAAGGCCATAAACGTTCAGTTTGGTGCATCGCTAATTATTAGTGTGTAAAGTTCACACTGACTTTATTGTCCATCTTTATCACACTACAGTTCATTCACATTCAGCTGTTCTGCCTGATCAGCTGTGCTTAACTGGCTTTGATGGAAATGGGAAGTGAGCAGTTCCGTCTGCTGTGGTATACCTGTATGGGAATACCCTCCTGGACCGGAAGGAAATTAACCATATTTGGGCACTTGGTTGATTGGCCAAGACAGGTTAGCTTTCTTCAGTTTGGCACTGGAGGTAATAATACACAAATTATACAGTACGTTTTAGTACAGTAGAATGATGCTAGATTCTGTACACTGGCTTCACAATGAAACATATCACGCAAAAGGAAATAGTCCCATGACTGTCACACTGTCAGTGTTCAGTCTTACTCATAAAATAACACCTCACAACGTGTACAGGTCTTTGTTTTTTCAGGCCGTCATCTTAGGTAACACTTCATGGCCAAATTACAGTGCATATTGCTTTCCCATGACTTCTGGTTTGTCAAAGTATAACCGTAAAACAGTGTCTCAGGCATCACATTAGTTTTAGATCAGTTTTAAAGGCATTCATTCCATTAGGGGGCCTCAATCCTCTTTTTAAATGGACTAGTCTTGCACTTGAAGAAAAACAACTAAAACAGCTAAAAGTCAGCTACTGAATGTAAATGTTTGTATAAATTTGACATATAATATACATATATATTATTATTGGGGGGTTGATGGTTGGTGATCTATTAAACACTTATGGAATGGATGGAGTTTTTGGGAGTTAGGATCGAGGTGGGATTGGGAGATGATCATCATGGAACATTCTGACCCCACTTTTACTCTTGTTGCTGAATGAAACAAACCCTCACAGCAATGATCATTACAAAATCTTGTAGAATGTTTTTTTCACTTCAACTCTTTTTTAAAACTTGATTTTTGAAAAAGAAACTAAGAAAGAACAGATATCACAATGCTTTTGTCCATAAAGTTAGTTGCAGTCTTAGGGCTCTATTGTACAACCTGCACAATCGGGTCCCTGTCATCAGTCTATATTTATGCACTGTTCAATTAGCATCAGAGGTTAGGAATATATTTACACTGATGGGCGTGGCGTTCTGGAAATAAAATGTGTTCAGGTGGAAAACAGGTGGAAGCGCCACTGTTTGATTAAAACCCTGACAACAGTCCTATCTTAGCCATGCAGGAGCACCGTTCGCACTGCACGCACATCACCCCCTTCTTTGGCGCGTGCACACCCCCACTTGTTACACACACAGACTGTCTGCAGCGCACAAGTCCAGTGTTTCCATCAACAAATAAACTGAATAAAGAATAAAATAACATTCACAGCGTTAACGCACAGGTCAGTATCCTCTGCTAAGACCTGGAAAAGTGCCACACTGTTAAAACGCCCTAAATCCAGCTGCACCATATACAATTAACCGGTGCACCATAGATCCCTAAAATAGGGCGCTAAGACTGTTTGAACTGCAGGGATTTAAAAATAATAAGAATTCTACTAGAAAAGCAGAAGGGCACCAACTGGTGGCCACTCACTAAGACAGATTATCAAAATGTCCTGATCTAGATGGAACATCCTCATAATTTATTGCAAAAAGGAGCACTCTAGCAGTAGGGCTGCGATAATTAGTTGATATACTCAACAATGTCAATTATAAAAAATTTTTAGTGTGGACTAATCGTTAATTTGTAAAAGCATTAAACAAATACAAAAAGTGCAAAGGATGGAAGTGCAATGGGAGAGGGGTAATGGGCAAACTCACACAGTTTACACTTAGCTTGGTCTGTGTCTTCAAAAGTTCCCAAACACAAAAAAGTACATATTATTCTCTAAATATCAGTATGTTTCACATTAAAACATATTTTGGGTATTAAAAGGGCATTTAAATGTATTTTGATGTGAAGAAATAATGGCCAACTAATAGACTAATAAAAAAAAAATAGATTAGTCAAATATATCAAAATTATCATTGATTGGAGCCCTACCTAGTGGCCAATCGTCAGTAGGGCACCCTGCCCCCCAACTGAATCCACTAGTGCATATGATACATGGACATAATCTTCTTGACCTACTTCAACCTGAAGTAAAGATGGACCTGCTTTGATGGCGCTGTCCTGTCAGGAAAGTCCCTCTCCTCACACAGCTTACCATAAGCTTAAGTCCTATGAGTGTACAGGCCAGCCAATCAGCTCGGCCAAGCCAGCAGCCAACGGGAAGTTGCATTCTGACACAGACGGTCCGTGTTCACGTTGTGGCTGTATAGAGGAAGTGGCTTGTCACTGAATGCAAACCCCAGATCGTAGGCTGCCTCACTGTAGATCCTAAATCGCGTCAGTCGGCGAAGCCTGCCCTCAGCTTTCTCGCTCGTGATTATGCGTTCGGCTTCGGACAGATAACATGGTGACCGGTTCGAACCCATGGCTGTGTCAGTGAGGAAGAAGAGGCCTACTGTACATCCTCATCAATCTATGAAAATGTGCCTGACAGACTGGAATTTCATGTAAGTTATTCGACTCGCTTCTTTATTTGCTTCGTTCGCCTTAATCCTAGCCCGCATTCTCCACCAATGTTCAATCCACATTTATGACAAGACATCGCTCGTTTAACATCATATGTTTTAATACTGTATGTGAGTAAAAAAAAAAAAGCTGGTTAATTGGTAAAATGGTATCTGATCAGTACAGGTATTTTTGGATGACAGCTGTTGGTAGTTCTGTTGCCTGTGTTTAGCGAACAGAAGTGAAACCGAATACTCGTAAGCCTAACAGTGCAGTGCAATCTGCCCCCCTAACTGTCGCCCATTTCACAGATTTCTGTGGTTTGTAGAAACGTAAATGTGATTATCGCTTCCCTTATGCATTGTTATGTATGGTGTAGACTAGTGGCTTGACCTCCGACACAATTTAAAGAATTAGTTGCCGAAATAATTTATAGGGGTCCATTTATTTAAAACTTTTTAAAAAGGTTTTTACGTGAAAATGTACCTTGTCGCATCTTAAGCTTTCTTAAAGGTTCCTTAAATCAATTGCATGCTAAAAGTGTTTGAGTCTACGTCTCAAGAAGGCAAAAGGTCACTACAGCCATATTGTGATAAGGAATGATGTTTTTTTTAATCACTGTTAAAATATAAGCTGAGAAACTTAGTTTAATTGGTCTTAGTCTTTAGTTTGAAACTGTGGAGGAACTCTATAAGATGCTTTGCAGAACTTTTAACAGGATTTTAGTTTATATGACAGTGTAGACTCTATATACCACCCTATGCTTTGTATACTATTCTGTACATCTCTATACATTTCCTATACAACCCCATACTACCCTGTATTCCTACACTCCCTATATTACCCCCTATTAAACTATATTCCCTGATGTCCCTATACTACAATGCACTCCTTATACCACCCTATATCCTCTACGCTTCCTAGTATCCACCATCTATTGTACCCTATACTATATCATACTATACTATACTATTCTATACTAAACTGTATCTTGTACTTTCTGTGAGGTGTAGACCAAGATGTCAATGTGAGAATTGCTTCCGTTACTCATCGTTACATACTGTCTAGACTAGATGTTAGATGTTAGATGCAATGCCAAAACCTTCATGTCTTGCCTCCTAACTCCACGTTACATACTGTCTAGACTAGATGTTAGATGTTAGATTCAATGCCAAAACCTTCATGTCTTGCCTCCTAACTCCACATGTCACATGGTAAAAGGTCAGTTGACTCAGTCTGTTGGGTTATGTGGTCATGCCAAAAGTTTACTCAGAACAAATAAAGAATTGCACTGCCTCTCACCTCTATGCAGATATGAAAGTGTGTTTGTGTGGGTGCAAAGCAGTGGGTGAGCCTCCCACAACCCCCGAAAACATCATCCCACAAATTTCTACAGTCTGGGTGCGAAAAATAGAACCCACTTAAAGCAAGTTTTAAATAGCTCTTTTCTCATTTTCTCACGTTTCAGCCTTGTACGCTGTCACAATCTATCTTTTCGAGCATTTTTTATACGTCTTTCTCATGCACTTGTCTGTAATTATAACAGAAGTTTCCTGTAATGAGTGATGTAGCCATATTTGGCGACAGGAAATGATGCGGGGGAAATCCATGAAGACCGCCAAAGCAGAATGACTTCATATGCACAGCCTCTTGTCTGCTTGCTGTAAAACATAACTCTTGTCTCCATTCAGAATTAGGGCATGGAAATAAATGTTTGTTCCAAAGGAAAACAAACTTCTCGGGCTCAACGAACATTTTATTAGAAAGCTTTTCCTTGCAGGTCAGATTTGCTGATGAATCTCTAAAGTTTTCCATCTACCAAGTTTTTGCATTTACCTCAAGTGTTTGCAAATGGAAAAGGCTCAATTAAAATTCTAAATAAAGAAATAAATAAACACCCAAATACTGCAGAAAGATTTTTATGCTTGAACAAATTAGAAAAAGCCAAACTGCAAAAAAGAGTGATGGAAAAGGGATTTTCAAACAAACGATGACACATCAAGCTGGATGATGCCTCCACTGTGTCCAATTATACAATGTAATGTTTCATCAGTTTTTTTTTCTTATTGCTGGGAAACAGCACATACATAACAAATAAAAAATGTTATATTTATACTAAAAACTTCCCCATTCCACTGTTTACCACTATACTCCATAAACTCCTCTGTATTCTCTATATGAGTCTTTACTCTGTATATTACCCTATTCTACCCTATACTTCCCTACACTCCCTACACTACCATAATCTGCCCTAAATACCTTTTACTACCCTATATGCCTTTTAATATCTTACATTCCCTATGCTACCATATACTCCCTATATCATACCCGATTCTATCCTATACTGGCTATAATATACTTCCCTATACTACACCATACTGTCTGTAATATACTCCCTATACTACCTTATACTCCCTATACTACTCCATGCACACTATACTCCCTATACTACCCAATACTATCCTACACTGTCTATAATATACTCTCTATACTACCCTATGCACACTATACTCCCTATACTACCCCTTATTATCCTATACTGTCTGTAATATACTCTCTATACTACCCTTTGCACACTATACTCCCTATACTACCCCATACTACCCTATACTGTCTTTAATATACTCTCTATACTACCCTATGCACACTATACTCCCTATACTACCCCTTATTATCCTATACTGTCTGTAATATACTCTCTATACTACCCTTTGCACACTATACTCCCTATACTACCCCTTACTATCCTATACTGTCTATAATATACTCTCTATACTACCCTATTCACCCTATACTTCCTATACTACCACACACTACCCTATACTGTCTTTAATATACTCTCTATACTACCCTATGCACACTATACTCAATAGCCTAACCCATATTACCCTATACTATCTATAAAATATTCTCTATACTACTCTATGAACCCTATACTCCCTATACTACCCCATACTATCCTATACTCTCTATAATTTACTCCCCCTACTACCTTATACTCCCTGTTCTACTCTATGCACCCTATTTCCTATACTCCATGTTCTATCCTATACTACCTAAACCACCCTACATTATTCCTTATACTCCCTATACTACCGTATACTCTGCACAATACTCTTAATCAGTTGGCATGGATGGCCGGTGACTGGAAATTACTTTACAATCTCCCATTCAAAAAATGCTTAATCAGAAGTTTGTCTGGAAAAATGGCTCTGCTCTGCCCTCTCAGAACTGTCTGGTGGGTTTGCACTCCCAGACGTATGGTGGATATTGTTGGGGTAGCACAGAGATTTTAGCACTAATTAGGTGGCCACCTGCTCAATATCTCTGAACTGCACACAACACAACTATAAAAAAAACTGTCTGTAAAGATCTGAATTTTTTTTTGTTTCTGTTTCGCTCTTAAGCACGATGTCTTATATCATATAAAATAATTTCAGATAACTGAAGTGTATGGAAAACCCATATTCAGTTTGCTATCCAATAGTTCTTTGTTAATGGACAGTTTCTTACAACACAGCCACTCCTGGCTGGACAGTTTTGGATGGTGAAGAATTGAAGAATTGTTCTCCACTACATCACCTACACTCCCCTCCATGCAAATGCTGTGCCAAGAATGGTTCACCACCCAAACAGTATCTTGGCAACCTTAGTCCTGTGGTCAGACACAGACTAATTATGAATAGATTAGATAAATAGATGCAAGGGTGACGTGAGCCTCAGTCAGTCTGTCTGACTGTTGACAGAATGAGTGAGTAATGTGGTTCCCACTGTTTCGGTCAGAACGTCTGTCTGTGTAGATCAGGGTTAACTGAGAAATCGTTGTGACATTCTGCTGGTCACCCGTGTGCACTGTTGTCTCTGTAAAAAAAAAAAAAAAAGGAATATACTTCTAATGAAACTGCAGAAGAGCTTGATAACATCATCTCGCTGGGGTATCTCCCACTAAGCTTTGTTTTGTGATGTTGTGCAAGAAGATGTAGTAAAGCCTCTGTAGCTCGTGACAATCTAATCTAAAAAAAGTTAATAATAATAATAATAATTGTACCCTGCTGTTGTGGTAGTAACTGTCTCTACTGTCCAGGGGAGGGCTTTCTAATAGATATTGGAGGATTGGCGTGAGTGAGGTTAGGCTGTTGGATGATCTCCATTGCAACTGATCCCCATCTTATTCCAAAAGCATTGAATAAAGCTTCCAAATCTACCATTACACCTGTCACAATAATTGCAATATCGATTTATCTTACAATAAATGAACATGACCTCAATCATTTTTGATAGTGGTGATATCGTCTATTGTGTTTATTTGTATGTTTGTTCACACATATAATGGTGAACAGTATTATTATTATTATTAGCCAGTAATGCTTTAATAACTGTGACTCCATACACACAGTGTGGACTAAAGTAGTTGAAGAAATAAGTATATAATTGTCAAACTAATTATAATAAATGATTAAGTGTATAATTACTTTTTTATGCTATTCTGTTATCATTATGTCAGAGGCATTTAATAGTCCTTAGATTACAAAAATATTGTGTATCGCAATAATTTCTGGCACAATATATCGTCCACAAAAAAATCTTATCATGACAGGCCTACCTACCATCATTCCAGAGAACAGAGTTTCACTGATCCACATCTCATTGCTGGAATATTAGTTTATTTCAAATAAAAGATGAGACAAGACAGCCATATTTACCATACTTGAGTTTTCTGGACTTTTCAGAACACTAGAACATTAAAACCTTTGATGTCTGGGATATTGTGAGACATTGGTCCTGCACAGCTCAGTGTGGGTAGAGATTGTTATCAGTGAGAGCGTCCTCAGTGTTAGATAATGGTGGTGTCTGGGCCTGTCGCATCCTGTTGAGGAACTCAGAGAGCTGGCCTACTTTGGCCAAACCCCTGGGTTATCTTGTGGTTAAAGGCACATCAGGAAGTGAGCTGAATGAAACTGGCACGTTCATCAGCTCCTTCATTTTAACCAATTTCTGAAAGTTGCTTTCCTTCTATTACATCTCAGCTTCTGAAGTGAGATCTGAGTGTTTTGTTCATGTTCTGGAGCATTAAATGAAGAAAAAATTAGCTTGATGTAGTGTAATAGAGGAAAACATTATTATATAGCACAAAAAGATTATTTCTTTGTTGTAATAATGCTTCTTAGCAATAAATCGTAAACCATTGGAAAGTCTGTTAATTTCCCTTTTAAATGAGGCCACATTTGCCCATGCTCACTGGGGCTGCCAATCAGGTACCAGAAAGTCAAAGTGTCAATAGCAACAGCAAAAAAAGATGTTTGGCTTTGGTAGAGAAGATTTGGTCAATTTTTCGAGGGCACAATCCACATACTAGCTCTGCTACTTGTCCCACAAAAAAAAGTTTCTTAATGTCTAAATCTAAATGTGGCACGAATATCAGAAATTAAAATGCTTTTCAACAGTATTTATTGATTAAAAACATTGTTACAATAAATAATCTAGCAAACACAAATTTTCCTACTTTGTGTGCTATGTAAAGTATAGTATAATTTTTGCACCAGGAGTGGCATAAAGTTATCCAAAAGCAGTGTGTAAGACTGGTGGAGGAGAACATACCCAGATAACAGAAACTGTAATTAAAAAAACTGGGTTATTCCACTAAATGTTTATTTCTGAACTCTTTGCATTATTTGCAATTTTTTTTTTGGGGGGGGGGGGGGGGGGGGGGGTTTGAAAGAAAGGCCACCATAGCTCTAAAATATTGCCTTTCACCCCAGACAGCCCACGGTCCTTTCGTAGGTGGAAACCTGTTTTTGTCACCTACACAGCACTCAGGGGGAAAGGCAGGCAGCATCTGATGCAAATGATGAGGCAGAGTGTGTGTTTTCCACCCTGGTTACTGCTCCCTAGTGGAAACTAACTTGCTGGCTTCAAAGGAACCTGAGAAGATAAAGGTCTGTTGTTTGTCTTTTCTTGAGCCTTGAAGTCAAGGCCATCTGAGGGTCAGCAGAAGATTTGCTGCAATGTCGCAAACATGCCGGCCCAAAATTATTTGAGTGGCTAAAGATAGCATCGGAGCGTGCTGTGCAGACGTAGACACGGTGATGTTTGCATTCTTGGTTTTAGGTCACATTTTTAAACTTTCAAACTTCAGTCAGCAATTCCTGCATTATGGAATACATTCCAGAATACATTTTTGTTGCCTCATTTTGTGTAATAGGTGCCTCATTGCCTCCTTACCTTTGGGTAATGTTGTGTATCTATCATGCTACATTTGTGCGCTTTTCATTCTCTGGGTTGAACCCACCGTTTCTGCTGTCCCAAGGCACTAGATAATCTCCCAGCTCCACCCAGCAACAAACTTCCAGAGCAATTTGGGAGAAATCAGATTCAGACATCAGACATCTCTTTTTTTCCTCTCTTTTTCTCTTTCTCTTTCTCTCTCTATCTCTGCTATCTTTTGCCCTTCTGTCTCTGTATGCCCTGCCGTGCATCTGCACCCTGGCATTTGGGCACCGGCTGTCAAACGTAGGGCTTTAAAACAGCAAACTCTGCTGGAGATCTGCGACCTACAGCACGATCAAGAGCTCAGGAGGGGATCGCACATTCCACGGGAAGCGTGCCGTTTCCTGCCCTTCCTGTCTTGGCTTTTGTCCGGTCCAGGGTCAAGGTTTAGCTGGAGGTTTTTGCTGGCCTGGCTGGCTTTATTAGGGCTGGAAGCTGGAGCTGCTGTAGGGGAAAGCTCCTCAGTCTCGTATGGATCTTCTCCCGGATCAAAGCTCAGCTGCCAGCATGTTCAGTGAGAGCTCAGCAGTGAAAGGCATAAGAAGGCGGATGAGAAAGAGGTAAGAGCGGCTGGCGAGCAAGAGGGCGAGAGAAAGAGAGAGAGAGGGACTAGTTTTTGGTGTGCAGGTGTGAAGTGCGTATTGTAGAACTGTAGTTTAAATCTGAATTTTCCAAAGAAGTGTTTTAAACTGTTTGAAAATACTTGGTTCATTTTACATTGCATACACTTAACTTTTCATAATAGATGGATATGTAAATAAAAGTGGTCCAAAAACAGAAGATTAAAGCTTTAAAACTTAAAAATGATGAGTTTCTTTGATTTTACCAAATTGAAAACCTCTGGAACATAATCAAGATCACAAGCCATCAAACCAAGCTGAACTGCTTGAATTTTTATGCACCAGGAGTGACATAAAGTTTCCAAAAGCAGTGTGTAAGACTGGTGGGGGAGAACATGGCAAGATGCATGAAAACTGTGATCAAAAACCAGGGTTCTTCCACCAAATACTTATTTCTGAACTCTTAAAACTTGAACTTGTTTTCTTTGCATTATTTGAGGTCTTTTTTTTTCTCATTTCTCATTTTCTGCAAATAAATGCTCTAAATGCTGCAGCCGCATGCTCAATGTTACATTTCTATGTTAAAATAATTCTGTGCAGACTGTTAATATTTATATTGCGACAGTATATAGTATTTTTAGCGTAGTAGAAGTAACCTACGTATGCTAGTTGTCAGTTACCTCAGTGTGGTAACGAGAAGTTAGCCTTTTTTACCTCATATCTTTTAAGTGGTTTACATTCAGTCTGCGTCTGTGAAGGTGTACGCTAATAACTAATACCAACTGATACTAAGTGGTTTTGACAGCTTTATTTCCTATAGTTTATAAGAATAGAATTGGCTTCCTGTCACCATTTGTTGGTACTTTTCTGCTAGCAACAAAGCTAGCTAACGCTAGATACACTGCACTGAGAGAGAGGACATTACAGCTTCCATAGCCAGTAAGCATAGCATTATATTTATAGATTTTTATAGATTTTTAAAGAACCATTTATCTGGTAACATAATCAGTTTGCTGCAGGTGTAACATTACTGGATATCACACATCTTAGCTAATTGCTATTATTTAACTTACTATACATGTTTTTTTTTTTTTACAGTGTATAAATTATGATTTCAATTTTAAATTGTAATATTACCTCAACTGCTTTTGTTACTTTTGTTGCTTCAGCATACATGAGTTAAAACTGCAACATTAATGAAATCCAATGTTCCTTCAGCAGCCGTGATGACTTTTACTGAACTTTAATGTGAATGGTCCAACTAGAACGCTTGTGACGGATAAACTAGACCTTTCATTGTGTTGTTCTTATATCAGTCTCCCAGCTGTTTCCTGTTCTGTGATCTTTAAAGACTCTACACTCAGCACATCTTCATGCATTTTTTTTTTCTTTTTGTTCTTAACTGTATTTTGCACTGTAAGGTGCACTGGATTTTAAGGCACACTGTCAATAATCGTCTACTTTCTGGTCTATTTTCATACATAAGGCGCACTAGATTTTCTTTTAAAGTCAAACAAGCGCTGGATGTTTATCTACAAAAATGTATCTCCCAAAACCTGTTTTTTTTTTTGGGTGAGTAAAGTGCTTCCATTTATTTACAGTTAGTTTAGATTCACAGATTTACAAAAAAGCTGGGTGCAGCAGCATTAGCAGCTAACCACTGCTAATATTAGGGCAATATTAGCTAGCGGTTCTTTCCATGAACTTGTTTTAAGATGGTGCACACGCAGAATACAGTCCAACAATACTCACCTATTAACGATGAAAGAGCTAGTGCTTAGCACAGTTAACAGCTAATGCTAATGCTGCTCTAGCAGTGCTAACCGGGGTTAGCAGCAGGCTACAGTCCTATATTACTCACCTCTGAATAGCGAAAGAGCTAGCGCTTAGCTCGGTTAGCGGCTAATGCTAATACTGCTGGTGAACTAAACTAAAACTCCTGCATAATGCTGTTCTTCAGCAGAGTGGATTTACTGCTCCTTAATACCTAACTGGTAAAATTCATACACAAGGCTCACCGGATTATAACACACACTGACGATTTTTGAGAAAATAAACATTTCAGAATGTTTTTTTATTAAACAGAAATCTTTTTTCTTTATAATGTAGGAATATGGCCGCTGCACCGATCTCCTGGCCCAACCCCATGAGGGCTATCGGAGCTCAGAATCTGCTCACCATGCCTGGAGGGGTCAGCCTGTCCGGGTATCTACACAAGAAAGGGGGGAGCCAGTTTAGCCTGATGAAATGTAAGTTGTAACTGTTGTTCTTTAGAGCTTTAAAAATTTAGACCCAAATTAAAGAAAATTAATTCTTTTATTTATTCATTTACTAATGCATGTATTATATTATTGTATTATATTATTATATTTATTATATTCGAATTAAATTGCATTGACCAAAACAATAAAGAAATATACTAATGCATCTCTAAAAATTAGAATATTACTGAAAAGTTACTTTATTTCAGTAATTCAGTTCATGGTGGAAAACACATATATTATATAGATGTATTAAACACAGATTGATCTATTTTGAAGTGTTTATTTATTTTATTGTTGATGATTATGGCTGATTAACCAAAAAATCAGTGTCTCAGAAATGTTTAATATTATATAAGACCAATTGTACTTTTGGCAGTGTGGGCAGTGTCCTGCTGGAAAATGAAATCCACATCTCCATAAAAGTTGTCAGCAGAGAGAAGCATGAAGTGCTGTAAGATTTTGTGGGAAAACTCTGCACTAATTTTAGACTTGAAGTAAAACACAGTGGATCAACACCAGCAGATGACATGTCTCTCCAAACCATCACTGAAACTTCACACTAGACCTCAAGCAGTTTGGACTGTGTGTCTCTCCACTCTTCCTCCAGAATCTGACCTCTTGATTTTCTAATGAAATGTAACATTTACAGATGGTCAGCGATGGTTTGGACAGCCATGTTCATCTGCTGGTGGTTTTTATTGACTGTAAGCTATTATCATCAACAATAAGGAAAATAAAGGCTTAAATAGATCAATCTGTGTGTAATACATCTATTTAATATATGAGTTTCACATTTTGAACTGAATTACTGAAATAAAGTAACTTTTCAAAAATATCCTTTTTTTAGATGCACTAATCTATCTAATAATATACATTTTGGCCATATTGTCCAAGCCTTTGGTATATTGAGAAAATAAAATTTGTTAAATATAAACCATCTCCATACACTAAACCAGCATCTCCTCATGATGTTTTGGCAGCATTAGAAAGAAAACTAGCTCTAGTGTTTTTTAGAGTCTGCTTTAGGCTATGGAATGAGTGAGATGAAAGAATGTGGTTTTGAGAATGCTGGAATATTTACGTATGATTTTGTGCCAAACCCACAGGGCCTCTACGCTACATTATAATCCACAGAGGCTGCGTCTACTATTTCAAGACGAGTACCTCAGCTACACCACAAGGGGCGTTCTCCCTCAACGGCTACAACAGGCAAGTTCACTTCTCTGCTTATGTGGGTCATTATTAAAACACTGTGCCTTTTAAACATATGACAAATATATATTTTAACTTGCAAGCATGCGTCCGTCCTGTTTATGGCAAGCTGCACAACAGGGTGGACAATTAAATAAATTAATTTTAATTACCCTGATATTTTACCATGACAGGGTGGACAGCTCAAGCTTTATCTCAACTAAATACAGTGAAATTATTAATATTAATTGTTGAACATGCAGCAGAAATAAAATAAAACAATGGATGAAAGTTGAGATGTCAAAGGTTACTTTTATTATAAAGTGTCGGGGTTTGTTTCATTTATTTATTTACTTTTATATTCTAATCCTTATTAACTGTTAACACAATAGCAGCTATTCTTCCTAACATAAATAAATAAAGATAAACCAAAAAAATAAACCAAACAAATTAAAAATACTAGAAAGAAAAGTTTTTCTTTTCTTCATACATACTAAAATATATAGATAAGTAGAATAAAGAACATAAAAAATAAAATTTATTATGTTATTCCAAGATGACAGGATGGACATTTTAAGATTTTAATCAAAATAGCTAAATTAATCATTGAAATGTCTAAACTATGAAAAAAACCTTGAAGAAACTACCATAAGAAATAAATTAGTCAACAAATGGGATGTGGCTAAAATACAACCCTTGTATTTTATGCATAAAATGTAAAAAAAAAAATGCAGAAACTGTGAAAAAGAAAGTGAAAGTTCTCTAATTTTATAAAAATATGTTTATTCACCCTATATAGAAATATATAGCTACAAAGTTTTTGTGTGCAATTTAATCAACTATGCTGCAAAACAAAAAGCACATGATACTGACCCGCATGAAAAAGCAAGTCAACATGTAGAGTCTATAAGACTAAAGTCTAAAGACGCTTTAGTTTATCTTCACAGTGCTGATTAATGCGTCTAAAGTTAGGGTTTGTTCTACATAGGAAGCTCAAAGCGGACCCTTGCTTTAGTTGCTCTGGTTATTTACGCCTTTTCACACCAGTCGGCCACATCCTGTCCCCAATCGAGACCCTTGAATGCGAGCCCGAAAAGGTACAAGGGTTTCGGTTCTGCCCACAAGAGCACACAGAGGAGCAGAGCATTCTCTGAGATCCATTTTCTACTTTCAAAAGAAGCTTATAAATGAAAGAAAGAGCTTGCAGACACTGAGGAAACCGTCAGTAATCCTCTCAGTTCCTGCCTGTGTGGGCCCGACGTGGCGTAGGCAGCCCGTGTGTAATTACTGAGTGCAGTCACCAGTCCCAGCTGTGGCCTGGTAAAAATACTCCCTTAATACAGCTGCAGGCAGGCACTGATCTCCTGTCAGTGAGGAGCATCAGCACGGAGAGAGCCCCACCAGACACAGCGTAGCCACGAGTGGCCGTAGAGTGAGCTTAGTGTAGATACTGAGCTGTGAAATTTTAACAGCTGATGTTCAGAGTGATGTAAAATTCAGTCATCCAAGACTAGCTCCAATTTTGGAGCATTTCTATTGGTCCATTCATCATCATTTTAGCACAGAATAAAATTTAAATCAAGCAAAAATCACTTTTTTGCTTACATTTGGAAACAAGAATCAGAATTACTTAACTGGTGACTTCCGTGCTTGTTTTGAGTTCAAGTGACTTAAAATAAGTTGAAAACTAAATTAAGACTGATTAAATTATTATTACTAAAATAAGAAAAGTAATTGCACAATTACAGTGCTTAGTAAGATAAAAAAAATCTTACAGAAACAAAATACAATGCATAGATTTTGTATTTTGCAAATCTTAGCAAGTGAAATTACCTAATTTAAAGGCAATAAATATGTTTTTCTCTCTGATAAGAAGTTCTGTCTTACTGAGCATCATAAATGTAAGATTATTTGACTTATTTTAGTAATAATTGATTTTAATCTATTTGACCTATAATTTTCACCTTGTTTTAAATAATTTGAATTTAAAAACGGCACAAAAAGTCACCAACCAAGTTATTCTGTTTCTTGTGTTTAAATATAAGCCAAACTATCAGGGAAAATAAATGATTTAGGGAAAATAAACTTCACATCACACTTACTAAGAAAAACTTTGCTTACCCTATTGGCAGATTTTGTTTCTTAGTATAAGCATATACCTTTCAATTTAAATACACAGCTCTGAAAAAAAATTAAGACACCACTTCAGTGTCTGAATCAGTTTCTTTTATTTTGCTATTTATAGGTTTATGTTTGAGTAAAATGAACATTATTGTTTTGTTCTTTAAACTATGGACAACATTTCTCCCAAATTCCACATGAAAATATTGTCATTTACAGCATTTATTTGCAGGAGAGATGAGAATGAGAAATGGCTGAAAAAAACAAACAAAAAAGATGCAGAGCTTTCAGACCTCAAATAATGCAAAGAAAACAAGTTCATATTCATAAAGTTTTAAGACTTTAAAAATCAATATTTTGTGTAATAACCCTGGTGCTTTTGGATAACTTTATGCTTCTCACTTCTGGTGCAAAAATTCAAGCAGTTCAGTTTGGTTTGATGGCTTGTGATAATCCATCTTCCTCTTGTATATTTTCCAGAGGTTTTCAATTTGGTAAAATCAAAGAAACACATCATTTTTAAGTGGTCTCTTTTTTTTTCTAGAGTTGTATTCTCTTGTGTTGTATTTATGTTTTGGCAAAAATATTTATTGCAGTGTGCAGTCACATTGCTGATTTATAGTATAGTTTTAATAATTATGAAAAATGTGATTTTCTTCAATTTCTTTATCATGTGATAAATGGCAGATAAGCTTTATAATGCTATAAAAGTCCAGAAGCTGTTTTATTCATTTGAATAACTAGCTCGTGTTTTCGTTTGCAGGGTCATGCGAGCAGCAGAAGAGACGACGTCCAGCAACGTTTTCCCATTCAAGATCGTACACTTCAGTAAGAAGCATCGTACGTGGTACTTCTCAGCAGCGAGTGAAGACGAGAGAAGGGTGAGATGTCGATTTATCTCATGCTTCATCAGGGCTGTCTAGACTGGGGGAGGGCTTGCTGTTAAGTTTACTGTTTAGCATGTGTGTTAAAAGTTACGTTGCATACCAGGGTCAGTATATAAAAACTGTATGATTCTTAACCAGGGATGTAAAGTATATAGTTTAGTCTTGGACTGCACAGGATTTTAGTAGAGATTTTCCATTCAAATTAAAGTACTGTCTTTAAGTAGGCTTAATCACTGTCTGGGTAATGTACCTTATATCTTAAGAATGTATTGAAATGTATTGATCATCCTTATACAGTACTTATACATATTTTACTATATGCGATTCATTATGGAACAGATAAGAATCTTCTTATTCCTAAAGTCTTTGATGTTCCTCATCTTCAACAGAAATGGATGCGTCATCTGAGGAAGGAGATAAACTACTATACCGACAAGAAAGATTTTCATGACCCGGGGTAAATCTTTTTCATGTTTTAATGCTATCTTAACTGTAAAGCTTTATTATTTATACAAACACACACATCAGATCAGATCATATTGGTATCAACTAATATTCAGCATTAAAAGACTGGATCAGGGTGGAGCAAAATAATCCTTTAATCTTTTTATATCTGGAATTTAAACATACTTTTGCTACTTTTTATTCTATTAGAAAATAAAATTGGATCAGATTAAAAAAAGATTTTAATATAAAATTGGTCATATGACTTTAAGTTGGACTGAATAGACTGAATAATCTATGTCACACTACAGTGTTTAGCCCAAAATATGCCTTGATTCAAGCTGGAAAGTCCCACAGAAAAGTTGTGAGGGTATAATGGGATGTTGTGGTTCCTATGAATGAACTTTTTTTTTTGTTTGATTTCAGTGGAAGTCAATGAAAAAAAAAACATTTTATTCATTGACTATAGTTATTTTGGAGCATTTCTATAGGTCCATTCATCGTGAATACCCTTTTGTACACAATGTGAAAAAACAATGAAAAACACTTTGGGGCATTTCTATTGGTCCATTCACTTATTAAATTAATTAATGCTTCATAAAGTTGGCATCACTTATTTCAATTAAGGCAAGGCAAGTTTACTTATATAGCACCTTTCATACACAACTGTCATTCAAAGTGTTTTACAAATTAGAAAATACAAAGAGAAGTCACATAAAATACAAGGAAAAGAATAACAATAAAATGAAAATAATAATAATAAGAATAAGAATAGAAACATAGGAATTTCTATGTCAAACAAATTTAGAAATTAATACATACATTTTTCAGTTCAGTCGAGTCAGTAAACTAAGTGACTGGAGTAAACTAAGTTGTTTTAGAGTTTTTAATATATGGTGACTTATCTGGCGTGGTTTATGTTTAGGCAGTGCAACATTGATGAGTAAAACATTTCCCACCATTCCCAACGGCTCCTGGACCTTCACTCACCATCAGTGTGTAGTCTTTCCCCTTGGCTACCTTTCGCTGTGTGCTGATTTATAACTGTACTGTGATATACAGTAGTTAAATGGTCTTATTTAAAGTTGAATCTGACGTTGCTGGACTTGACAGTGCTGTTCCGAACCCTGCCTGTGTTTTTAAATCTGGACCTTGAATCCAGATTCCAGTCCTGGATTTTGTTCTAACAAGGTTTTAAGAGATTGGCTACATACTATAGATTACAATGTCCAGGAACTGGATTCAGGATCCAGATCTAACCCCTTTACGGGCCAGCATTTTTGTCCATTTTATGCCTGATATTACACGTCTACATCTTGAGGATTTCTATTTAAATATTAGATAAGCAGGTTTCATAATCCTAATTATTATTGTAACAGGAAATATTTAAATATATATATATATATATATACACATTGAAATGAAAAAAATATATAATGAATAAAAATCATGAATTCATGTGTGCTTTCCTAATTTTTTACAGATTTTAAAATCAATTTTTTTTTTTTTAAAGTTCATGTCCTCATGTCCTTCATGTCCTTAACAGGCCAAGGTCTGTTAAGGGGTTTTAAAGACCTTGTAATTTACTTACTTTACTTTGATACATATTAAACTTCATGAACCAACAGAAATGTTCCAAAATCACTTGAAATACTTTTTCCACTAAAAAATAAACTAGTTTGTTTCCTTCTTCTTTAAATTTGCCACTCTAGGGTTTTTTTTGTGTGAAAGAGCAAAGATATATTAAAATAAAGTGTTGAGTGTGCTTTACAATATTGTTGACAGAAGTAGAACTCTATTAATGTTTTTCCTGGGAGTTTTTCACACCATCAGCTGTGACCACTTCCCTTTTCTGATAAATGGGCCTTATAAGCAAGTTACAGGGCCGTTTTCAGTCTGTATGAGTTGCATGGCTGCCCATAGGGGAACAGCAGTTCAGTGGTAGAGTGGAAATGTTTTTAGTTACATGATTAATGCTAAACTAATTTATTCTTTTATATGCTTTTCTAGTGAATCGGACTCCGATGCTGAGAGTTTCTATGGGCCGATAGAGAGCCCTCTGGAAATCACCGAAGTCTCAGATCACCCTGACTCAGGTAGGGTGTGGCCTACAGGCAGCCTTTACAATTACATACATACACACTGTACATACATACACAATGCTTACACAAGCCTAATGCTTAAAGGCCTGATCAAGGAAAAATAAATATTCAATATTTATTTGCTTATTTAGGGCAAAAAATAATGTTTAGATCTTTAAAATACTGAGTTCAGGTTATCTTAAAACAAGATACAGAAATAATATACAGTGATTTAAATGTGCGTTATCAGGCAGTTGAGCGAATGTTAAAGGGTTAAAATTGCAAAAACCTCGGTGACCTGAGATTAATAATGCTTATTTGCTGTTTTTTTGTTTGTGTTTGTAATTTTTAGAATTTATAATAAGCGATGAGGAGGACTATCTTCAACCTGATGGACCAACAGGTAGCTGCCCTTATTATCTATGCCAGGAGTTCTTAACCTACAAGGAACCTTAGGAAAAATACCTGACAAAATGAATAATGAATGCATTTATTTAGCTTTTTAAAAATTTGACCTTGTAATGACAAACCAATGGTAAAATATATGTGTGCAAATCTTTGTAATTTACTGTTTGTTTGACATCACAAAGTCACATTTTGAAAAAAAAAATTACAAAATGTTTTCATTACTCCAGTTTCGTCCGGTATTTTTTCTATGGTCCCTAATGTACATTACATTGCTAAAGATGTGAAAGCGTTGTGTAGTGTGCCTTAATCTTGGTCAAATATAATAATATACAGCTCTGGAAAAAAATAAGAGATCACTTAAAAATGATGAGTTTCTTTGATTTTACCAAATTAAAAACCTCTGGAAAAAAAATCAGCATGCCAAGATGCATAAAAACTGTGAAACCAGGGTTATTCCACCAAATATTGATTTCTTAGCTCTTAAAACATTATGAATATGAACTTGTTTTCTTTGCATTACTTGAGGTCCGAAAGCTCTGCATCTAAATGACAATATTTTTATTTGGAATTTTGGAGAACTGTTCGTAGTTTATAGAATAAAACAACAATGTTTATTTTACTCAAACATAAACCTATAAATAGCAAAATCATAGAAACTGATTCAGAAACTGAAGTGGTCTCTTAATTTTTTCAGAGCTGTTAAGAGAAGTTAAGTTTAATAAAAAATATAAAGGACAGGTTGAGGTTTTAGTTTGTTTTTCCTGTATTAAAACAGGTTAGAAGTCTCTTATCTATGCTTTTGATTTTTTGTGGAATTTTACATTTTAATATGCAGTTTTTGTATTTGAATTATTTGTGGCATCAAATGAACTTGCCAAATAATTACTTATTATTCTCTTTTTTCCATGACCTTTTCAGTTCGGCCAACAGCGCCACCTCCATCTTACCCTCCACCCCCTGTTCCGAATGTGGAAGACAGAATCACCCCCCCATCCACCCATCCCAAAGGACATTTACCTCCATTGCCCCCTCCACCCAATAAGACCCCCCCGTGTCCTGAACGCAACAAAACCTCACTTAGCTTCCCAAGCCCTCCTCCCCTGTTACCCCCTCTCCCATCTAAACCAGTTCTAGACAGGTTCCCAAAGCCCTCCCTGCCCATTCCTTCACCCACCTACCCGAAAAAGCCCGTAGCTGGAAGAGTGTCTGGATCAACCCTCCCAGTGTGTGAGAAAAGGCACGGTTCTTCAGTGGTCATAACGAGCCCGTCCACCCTGCCCATCTGCCGAGAACTGGAGGAGAAGGTGGTTTTAAACACTGGGGAAAAACCAAAGCCGTTCAGCATACACAACAACCACAAACTGGCGCCCAAACCAGAGGAGAGGAAGCCCAACTGTTCCAGTCCAATAGGCAACAAGTCTCCTAACATGCTGCCCAAGCCTCCACCACCAGGGATCAAGCCTAAACTTGGACGGCCATCTCTCCAGTAGGTGTCCTCTTTCATTGGTTTCATTCATTTCATTGATTTTACTCTTTTACTTATTTTTTAAAGGGCCCAAAATAGCATCTGCCCACAGATATGGCATAATCTGGCCATACTACAGTGCCCCCTAGGTGTAAGCATATGTATGAGTCCATTAATGGGTGTGTGGCACCCTTTGATGGATGGTGTCGGGCACTCTTTCCAGGGTGTATTCCATCCAGGAACAAGCATGTGAAAAGATTAAGTAATGTTTCAGTGCTTAAAACAATAAATATTTAAATATGTAAAGTTTTACACCAATAAAAAGTGGAAATTAAAATGTAGCCCCTTTACTTCCTGGTCCAGCTGACTAAGGTGCTGTCACCATGATCCAAGGATCTCTTTGTCTCTTTGAATCCCATATCATGCTGCTTTGGCATGAGCAGGCAGAGTCTGAGATAGCACAATTGGCCATCCCAATGCTCTCTCTGGTGTGGGTCCTCCGTAAATCACTCCTTAAATCACCAGATCCCTCCTAGTGTTGGGAGCATTACTAGTAATAAAGTAACATTATATAAACATGGGTTATTGGGATTATTGGGATAATTGGCGTTCGAAAATGGGTAGAAAAGAGATTGCAAGTTTGAATCTCGGATCAAGCTTCTTTGGCATCAGCAGCCGGAGTCTGAGAGAGAGCACAGTTGGCATTGTTTTCTTTTGGGGTGGGCAGATGTCATTTCCTCCAGTCATCACTCCCATTGTGATATCGTCTGTTGGCTGATGTATCAGAGCTAGTGAAAAGAGGCAATGGCTGTCTTAACTTGTATTTGAGGAGTGCTGGCTTTCACCCTCCTAATGTTGGGGGCATAACTTGGGGTAATTGGGATAACTGGGGTAATTGGCCTGCCAAATTGGGTAAAAAAAAAAATAATTTAGGATACATTTTTAATTTAATTGCGGTTCACAGATCATATGGCATCAGCATCAGCAGCTGGATTCAGAGAGAGCACAATAAAACTTGTTAATAAAGAATCCAAAAGCAGCTTTCAGGGTTTTTTACTGTCATAAAAAATCTGGAAAAGCCATGGAATTTGAAAATAGCAATTTCCAGGCATGGATAAGTTTTGGAAAAAAAAAACCCTGAAAGTTTTGGAAAACTATTTTCAGTTAATTAATACATCAGCTCAGAGTTTTCTCAGATTCATTTTAGGCCTACTATAATCAATTCTCATTATAGTTTTAGTTGATTTTTGGTTTTATTGTCCATGTCTGCACTGATGTTTTAACAATCATATAGTCCTGGAAATTTGTCTTGAAGGCATAGAAAAGTCATGAAAGAAAGTAATAAAAATACACTAAAGCTTTAGACTTTAGCTTTAGCTTTAGAATTGGAATGTGCACATTTTCACACCATTTTCCCCTCAGAAGATCGTCTCCTGACGGCCAGAGCTTTCGCTCCTCAGTGGAGGAGAACCCCCTGACCAAGAGGGTCCGAGCGAAGCACAGCGACGAGGAGTCTGACGATGATTACGAGAATGTGAGTGAACCTCATATCCACACCTCCCACTGCTCACCGGATCATAAGTTACACTGCAGTTAGAGTCACTTCCTCAATAACACTTACACTTAAAATAGACTGACTCTGCGTGGGATTTACATCATGCGCTCTTATTAGCTCTGTTGTGTTTTTCTGGTGTTAAACAAACTGTTCGGAAGGTTTATTTTTAGAATAGAAGCTTCAGTTTACCCTGAAAAAAAGATTTTCATTTTAATGTATTTTTTTAGGTGCAGTTGCCTGACTCTGTGTTTGTGGACACCACAGAGACCAGTGCTGTCGAAAAGTAAGACACATTTTTGGATTGTTTTTATTTTAAGGCTGTGTAGGACTCTCACAATAACCATATTTGGATAGAGAAATAATAGAAGAGATATGACTACAATTACACATTTTAAGAGCAATGGACTTTTACAATATTTATGCTATTCAGAAAATATAATTGGAATATAAAAATTCAAGGTATATAAGTAAAGATAAATAAAAAAAAAATGGCTCACAGTCTCATACATGTTTATAGGCTGTCTTGGGAAAAATTAAGGTTAGCAAAAAATGATGAAGGTATGTAAAAACACACACAGTTATTGTGACAGGCCCAGGGCTGCACATTATAAAAATATAATATATATTTTTTATAATGTATATATATATATATATATATATATATATATATATATATTATATAACATAATATATATTTTTTCTGTAATATATATTGCAGTATTAAAAATAAATACAGTACTTCCCCAGAAATCCCCTGATTTTTTTTAGAAATCAGTGATCCAACATGTGATAATAATAATAATTTTGTGTATCCAAGACTAGCACAAAAATATGTGCAAAAACAGTGCAGATTTTTCTTTGGTAAAAAAAAAAAAATATATATATATATATATATATATATATATATATATATATAGTTTGAATTGATTTAATGTGACATTGCATATAAAGTGATGGGACTAATAATAATAATATATGTAATTGTGCAGCCCCAGTTTTTTTAAATAAAATTTGATAAATACATTTAATTCTGAGAGTTTGAGAGCCACATTCAACAAGCACTGTATAGATCTATTAATATAACTCTGTTTCCTGTAGTTTTTATAGGGCATTTTAAAACCACAGAGGTATAATAACGTTCTTGTCAAAAAGAAAATCTATTCTCTGTTTCCCTCTAGTGGACTGTAGTTGCAGTTAGGTACTAAAATGAGTCTGTTTACACATTATTTCACTGTTTAGTACAAAATCTTCTCTATGGTATAAGGAAATGGGATTCAAAATCATCCAGGCATAGATTTGTCACAATTTTCCATTCATCTTCTCTCCATGCCAGTCTTTCTATTAACCTTTAGAGAATCATACAGTATGCTGACTTCATAATAATAATTATATACAGCTCTGGAAAAAAAGAGACCACATTAGTTTCTGAATCAGTTTCTCTGATTTATAGGTATAAGTTTGAGTAAAATAAACATTGTTGCTTTATTCTATAAACTACATTTATCCCAAATTCCACATAAAATTTTTATTTAGAGTTTTCAGACCTCAAAAAAAGTTCATATTCATAAAGTTTTAAGAGTTCAGAAATCACTATTTGGTGGAATAACCCTGTTTTTTAATCACAGTTTTCTTGCATCTTGGCATGTTCTCCTCCACCAGTCTTTCACACTGCTTTTGGATAACTTTCTGCCACTCCTGGTGCAAAAAATCAAGAAACTCATTATTAAAACTCATTATTATTCCAGAGCTGTACATTCAAAAATATTAAACCTTAAGACTAAACTAAACTAACTAAAACTAATTAATTAGAGTTAATTATTGCTTGTATAGATTTGTAAAGGTTGTGAATAAGAGCATCATAGAGTTCATGCTCAAAGCTGAAGTTTTTAAGACTGAAGAATTTATGCAAATATATTTCTCTCTCTATTTCTGTTTTACTTATGCTTCCTCTTTTTTTCCGCTGTAGATTATTTAAAGAGGAGTTCAGCTCTCCAAAGGATGGCCTCTACTGCATCCGAAACTCAGGAACAAAGACATCAAAGGTACGACACAGTGTGATATATATAGAGATAAGCAGCAGGATGTTATGCAGTACTGAACTGTGGGTGGTGTTGTGTGTATTTGTTGAAATGTACTAACTCTGTTCTTCTGGCAGGTGCTGGTTGTGTGGGATGTGAGTCTGAATAAGGCCAGAAACTACCGTGTGTTTGAGGAGGTAACTATCATAAGCAACTACACTATACTGCATATAGTAATTCACTCAGTCAATCAATACAGAGTCTACAAACTTCCTGTAGCTTCAGGTTACACTTTAGATTTTGAAGGAGTTTTTTTAGATTTTGCTGTATATGGATATATGTTTGAGTAAAATGAACTTGTTTTATTATATAAACTACATACAACTTTTCTTCCAAATTCTATCATTTAGAGCATTTATTTGCAGAAAATGAGAAATGGCTGAAATAAAAAAAAAGATGCAGACCTCAAATAATGCAAAGAAAACATTTTTTATTCTTGTTCGTATTCATAAAGTTTTAAGAGTTCAGAAATCAATATTTGGTGCAATAACCCTGGTTTTAATCACAGTTTTCATGTATCTCGGCATGCTCTCCTCCACCAGTCTTACACACTGCTTTTGGTGCAAAAAAATCAAGCAGTTCAGCTCGGTTTGATGGCTTGTGATCATCCATCTTCCTCTTTATTCTTTATTATTATATTCCAGAGGTTTTCAATTTGGTAAAATCAAAAACTCATCATTTTTAAGTGGTCTCTTGTTTTTTCCAGAGATGTAACTTTAACACATATTTTTTGGCTACATGTTCTTGAGACGTTTGAATGTTTAAACAGACAAATCCCTGAAATAAAAGTAACTAAAGGGAAATAAAGGAGGACGAGTAATGACAGAGTTCACTCTGAAACCCAAACACATCTTCAGACTCAGCCAAAACATCATTATCCACACTTATGGTTTTGTGGGTTTCCTCTAACTATAACTCTCTCTCTCTCTCTCTCTCTCTCTCTCTCTCTCTCTCTCTCTCTCTCTGTCACTCTCTCTCTCCCTCTATCTCTCTCTCTCTCTTCACCTGCAATCTGTAGGACTCGACAGTATTCCTGGAGACAGATGTGGGCTTCCCGTCTCTGGCAGCGCTGGTGGAGCACTACCACAGCCATCCCCTGCCAAACCACGGCTCCCTGTGCTTGCAGCAGCCTTACGGGTACAAGCCGCCCAGGTGACAAGCCGCCTGCTGCTGCTGCCGCTCAGCATCATAAACACCACATAGACTCTCCTCAGCTCAGATACAACTGCGCCCCCTGCTGGCTATCGTATCTCACTACAACTGCCCTGGTTTACAAGCGCTATGGACAAACTGTGTTTGCCAGAAAAGGTTGAATAGAGGGATGAACAGACTCATGTGAACATGGACGCATGTGAGCAGCTCTGGAACTTTGAAGAAATCTTCATAGATGAACAAAGAGAGCAGTTACAGAGATCAAACTGAAGCCGTACGAAGTTAAACTCACATTGATGGAGACCGAACTGGACTGGATTCAGCAGCTCGAGTCGTGTTGCTGATGGTTTTGTAGCTAGATGGTTCTATTTGCACAGAGACAGAGCGTGTGCACATGCACACTGCCCATATGTGGGCCTGCTGTAAGCTGAAACACGGCCTTTCCCATGCTCACAGAAGGATGGTCACAGAGCAGCTGTACACGTAAAGACTGTTTTTATAGGACAGAGATGTCCGGTTAAATATGGCAATATGATGATATATTGCAATCACAGTTTTCAGGACGAATATTGTACACCATATGTTTTTTTGTTTTTTTTTTACCTACCAAGCTGCCTACAGTAACCATATACATTTCTTACATATATACAGCTCTGGAAAAAATGCAAAGATCACCTCAGTTTCTGAATCAGTTTATCTAATTTCGCTATTTATAGGTATATGTTTGAGTAAAATGAACATTGTTGTTTTATTGTTCTCGTTTCTCTAAAAATATTGTCATTTACAGCATTTATTTGCAGAAAATGAGAAATGGCTGAAATAGGTTCCGAAATTAATATTTGTCGGAATAACCGTTTTTTAATCACAGTTTTCATGCATCTTGGCATGTTCTCCTCCACCAGTCTTACACACTGCTTTCGGGTAACTTTATGCCTGCACTCCTGGTGCAAAAATTCAAGCAGTTCAGTTTGGTTTGATGGTTCGTGATCATCCATCTTCCTCTTGATTATATTCCAGAGGTTTTCAATTTGGTAAAATCAAAGAAACTCATCATTTTTAAGTAGTCTCTTATTTTTTCAGAGCTGTATAGCATGGATAAAAGGTATTAGACACACCCAGCTGGCCAACAACATTGATGGATATTGTTAATTGGTTCAATGCGGCGTTGTAGCGTTGTGTTTACCAAGCAACAACTTTTTAGCAACACTTTATAACGTTCCAAGGAGGTTATCCTATAACGTTACAGAGGAACGTTCTGAAAATGCGTGACGTAATAATGGTTTGCATCAAAACATTATTAGAATATTTCTCACATAACTTTCCCAACTAGACAAATCCTAACATTATGGAAACCAGAGTGTTTACAACATTAAAATAAAATGTATTATTAACATCAAGAAAACTTACATACTTACAAACTAAACATACGAATAACTTTTAACTGTTCAAAAAACGTTCTACCATCCAAAAACTGTTGGTAGCTGGGTAGTCAGGTGATCAAACTCTATGTCAGGATGATGTCTAATTTCTAATGCCTAATGTTAATGAAGTTATTACAGTCACTAAAATCAAACCACTTCCTAACTGTAGTATATTTATATCTATAAATGATTTTGCTAAATTGCTCCATATGAACCTGTTCTCAGGACAGATTCTGAAGTGGGTTTTCTTTGTTAATAACCCATTTACTTTTAAAGGCAGAGTACAGTGCCCCACATGTTGCATTACAAGGCTTTTTCCTACTGGTTTTCAAAATAAAAGCCCCCTGTCTAAAGAAAATAAAATTATGCTACTTATGCTTCGCACTTATTTCCTTTAGTCTCTTTTAGTTGGACTTAAAAAAAATGAAATATGGTATGTATTTTTGCTTAATATAATACATCATATATTTTAAATTACACACGGGCATGGCAAAAGTCATGGGATATGAACTAATATCATGTCTTGTGACTTTTGCCAGGTCACATGGAAGCTATGGAAGATATGTATACATGGACAGTTCATCTCATAATTTGCAGCTCGCTCCCCCAATAGAAACAAGCTTAGAAGAATAACCAAAGGTTTTATATTAGGTCTGTTGTTTAGAGATTGTTGGTTTGAACGCTGGTGATGCTGGGAGTCCAAAATAGCCTAATTATCTCTGTATAATTGGATAGAGAACTGTGCAGTATGTGGGAAAAAATAATTATCTTCTAATAGCTTTGGATAGCATTGTGTACTGCTGGTGCATTGGGTCTGTTCCAGATTATTAAACCATGAAATATTGTGAGGCGTGTCAGGAAACATCAAGTAGCATGATTTCATTAGGTCTTACTTCAGGGTAAACACTTTATGCTTTAATATGTTCTAAGGGGTATTCCAGGACGGCTTCTGAGGAAATGAATGTTATTGAAGTCCTGTACATCTTACATTTGTATAAATTTACACTCATACAGGGTTAAAATACAATATATAAAGGTCTGACTTCATGGAAAAAAAACAATTTCCTCATTTATTTTAAGATAAATGGTTTGTCATAGTGTGTAAACCTAGTTTTAAAGGTTTAAAACCTCTCTGTACATTCCCTACGAAGAAAATAGTTTGCTTTTTTAAGTTATTATTTTTGTAATATTACAAATACCAACACATTTTCATACCTCCCTCTATATTTAGCCTACTGATGTTTAGGTTAAGTTATAAGGAGTGTTTCAGCCTGCAGCCAGCCTGTTTATTTATTTATTTTCTTTTATGATCCTCAGAACAGGGCAGCCAATCAGAACAGAGATCATGTAGATACAGCTCTGTAAAAAAATAAACCACTTCAGTTTCTAAATCAGTGTTTTCATGCACCTTGGCATGTTCTCCTCCACCAGTCTTACACACTGCTTTTGGATAACTTTATGCCTTTACTCCTGGTGCAAAAATCCAAGCAGTTCAGCTTGGTTTGATGGCTTGTGATCATCCATCTTCCTCTTGATTATATTCCAGAGTTTTTCAATTTGGGGAAAATCAAAGAAACTAATTATATTTTTTAAATGGTCTCTTTTTTCTCTTATTTTTTTTCCAGAGCTGTATAACAACCTGTGTAGCTCTAAAATGTATGAAGTGGTTGGAAGTAGTCATATAAACATGGACTTAAAATGACTGAATATTTTGGCACATAAAGCCATACATATTACAAGTGGACCTCAGGGAAAACAAATACAAGAGAAAATACAGGAATTAGTATTTTAAGACAATTGTATAAACTCTAAACCAAATAGAGCACAAAAATGAAAGTTATTTTTAAGCATTGTAAAGTAAGATATAGCCTATTGTTTGTTATAAATGTATTGTAAAGTACTGTAAATATACTGATATTTTATTACAGTTTTAACTGCAGTGTTTAAACTGTTCTTCAGTTTGTACCTCTTTGAAAACCTGAATTGTGAAAATGCACATGCACATATGTAAATAAAGCTGTTTGTACTTTTGTTAAATGATGAATTGTGCTTTTTTAATATAACTAGGAAAGAGTCATACATAAAAAGTCAGTCATACTGTGGATGATGCAAGACTTAGGACACTTTAGACTAATGGACTTTGAACTTTAGTCATTCCTGATGCACATTTAGAAGAAATTCAGTGATTTTTTTAATGCAGCATCAGCAGAATACGGAGTTTTCAGAAATGCTAGTGTCATCAGCACCGAGCCCATTACAAGTAGAGTGATGCACTGAATTGAAAAATGTCCTCTTCTTGACCCTTCAGCGACCTCACTGATATTTCTGCTGAACCAAAAGTCCAGGGAGGGTTTTTAAAGGAACATCACATGCTGGAAAAGTAAAAAAGTACATTACAGATTTATGAGCAGTCTTGTTATTCCAATCTTATTATACCCAAAGCTGATATGCTATTGCTATAAACAGGTATTGGATCAGCTAAGAGTTATAAGAATCAGTTTGTTTGTGTTGTGTCATCATAGTGATGGGAGACCTATACTGATTAGCAGCCGAATGGGTTGGGCAATTGGCCAGATAAATTAGGAGAAAATGGGGGAAAATATATATATATTAAAAAAAAAAAAGGAAATGGGCTATTACCAGAGAATCTCTAATAGAAAAGAATACCCACTTATGAATCTCTTCTGTGTTTGTTTTGCCACCAGAGGGCGCTCCCGAGAGAGTTAAAAATGAATGGGTTCACATGGAGCACCTAAGCAAAATTACAGTTTATTAATGATTATAATTTTTCACACAAAAAATTCAACTGTATTTCCTCATTTATTCATTTCCTCAACAAAGAACAATATTACATGTTTCAACACCAAGTACATCATTTTTAAAGCTTTAAAACCCCACGGTAAAAGCATTTTATACATGTTCTTAGAGAGAAGCTAAAATATATAGGTACATTTTCTTTATTTTATAGCAAAATACATCATTCTACTATCCAAAAGTAAAGGAAAATCCTGGAAACCCGGATATTTTCTATTTTAATTTGAGATTTTATCCCTTTAGCTCCATTCAGTCCCATTCATTTTGGACTCACGAGTATTTGAGTACTCCCTCTAGCGGTTAAGAGAAATTTTCAGATTTTATGATATAGTAAGGAGAGATAGGAAGTGTAGTCTCTCCATTTCTGTCAGTGATTCTTAAACTGGCAGCCCAAGCAGTTAGCCTACTTTTAAGGACATTTTCCTCATTTTACTACGACTTTATTCTCGTAATATTGCAACTTTATTCTTGAATGCCATACTGTACGTCTTTTTTCTTGTAATACTATACTTTATTCTTGAAATATTACAATTGTGTTTTCAAAATGTACATTTATTCTCTATTACAACTTTTTCCTTAGAAGATTACAACTTTATTCTCGTAATATTGCGACTGTGTTCTCAAAATATTACTCTAACCTTGCAATATTATGACTTTATTCTAGAAATAGTTATTCTCTAAGTTTTTATTTTTTGAAGAGTGGCCCTAAATTGCTGTGATAAGATACGGACAGAACAGCTTTATAAAGAACAGTGTTGTTGTTTATCATTGGCAGATTGAGTTTAAATCCCCCCCAATGGCTATTGGCACAAAAGTATCCACAATTTTTTTTTTTTCATTCAAAGCCTCTCTGCTCCAATATGCAGCAGGATGAGTTTAGTAAAGCATGTCTACTAAATAAGTCATTATAATGGAGGGTCATAAATATTCAGAGATCGGACATCTTGTTGAGTGAGGGAAAATCAGCTATAGACTGTGTAACATCCTATCAGAGCTCTGAATGGGAAGGGGAAAATATACGGCTTATTATTTGGACATTTGCATTCTGGTTAACGCCTACGTTATCGAGCTCCTATCATAATATTAGGCGAGGAGGATATTAGCACAGAGCCCTTCAAAGCCTTAATCAAATCTGAGGTGTCAAATATGAAGAATTGCAGATGAGAATATACCAGAAGAGAGACATCAGACCTGTGAATCAGAATTAGCTGAGCATGCTGGGTATCTGCAGGCACTGCTGCCAAGCGAAGCACATTCAGCTTTTTAGAGGCCATCCAAGAAAACGATATGGCAGCTGAGAACGTCTGCAATAAAGATGAAGGACAAAAAATCGATAAACAAAGTCGACTAATTAATATAGAGACTGAATGGCAACTTAAGTGCTGGTTCAGGTTATTTTAATCTATGCTCTTGTTGATGTATTGTCACTTTAATTGCTAAACTAGCCCCAATACTTAGTCCAAATGACTTCAGTTTGTTTATTGATGGCCTGCTCATTAACTTACTAATGAAAGGATTTAGGAGTAGATGAGCTTCCATCCATTCATTTCTTCAGTTATTCAATCAGCCATTCATCGAGTCGTTGGTTAAGAGCAAATTTGTGATGATTACCAAATAACATTATGACCACCTCCTTAATTCTACATGCTTTATCATTTCTTTAACTCCGCTGATCATATGGGTGCTTATATGTGCTTCATATAGAACTACAGCTATTATTATTCGGTAGTGGGTTATTCTTATTCTTAGCACTGCAGTGACACTGGCATGGGGGATGATGTGTTAGTGTATGTTGTGTTGTGTTTAAGAGAGAATTAAACACAGCAGTGCTGCTGGAGTTTGTAAACACTGATGGAAATCAGCTTTCACTGTCTGGATGTAATTTACACGTTAAACTTTCCCTTTAGGTTGAATCATTGCTTGCTTCAAAGGATTTCTTGAAACATTTGAACATTCAGACTGACACAACATCACCAAAACCCAGAGTTTTTTTCTGTAAGAATAAATTTGGCATCTGGCACCATCTCTCCTTAGTTAACTTTAGAATGGTGGGTACCAAAAACAAATTCAACAACAATTCAAACACAGTAACCCATCTATTAGAACACAAACTATAAAAAAACAGCTTTACCCTAGAACACTAATGTTGCGTATACAATGTATGACAGGTTTTGGAACACTTCTCTAATTTTACAACATACAACATCACATACCATGGATTATTGGAAAATCAGGTAATCCTTAACAGGTAATGTCCTAACAAAGAAATGCTGCTGGGAACTTAGTCTTTGGTCCACCCATTCCTGGAACATGTGAGTGTCTGATTTAAACACACAAACACCAACATCAGGTAAACATCAGGTAAAATACACCCATAAAATATCTTACTCTCTATTGCCAACGTCGGATGAAAATCACCTGAACGCATGCCAAAACATAGATGGGAGGAGAGAATCAACCATAACATTAATGACATCAATGAGTCCTGAAGCTACCCGAAGTCCCATGCAACTCAGACAACAGCAACACAATGAAATCACATTAAAAATAGCGTTCTAGGGTTAAGAAAATTAGAGCTAAATTTTATTCCTTATTACCTAAACGTAATTCACAAGTACTGCAAAGCATTAAAGAAGCACTTCTACACGTCTTTTTTTGAGAAAGATACCCCTCTAAAACTGACTGAAGTTAAAACAAAAGTCTTGGAAAATGTTTTGCAAAGTGATCAGTGCAGAGAAATCTGTTATTTAATGTCCCAGAACGTAAAACTTTCTGTTTCATAGTATACTTTCCTCATAAATGTAAAAGATTCAGATAGATACACCTATCATCATAAAGAGCCAAAGTTTGGTATTTCTTCACTGACAACCCAGTGTATAATTGGAGTTTTTTAATGTATATATATATATATATATTTTTTTTTTTATCCAAACAGAGTAACACAACTATTAGGGCACAAACTAACAAAGAAAATGCTGTAGTTTTTTATAAATTATTATAAATTAACTTCATAACAGTTACGATAGCTAACCTAACTATAAAAGGTTAATGTTGCTTTTAAGTAAAGCAAAATGTTCAAATGAACAAATGCTACTAGAGAGCTTAGTTATATCAAGTTATTTCCTTATATTAGGCTTAAACACTGGTACTATGAAACAGTTACAATCCACCAGTACCAATTAAACATTTTAATTTAAGAAATACTATTTTAAACTAGGTTTAATTGTCTCTGTTGCTTACTGTAAAAAAACAATAGCTGAGGATTAGGTAAGCAATAGCTACAAAAATCAAATGTTACTGGTGTTAATGCTTCTTGGCCATGACCACAGCCAGGGAGCTATTTGCACTAAAACACTCCCTACTCATTTAGACATAATTGAGTGTTAAAGCACAGGAGCCACTTCAGCTGCTATAACTGCTATTCTCTATCTGTAAACACAGTGCATGGCTTCACATTGGCACTGGCTGGTAGTAGATAGAGGGTAGTGCAGGGCTTCTCAATCACCGTTCTGCACAGTTGTGTTTTCCTCACTCTGAGAGTCCTGGCCCAGCTCACGAGGAGGCTGTTAATTAGTTAATGAGTTGAATCAGCTGTGCTAAATGAGGGACAGAGTGGGAGTTCTCTGAGTTTGGATGGAGAAGCACTGGCGTAATGAGTAAAGACTCACAGAACTCTCAGGGTTACATTCACTGCCCAGGCTAGTTCACCAGCCTCCATTAATAAAGGCTGGATTTCATCAGGATTTAAACCTTAACACGCCCTCTTTGTCACAATAAAAAAAAAAACAATATAAATGAGCTGCTCAATTAATTAAACTGATTAAATTGTGTTTTTTTTTCTATCAATATTCAGAACTGGGTCTGGGCTCTCATGTGTTAAGTTTTAACAAGTTTAATACTAAAAATGCAATAAATAATGTGTGTTAATAATATATGATCTATTATCAATAAAATATGTTTAATTATAATTTTTGCAACAAAACATGAAGCTGAGCTGCTCAATTACTTTAACTGATTAAATTGTGTTTTTTATCAATACTCAAACCTGGGTCTGGGCTCTTACAGGTTAAGTTTTAACTAGTCTAATAATACAAATGCAGAAATTGTGTGTATGTATACTAATATATAATCTATTATTAATATAATATTTTTGTATTAAAATGTCAATGTTTAACACCTTTATACCTGCATTAGTAAATAAATATATATATATATATAGTCAGTAGTCTAGCTGCATGTGCTCATGTATGAGCTCTGTGGCGGAGAACGGGTTAATACCGCCTAAATGACATGTTGAAGGAGAAGAGAAGGGGGTGAAAAGCGCGCACACGCGAGCACGCACGCACTCATGAACGCTCGCGCACGCTCGCGCACATAGGCACACTTACATACACACACGGGCGCGCGCGCACGCACGGCAGGCAGGCAGGCGCGCGCGTTGATTAGCTGCACGTTCATTCGTTCGCGCCATCATTCAGTATCAAAAAAGGAGAGAAAGGGAGCGGGCGGGGAAAAACGAGGACATGGACGGCGGAATCTCCGCGAGGCGCTCGCCACCGACCGGCCGTGAATGAGAATATATATATAAAGGGGGCGGAATAAAGACGCGGCTGCCGCTGCGGTTTCTGTTTGTCCGCCGAGAGGACCGTTCCGCCGGTGGAGCCGCGGGAGGAGGACGAGGAGCGAGGCCAGAGAGCGCGGCGCGGGTCCGGGCTGAACAGCGAGACATGCTCCCCTCCGTCCTGGGGCTTCTGCTCCTGCCCCTGTGCCTCCAGCCAGGCAGCTTCGCGGGAGGTGGGTGTAGGCGAGGTGGTGCTGGGAGCGGGGCTCAGGCTGTAGGGGCGCTCGGCGTTTGGCCGGGAGCAGCTGGCGGCGGTTAGTTAGCGTTGAATGGCGGTGATTTACGCCTTATTGCGGAGCGCAGGGTGATGCAAGCTGGTTTGCTGGTGTGTTTTTTATGATTATTAATAATAATTGAGCTAATTACTATTTTTTTATATAAGCTAATTAGCTTCGTGTTTAAATGGTAGACGAGAGCTATGCTACAGTGGGCAGTGTGTGTGTGTGTGTGTGTGTGTGTCATGTATTATTTATTTATTTTATTCTGTACCTTTAAATCCTAGCTGTGTGGGCAGTATGTCTGCGTTATTTATATATGCTTTTAATATAGCTGTGAGCAATGCTATATAGGGCAGTGTTTATAGAAATACTAGATGCGTCTATTTTTTTGTCAGTAATTTTTGTATCGTATATCTGCTATACTACAGTGGGTCTTTAACCCAATTATTTTACAATTATTTAGTTTTGTACCTTTTTAAATCGTAGATGTGTGTGTTAATGTGGGCAGTATGCGCTATTTATATAAGTTATGCTTTTTAATATAGCTGTGAGCTATGCTAGCTAACTATATTGGGCAGTGTTTTTAAAAAAGGAAATATTTTTTAAAATCTTATGTTAGTACTACAGTGGGCCCCTTTTACGTAATTATTTGTTATTTAGTTTAGTTAACTAGTTATTTAGTTTTTTACCTTTTAAATCGTAGTTGTATGATTTGGTATGTCTGCGTTATTTAAATCTGTTTATGGAGCTGTGAACTATGCTAACTATATTGGGCAGTGTTTTAAAAAAAATAATTTAATACGTTCATTTTGTCAGTATTTTTTAAATCGTGTATGCGAGTCTTTTTTTTTTTTTAACCCAATTATTTTAAAGTTATTTTTGTTCTCTACCTATACATAACATATTTGTGCGCAACAGTATAGTGGGCGGTGTTTTATGAAAAATATATTTATGTATATATTTTTGTAGGTATTTTTAAGTCGTATCCTAAAGTTATACTGCAGTGCAGTTTTTTTTTTTTTTTAACGAAATGTATTTTTTTTTTGTTCTTACCTTTTGTAGATGTGAGTTTTTAGCTACAGCAGGCAGTTTTTTTTTATCATAGCTGTGAGCTGCTACAGTGTTGATAGCTTTGTTTGTTTGTTTTTATTTATTTTAATTATTTATTTATTTTTTTAACTCTGTACCTTTTAAATGTAGCTGTGACCTATGCTACAGTAGGCAGTGTGTGTGAATGTGTGTGTGAGATTGGCTGGCTCTTTTATTGCTACCCATTGTAGCTATAAGACATTAACCAGTAGGCCTCAGCCTGAGGGCTGGCAGCAACATGCAGCATTGCAATGCAACTGAGCATTATTTGTGTAGTCTCACAAGCTGCTCTAATTTAATGCATTCAGACGTGTGCGTGTCTGTAAGAGAAAGACAGAAGAGTGTGTGAATGTGTGTGTTGGTAGGAAAGGCTGCTGCTGATGCATGGCGCAGTGGTCTGATCAAATGCAACAGAGCAGGCCTGAGGATGAGGCTGATGGAGTGATGGAGATGGGTGTGGATCTTAGCTTTTCAGGTGCATGTTTTTTTTTTGTGTGTGTTAAGCTAAAGGTGATCCCACCCAGCCCCTGGTGGACCACATACATCTGTGGGGTTACTGTTTACCATACTAGCACACACAGTTCAGCTGGGCTCAGCTCAGGGGCTCTGGGAATGAGCTGCTAAGCTGAATCAGATGCACTAAATGAGGGAGGGTGCTTAACTGGTCCTCCAGGGCTACTCAAGCCTCCTTCTCTTGATCCATGTGTCTGAGCTGCGACTGCTGTTAAGGCCTAGTGTATGGATCAGCTGTGAAGATTGTTTGATTGATTGATTGATTGATTGCAGTTTGTGCTTGATCATGTTACGCATTAAACTGCATTAAAAAATATAGAATTATTATTCTATATAAATATAGTTATTTTGTAGTTAGTTCCATCACAGCTCAACAAGCTAATTTCTACACCATTGTTTTGGTTCCTACCCTTCTGATTCTGCTGCTTTCTTGCTCAAGTAGGTGCTTGAAACGTCTGAAGTGTTCTGTGTTAACGTAATCAGAGACCTACAGCTAGGGTGTGCTTTAAAGGGACACTCCAGCCAACTGGGATAAGCCCTTTTGATGCATATTATGGTGGGAGGGGTTGTTCGAGTGCATTTTTGGGGCCAGACATAAAGTGCTGGAGGGTTATTTAGTTTAAAAAGGAATATGTTAATATATGAATTGGTGGAGTTTCTGGGCTACTGGTAATAATATTCTGTGTTTACAAATGACAGTTTGGTTAATTTATTAGGTAAAAAAAAAATAATAAAAATAAAAATAAATCCTACGAAAACCATATATTTCAACATTTAAACGTATATTGGATCTACATTTGAACAATATTGTGAGAGGGTACTCAAACACAAAACTTAAAACAGTTTTAAAATGATTTCAATGTAAAATGTTATCAGCAGAAAATTTAGAACACCCCACATTTTGAGCCCTTCCAACAAAAATCATGAACCTTTCGTCCCTTTTGAAATAAATCCATTCTTTTATTAAACAAAAATAAGTAAATAAAATTGGTCTTTAAACCAAATACCTACTGTAGTGAAGAAAATAACTTCGTTTCTCCCACTTATTTGGTCCTCTAACTGCAAACTGAAGTCGATACTGCAGCACTAGGATCATGTATTCTAGGTCATGTCAGACTGATTGTTTGGCCAATTGGCATAAATGTTAGTTCACTAATCCATTGGCATAAAGTTGAGGTAAATCTCAACTTGATTTGTTGCTCTGTTGCCATGTTGCTTTCAGTTTGTTTCTTATTTGGCAAAAACGCTCCCTCCCATAGAAGATTACTGATTGCTTGCAGGGCCGTTTCAAGACATTGGCGGGCCCCAAGCAAAATTATCTGCACAATATTTAGCACAGGTTGAGGTTTTGGTGTGTTTCTGTAATTTGAAAGTGAAACTAATGCCAGTTAGTAACTTTTAACACTAGATCAAATAAAGTTGGTATGCATGGATACTGGATTTTCACTGTTTCTCCTGAAAGTCCTGAAAGCTTTGGATTGCCTTCAATTTAGGTTTGAACCAGTATCTCATGAGCTATCATAGCTTAAAAACCTCAAAACCTTTCCCAATGAAGCCCCAAATATGGCCCATAACCTGCCTACACTTAAATGCCCTTGAATACAGATTAAATCTAGCCCTCCTGTACAGTAGACTGTCATAACCTTCTGTCTGCCTTTTAAAGGGGGTGCAGTAAAGGGTTGGCATTGATTGGCAGTGACAGCAGCCCGCTTCCTGCTATCTGAGGCAGCCCCCTGCACAGCCTGATTGGACTGAACAGCCCGTCACATGTCATAAGGAGTGCTGGTGAAGTGGGCGCCCGTGCAGGCACCACATTGGTCCGAGAGAGTGGACACGGAGTCATGAGATCAGGGTGAACGCAGGCAGAGTTGTCTGGCCAGCTGTGGACTTCTGTCATGTGGTGATTCAGTGTTTGATGGGTTCAGCGTGGGGCTGCATGCTGCCTCCTGAAACCGTGTTGGCGTCACACATTATTATTTACTCATTCATGTGTTGAACCGTATCTTGAACAAGCCCTGGAAAGCCTGACCTTGCAGGTGTACTGTATGGCTCCTAGCAGCTACAGTATTTTATCTTATCAGTGGATTTGCCCTTGATCTTAAAGACCAGAGCATGCAAATGTGCTGTCCATAATAGAGATGTAATGATGTGTGGATGTGACTGAGTACGGAATGATCTTTATAATATGTAATATATAAATCAGTCACCCAAGATTTGCCCCCTTTTTCATCCATTCTACTCACTTTAACTCTAAAAGTGGTTGCCAAGTGGTCCTGCTGTGATTTGAATCCTGGTTATGCAGCTTGCCGTCAGCTTCCGGAACAAGGAGAGAGCACAATTGGTCTCTCCTTGCTCTCTCGGGTTGGGTAGATGGTGCTCTTTCCCCTCATCCCTTCTAGGGTGATGTCTATCAATACAAGGCATCTGTGAGCTGATGTATCAGAACAGAGTCGCTGCGTTTTCCTTCGAGCGCGCTGTGATGCTACCCGGTAATGCTGCATCAGCAGCAGTTGAAAAGAGTCGTGGCTGACTTCACATGTGTCTGAGGAGGCATGTGCTAGTCTTCACCCTCCTTGTGTTGTGGCGTCATTAGAGATTGTGTTCCTGGAAACTCATTTAGTATTTTCCTACTAAACAAATCAGGAATCAGTGATTTTCTTTCCTATTTTATATATATATTACAATTTTATTAACAAAGAAATAGTGGTGTAATAGAGCACATTTTAGTTTTTAATATAAACCAGGAAAAATAAAGAAGTAATGGTTATTCATAGAGGGGGCTCCTTTAAAAATCAGACATTCCACTGTCTGGAAAATGGAATGCACTTCTGCACGTTTTAATGCGCAATTACTGTTTATTTGCCCAATTTAACAAATTAGGTGGGGAAATTAAGCATAAAATGTTGGGTCTGCAAAAGTTATGGTCTATTTTTATGGTTTATTTTCTTTTAATGTTTAAATTTAGCAAGTAAAGGTCTAATATCTGCTGAGGGGAAACTTGAACACATTTCCAAAGGGATTGCACCAAGAAATCGGGAACTGGAAACATAAGTCTACCAGCTGGTTGCCTTGCTTAATTATGATAGTTCTAAACATTAACTAACTAATATTTCATAAAAGACTGTACACTTGATTTATATTCTAGTGTACATTCTAGTTTTTTTTTTTTTTTTTTTTTTTTTTTATTGCGTTAAGTAAAACTTGGCCGAATGTCCATCCATTTAATTGCAGCCTGATATATGGTATATTAGGCTTATCATGATCACTGTTTGACGTAAAAAGTACTTTACAGAATTGAGATTGCCACTGATATAATGATGCATAATATAATGGCAATAATAATGCAAATTAATTATTTTATAGTACAACTATTTTAAAGAATTTTAAGACATTAGAATTTGCACAAATGTTCTTTAGTGAGACTATGATGGTTATGATAAATTAATAGCTTTTATTTTTTCTTACCCTTCATATATCTTGTATCAAACATAAATGCAGGGTTCCTGCAGGTCCTTAAAAAGTCTTAAAATGCCTTAAAATAAAATCTGAGGAATTAAGGTCTTAAATTGTCTTAAATTTACTTTAAATTTACTATAGGTATTACATTTTCAGAAGGTGTGTTTAATGCCAGTGGAAAGGGCACATGCTAACTTTAGCGGTGTGGTTAGCCAACGTTTTTGGAAAGAGAACTAAGGTTAACAGAGAGCTAGCTAACGTTAGTGGTAAGCCAGCTAACATACTAACATTAGCAGCGAGTTGTCCTAGGTTTGTGGAGAGCTAGCTAACATAGTATAATAACATTAGTGGTGAGCTAGCTAACATGCAAAATTAACATTAGCAATGAGTTAGCTGCGTTACCAGGGAGAGAATTAAGGTTAGCGGAGAGCTAGCTAGCATACTAACATTAGCAGCAATTTTATCTAGCTACATTACAAGGGATCAGGCAACTCACCTGAGTTTATTTTTTGTTACAGCAGATTATTTGCATGCTATTACACTGAATGTTAGAGTTAAACGTACAGCGTCTGGATGAGCATCTTCTGTTCACATGCATTAGATGATTCACTGGGATGCGTGCTGTGTGCTGTTGAAATCAGCTTAACAACAACCCATGAATGTTGTTGTTTTTCCTGAAGGTCCAATCATCATAGAGACTTAATTAAGTTGTTTGGCCTGGATCCCAGACTCTGGATTTAGTGGAATTAGGCCTACAACGATTGATCAATCTTTTAATTGATGCATGTTTTGGTTATTAGTTTATTAATTGACTAATGAATTTATAATGCCTTTAGCAGTTCAATCTGTCTTCTCCTCATGCTTTCTTTTCTGATACCTGTATTGAAATATTGATTACTGGCTGACTCCAATGCAGTCATGTTTTGTCATTTAAATGCTTTTACAATTAGCTTTGTAACGAGGTGAATCCCAGCTCATGCAGCTTTGCCATCAAGCTGCCGGCGTCAGAGGGAGCAAAATTGGCCCTGCTCCCTCTGGGTGGGTAGATGGCGCTCTCTCCCCACATCACTCCCAGGGTAATGTCTGCAGCACAGGGCGTCTGTGAGCTGATGTATCAGAGCTGAGTCGCTGCACTTTCCTCCAAGCGCGCTGGCTGCTCAGCAATGCTGCGTCAGCAGCAGCTCGAAAAGAAGCGGTGGCTGACTTCACATGTATCGGAGGAAGCATGTGTTAGTCTTCACCCTTCTGGTGTGTTGGGGCATTACTAGTGATAGGGGGAGTCCTAATGAGTGGGTTGGGTAATTGGCCGTTTAAATTGGGGAGAAAATGGGAAAAAATAAATAAAAAATAAAAAAAAGCTTTGTAACGAGGTATAAATAGGTATTATTGTAAGCAAAATGGTTGGTGCCACCCAGTGTTGGAGAGTGACCTTAAAAATGCTCCACTCTACGTTGGTAAGAGTCCTTCAGCAAGACTCCTAACTTTAAAACTTTAGGTTTGGTTTACACTAAGCAGTTTTGTCCCGGTTTTTCAGCCACTGAATATCACTGAAATTGAATATCATTGAAAAGTTAATTTCAGTAATTAAGTTCAAAACTAAATCCTGCATCTGTGCAACTGCATTGACTTTGCACTTGATATAACACAGTGGATCAACACCAGCAGATTGCATGTCTCTCCAAACCATCACTGATCATCAGTAAATTTTACATTTTATTTGGAAATCAGAGAACTAGAGTCTGTAGGAAGAGTGGAGAGACACACAGTCCAAACTGCTTGAGGTCTAGTGTGAAGTTTCTACAATCAGTGATGGTTTGGAGAGACATGTGATCTGCTGGTGTTGATCCACTGTGTTTTATTATCAAATCTAAAGTCAGTACAGTGTTTTCTCACAAAATCTTACAGCACTTCATGCTTCCCTCTGCTGACAACTTCTATGAAGATAGATTGGGTTTTCATTGGCTGTAAGCCATAATCATCAACAATAAAATAAATGCTTAAAATAGATCACTCTGTGTTTAATACATCTATATAATATTGGCTTCACATTTTGAACTGAATTACTGAAATTAAGTAACTTTTCAATGCTATTCAAATTTTTTGAGATTCACTAGTGGTTGTAGTAAAAAAAACAAAAAACACCAACCTTTTCATCCACTAATTAACTCGTAAGTAAACCATTCCATTGACTTAACAGGAGTAAAGTGTTTAGGTAGATCTCCAGTTACGGCATGTTGGGGTGCCCCTGCTTTAAATCATGTGATGCCCTGCCCCCTGCTGCTTTACAGAGTTGAGCGTTATTGGTTTGTAAACATGGCGAGTAGCTCCAAGTCGGTGGTGTTTAATGTCTTACTGCGGGACTAATTGTGGAAGAATTATGAGACGCTAGACCTGTCGGAAAAGGTTTTAATGAGTACAGCTATTCTACCCTCTCGCAGTAAACACTGACTCGATGTCATCTCCTCTGCTCTTTTGACCTTTGCCATCTCAGGCTCGCAGGCGGAATGTGAGACCTCTCAGTTCCAGTGCGGGAATGGCCGCTGTATCCCTTCCGTGTGGCAGTGCGACGGGGACGAGGACTGCTCCGACGGGAGTGATGAGAGTACATGCGGTAAGTGACTTTTTGTATGAGTATGTTGGAAATTATCATACATATACATAAAATACTTGAATGTTTTAATGATGCGCAGAAAAAAAGCAAGTAAAGTGATTTTTAATAATTTTTTTCTGTTTGTCTTAAACATTTTTACACATACGATATTTGGGCAAACACATCATGTTGGAATGTTTTGGTTCTTGACACAAGAAATGGATACACAGTGATAGGGTGCTGCTGCCTGGGAAGCGGGTGTGCGAGAGGGGGGCAGGAGTAAACATGAGGTTAACCGCATGGCCTCTATCCACATGGCTGGGCACCTCAGTCCAGCACAGTTTTGCAGTGCAGATTTCCAGTTACAGCTGAATCCATGCTTTTAATCCCCAAAAAACGCTCTTATTTTCCTTTTTAAAAAGCCATTTAGAAGCCTGATTAAAGAGATTACTGGTGTTTTCCTGTTTTTCTCGGGTTTCGAGCTAGGCACTGGCTCAGCTCTTGATCGGTCCGGACGCAAGGCGGCTCGCGGGTGGGGGCGGGGCGGGTGACATCATGGGCCCTGCATTGTTTAACATCGCTGTTCCAAAAATTGCTAGTGCCACCTAAAGGCCAAATATCCAGTTCAGCTGTGTCTACTGCATCTACGTAGCTGTGGGTGACTCCGAACTTCTGAAAATTAGCTTGCCACATTTGATATCTGAAGCACAAAAGCCTTTAATTGGCTTCCTACGATCCTGCTCGTGTCTTAAAGGGGCTGAGGGTGTACTTTTAAGTGCTGATACCCACAGTATGCAAAGAAAAGCATATTGTTTATGATTATGACGCATAACAATAAAATGAATCTTGATAACGATAAAGTATAAGCTAAACTCACACAGTGCAGATGTTGGCCCAAATCTAATTTTCTTTCCAAATCTGCTATGCGAATAAGCTCATGCTTCTAAAATGATATGCATGTGCAACAGAGTAAAGCTTCCCATGAAGTTTGTTTCATTTTCACCAGATGTTGGCTAGAGCCATGCACATTTCTTTTAGTTTGCATCCATCCATCCATCCATTTTTTTTTTTTTTTTAACTTAAAGCTTATTAGAGCAGCCAAGCTCTCCTGTGGTTGTCTTCAGACATTGCATTCTAGTTGAGCTTAGTCACTGCAGCCCATTTTAATCTCAGATGAATCCCATTGAGGCCTTATGTACAGTCTACAACCCTGATGAGGGCCCTTTGTAACCCAAACTGGTTCCTTTATTGACAATAGATTTACCAATAGGGGCATATTATCTGACCTGTAAGGAAAAAGGGTTTTATATTGGGATTAAATAATGCTGTTTGACAGGTTCTGCACTAAGAGAAAGGCTTTACCTAATGGTCAACCAGGAAAAGAATCATTTAAACACCAAGTTGGTTCTTTAATTTCTTAAAATTAAATAATGAAGCACTGCATGAACTAAAGAAGCATTAATAATGTAAATGTCTCATCTTGTGCATCTTTCACAGGCTCTAATACAGTGTCTCTGTATTAAATCTCCCTGTGTGAGCGACTGTAAGGCTGTGCTGCGTTTTTTTTTTTTTTTTTTTAATCTCGTGCTAGTTTAAAGCCCTGATGTGGTTCTCCAGGGGCTCCTCCATGGTGTGCACACGTTGCACAAAGCATGGACTTGAGGCTGCGGTGTGACTCTCCACAGTGCCACACTTACTTAGAAATTATTGACCAAATTGACCGGTTAAACATGCGTGCAACACAGGCCTGCACACTGCAGTATATAAGAGATCAAGAGAGATCAGCAGGAATCCTTCATCGTCTTTATCAGAGACGCGTTAGATCTGCTTTTGCATGATCCAGCTTCCCTGGTATCGATGGTAACTGGGTCACAGTCATGTAGGGAAGAGAGAGGAGAGAAGAGGAAGAAGGGAGGGGTTGGCACAGATATGAAAACGGCGGCTGTAATTTGTTAGTGTAACAGTTACACTGAAGTCATCGAGATTCCAGCCCTGCTCTGCGCTGTGTTCTTGTGTGTGCGTGTGCTTCCATTACAAGAGTGCTCTCCTGCACGGCCTGAGTGAGCTGAGCGAGTGTAAACTTCAGTTCTGTGGGGAGAATGCTAATGTACTTTATTAGTTAGGAGCCCTCCTGCCACTTCTTGCAGTTCCAGCCACAGGGGGCTTTTTCCCTAGAGGACGCACTTGTACACTGAGTGGACATGAAATAACTGAGAATAGGTCTGGGTTCAGTTCTGAGAGGGGAGCTCTTTCCTGCTTAAATTGGTTCTTCAGGGCGTTGAAGCAGCTTTAAAAAAAATAAGATGTATAATTGATCACAGATGCACTGGATTAAAACGGATTTAATTTCTGAAAACAAGTGAATTTTAGGGTGGGTCTCCAACTAATAGTTGTTGACAGACTAAGGCATGCTTAAATAGACTAGGGCCTAATCCCATTTCACCCCTTGACCCTACAACCTAACATATGTAGCCCTATCCCTTACAGATGTATGTCTGTAACTTGCCTGATTTTAAACAGATGAGCGAATCTACAGCGTCAGTAAAACTGTATTCTGGATCTGTGTGTATTTATGCATAGCTAACTTAAGCTTTTCTCACACTTTAGACTACATTTACGTTACCAAGCTTAAGTGACTTTGGCTGTGTTTAAATCCAATCCTTCCACTTTCAAATATTGTCCTAGATCAGACACATCTGATTCTTGGTCTCTCTTAGACTATAAATATGCATTTGACACTGTCCTAAACCTTGAATAGTGTTTCGTAGCTGTTTCTGTTCATGAGTATTGTGAAGGAAAACTGAATAATAAAGATAAACCAAAAATTGCATCATTCTGACGCACATGCACTCAAAGGGATGTCTGATTCTGATGCAGAGTTGGAATTTGGCCCAACACAGTTTAAGGACCTCAGACTTAGGCCACATACATTTCTAAATGTGAACAGTCAAGATAAATCGGAACTGATTTAATGAGGCTTGTAATGTGAATGTAGCCATATTATTAGGTCTACTTGCAGGTAACCTGCAGATTTACTCTGTGACTCAACATTAGTTGCATCATTTTCAGAAACTTGGATGCATATATATATATATATTTAGTTTACAATATTTATATATATATTTTTTTTATTTTTATTTTTATCTAAAATATCATATTTTAGGAGCCATACTGCCCAACCCTGGATGTGCCCCTAGAAGGTGGATTGGCTGTAGATAATTGAATTCATGCAAGGACAGTTTAAGGGCAGGAGTTGAAGTTCCTGTTGATAGAAGGTCTGTAGGGCCGTGTTGAGGTCAGTGCAGAGGACGTATATTCTGATATTCTGGGACATCTGGGCTTCACTTTTGAGAGGATCTCTGCTGAGCTTGTTGAAGGTTTTTTTTTTTTTTTCCCCCCTTAGTTTTTGCTTGACTCTGTACTTTTTTTTTTTAAAACTGGCTCAACGGTAGACTCCTGAGACTTGTTACTGTCTAAACCCTCCCCCTGTCTTGCCTGTGTGTTTCCGTTGCAGTGAGGAAGATGTGTGCAGAGACTGACTTTGTTTGCCGCAATGGCCAGTGCATCCCCAAGAGATGGCACTGTGACGGTGAGCCAGACTGCGAGGACGGCTCGGATGAGGGCACAGAGCAGTGCTGTAAGTAAAAATCTTCCTCCTTAACTTACCATAAACGTCTTGTATACTACCACACTGTTTTTATAGTCACTCAGGGTCACCATGTTTTCTCACAGCACTCCCTGTCGATGAAAACACACTGCCCTTCCTGATTCCTAAAAAAGTACACACAACCCCCAAGGCCTTCTTATAACACTAAATTATTAAAATGATTAAAAATTGTCCCAAATTGAAAATCTCTGGAATATGATCAAGAGGAAGATGGATGATCACAAGCCATCAAACCAAGCTGAAATTCTTGAATTTTTTGCAAGAGGAGTGGCATAAGTAATCCAAAAGCAGGGTGTAAGACTGGTGGAGGAGAACATGCCAAGATGCATGAAAACTGTGATTTTAACCTGGGCTATTTTAAATGGCGTGGGTGAAATGTTCCTTTAAGAGCTTCCTACAGTAAGTTCTCCTTTCTACTATTTATTTTATTTCTGTAAGTTAACACCATAATTGTGCTTTAGTGCTGCATTAGTACATGTATGAATTACCGTCAGAGTGATTACCATTAATGCTTCTGCCCCAAAGCTCACTATCTGGCATAGCAACACTTTAGCATCCACCTAGCAACAATTTTGCAACCGCCTAGCATCCATTTACCAACACTATAGTAACCACTATGGACACTATAACAACACCATATAAATCACTTAGCAACACCATAGCAACCACCATGAATACAATAGCAACACCATAGCAACCACTTAGCAACCATTTGCCAACACCATAGCAACCACTTAGCAACCATTTGCCAACACCATAGCAACCACCACTGATACCATAGCAACCACTTAGCAACACCAAAGCAACCACCACGGATTCCATAGCAACACCTTAGCAACCACCTAGCAACCACTTAGCAACACCTTAGAAAAACCATAGCAACCAGCCGCAATCACACTCGCAGTTTCTGCAGGAACTTTAAACAAGTTATATTTACAAACACACACAATGAAGAATACGAGTGTGTGGTTATCAGTGTTGGGCACGTTACTTTGAAAAAGTAATTAGTTATAGTTACTCGTTACTTCTCCAAAAAAGTAACTGAGTTACTAACGGAGTTACTCCACTATAAAAGTAATTAGTTACCAGTAAAAGTAACTATCGCGTTACTTTTTATTTTTCGCCCGTCAAAAAAAGGAAATCAATTATGCATTTACTATTATTATTAGAAAAATAACAAAAAATAACAAACGAAAATAAACCCAAAATGTTGACAAAAATATAATCTAACGGATTTCAAAAAAATAAAACGAAATTCTCCACACAACCAAAGAAAATTACTAAAACTTGTAATACTGAAAAAAGCGGAAAAACGCGTCTGGGGATGAAATTTAACAAACCAAGCCACACTCAAAAGAAATATGTATATATAAAAAAAAAATAATGGACAAAAACAACAATTTAATGCCCGTTAAAATGGTATTAATATAACAGCTTCACCAAAAGAGAATAGAGCTTAGATCGTGCCCAAAAAATCCGACCCAGCCGGAGCCCGTGCACATTCTGCCCAAGCCCGAACCATAAACTGTCATTATGAGCCCGACCCGATCCGCCCCATAAACTGTCTGTTTTCGGGCTGATTGAATGAGCGAAATATAATCAGAATTATGTTAATTAACACTGTAACATAGAAGCATAGAACTATTATTTAATTTAAATGATTTTTAAGAACAGCTACATACAATGCTGCAAGTCAAACTCGGAGGCGTTCACGTGCGCCCAGAGCTACGTGATTACATTTTTCATTTTTATTATAGTTTAATTTTATTTTGTTTTTATTTTTTCTGTTCATTTTAGGGTGGGCTTGCTAGCGCGGGCGCTTTACACAAGAACTAACGGACCACGAGGTGCCGCGCGCTCGGCACAACAACTCCCGCTGTACAACTCCGCTGTACAACAGCGCTTATAAATAAATTAAACACAAAAATGAGGGTATTCTATCAGTAATTTCAGTTCGTTTTAGTTAGTTTTATAAACACAAAATACAGTTCGAGATAGTTATGTTTTTCCTTTTAATTACCGTTTTTATTAGATTCAGTTAACACAAATGTTTTTCACTTTCAGTTTTCGCTATTTCGTTCGCTTTAGTGAACAATAATAATTGGTTACTTAGCAACATTGTGATTATCACACCAGAGCTTTATATAAAATAAAAATAGGAGCCTGATTTCGGGTCTGTCCTCAGGTCAGGTGGGATTCGGGCAGAGAATCTAAGCTCTAAAAGAGAAAGCAGCAGCACCACAAAAACCGGAGCAGCTAAAAAGAGCTTAACGTCCTTAATTCGGAACTTGGGTTGTCCACGGCAATCACTGAATTGATTAGAGCACGCAAATCGTCACAATTGTGCCTCACTTCACCACGCCAAACCACAGGCACAGCGGCCAGAAGCTCAAGTTCACCGGACAGAGGAGGGGTTAACCAGGGCAAAGCGAAGTAAAAAAAAAAAGTTCATAGAGCTGCTAAAGTAACGTGCAGTAACGGGGTGTCGGAAATGGTAACGGCATTATAGTTACAGTCATAGTAGTTAGTTAGATTACTCGTTACTGAAAAAAAGTAACGGCGTTAGTAACGCCGTTAGTTTTAACGCCGTTACTCCCAACACTGGTGGTTATCCACAATCACATTCTTCAGCATGTTATTGGAATGTCACCCAAGCTTTTAATTCAGTGTTCAGCCTGTTGACACGCTCAGCCATTTTGTTGGATTGGTAATAAATCACTGCAGTAGTGATGCAGTCAAGGCCAGCGGTTCAGTGCGTGTGTGACGGGCTGGTTACTGCAGATGGGAGCACATTCCATTAGTTAATAGCTGAAATCCCCTGTGTGAACCAGGCTTTTTGTTCAGCATCAGTCACTGATGTCCGAGGGTGCGACGGAAACTGAGAATCAGGAAAAATGTGAGAGGAAAGCCATCTAGAATTCTGTGTTTTTTGCATAGCTTCATCTCCCTCGAGCCTCTCATCTGCTGTCGGCACATTTAAAGCCTGCGCTTCCACATGCGTCACGGTGCAGATGTCCCCTCAGCAGCTGTGTGGTTTATGGGGATGGCTGCAGATCTATCAGTGCATCAGGTCCTGTTACTTTCCACTTCTCCTTCAGAATCCCCAGAGCGCATCGTCCTTTAGAACTGATACAAGGCACTTAATGAATCCCTACCAAATTTTTTTTCTCATTTCAGAGATTGTAGGTGATGTGGAATGTGAAGTACCAAGCATTAAAGCAGGGGTCCTCAATAGGCAGCCTGCGGCCCAAATGTGGGCAGCATGCATGAAACATCTGGCCTGTGAGGTTGTTTGAACTATAATAAACGATAATGAAAAACATGAAAAAGTGCTTCACTAGTGAGCTTTTGTTTATGTTCCTCCCTTTTCTCTCTGTTGCGCTCGGCGTGACTTTAGTTTCCCCCATTCTCGTGTGTATTAGACCGTTACTCTGCTTTGAGATCAACTGTTCTGCAACTGGGTTCAACAACCCTCTGGGCTGGAGAGCTACTAGTCTGTAGCACTCCATCCCATTACACTTCATTTTACAAAACAATGTTTTTTTTTGTGGCCCGCCACGTAATGGCTTGGAAATATCTGGCCCACGGCCAAACCTAATTGCCGACCCCTGCATTAGAGCTTGGATCGAGACAAAATATTCAACCTGACCCAGCCCAAGCCCGTTCACGTTCTGCCCGAGCCCAATTTAAACCAGATTTTTTTTTTTTTTTTTTTTTAAAGTAAGTAGAGTGTTAAATCTGGGCTTTTTAAAAACGTTTTTGTGCTGTTTAAATGAGCTAAATCTGTTAAAATTATCCACAGGCCTAAACATTGATAAATTAGGCTACAGGAATGATGTCTGAATGACTTTCCTTTAATGCAATCTAATTTAACATGGTTTAAGAGTAGAAAACAATTTCTAAACAAAATATGATTTTTTTTTTTTTTTTTTTTTTATGTTGAGCTTATGGGCTATGTGCAGAAATGCCAAAAAATTGTAATAAGGCTATGCACTGCACTGCACAGTGCTGCATTTCAAGTGCGTAATATGGAGTAAACACGAGGTAACCGCATGGCCTCCATCCACATGGAGGTCCAGCACAGTTTTGTGCAGATATTTCCAGTTACAGCTTAGTTCAGTCTTTTAATCCAAGAAAAATGTTTTTATTTACCTTAAAAAAAAAAAAATTAAATGCCTGATTAAAGGGCAGATTACAGTTTTTTTTGCTGTTTTCCTCGGGTTTTGAGAGCTCTGGTGACTGGTGACCTCATGGGTCATGCATTGTTTAATATCGCAATACATATTGTAGGGGAAAAAAAATATCATGTGATTTTAAGCTTTAAACATGCAAGTTATTATAAACACTATCAGGTGCTCTCTCAGATGTCTTCTTTCAGGTTTGTGGTATGGTTCCTGTGCTTTGAACTGAGGTGACACATTCCTCACAGTCTGACCGTGTCAGTGGGGTATTTTTATATGCAGTGCATGCTGCCCGCATGGCCAGCCTCCTTATCAATCCTTGTTTGAGCAGCTGTTGGAAAGTTACTGAGGTAATAAATGGAAATGCGGCGTGTCTGTGTGTGCGTCTGCCTGCACGTTGGAGGCCCTCTGTAAGCGTGTTGAGCGAGTTGAGAGCTTTTTGAATGGACAGCGAGCGGCAGAGCTCAGTCCTCAGTCTGCTGAGGAGGGTGTGTATGAGGAATTGCTTTTCTGGTTGGCTGTGACTCTGTGAATCTCGGGCCTGAGAAGGTGACCTTTAGCAAACTTTGCGGCTATGTGTAAATATGTAACTTTCGTCAAGACGTGAGCCGTGTTTCAACAGTGCGGCAGCATTTCCACAACACACTCCTTTTCATCTTTATCACTGTGGGGAAGTTGGATATTATGTAGGACATGTTTGCTTCAGGCTGAGCTTGTGCTTTCTTTTTGAAGAGACATTCTGACACGGCAACCTGTAACCTGTAGTCATAAATCATTCTTTGGGTGTGTCCTAATACTACTACTACTGTACTACACACGCTGCACTTCTGCTGTACTATAAATTGACAGGCTTAAAGGAGAAATCCAGTGTGAATTGGGCTGTAGTGAAACATGATAACGAGTACAAACTTTTGTTTAATAGTTCACCTCTGTTTATTCCCAGCATTGCGAAATGCATTGCTTTTAGTCGATGCTCCCAACAGGCTTACAATGCTAGTGATGGGGCCATAAAGTTCCCCATACAAAAATCTTTGCTATTTTTACACAAGCTCGTTAACAAACTCGAAGCTCACAGTAGCTACAATATTCTTGCTTTTCCACTGAATTAATTATGCAGCTTGTTCCCCTATCCTACGTATTAGTTTGTGCTCGTCAGTCGACATATCATTGCCTAATTTTATTAAAATTTTAATACATTTTAATCAACTATCTGTGCACTTTCAGTGTTCTTAGGCCCTCGGATTCCATCAAAGAGAGCACCATCTACCCTCTCTCTTGGCTCCGGCAGCTGATTGCAAGCTGCATGACCAGGATTCAAACCATTGAATGATCTCCCAATCGTTGTGGCAGCACTTTAGATCTGTGAAAATGGCCAAGGGACATGTAACCAAATACTAATGTTGCTGTATGTATATTTTTGACCCAGCAGATTTGGTGACATTTTCAGCAGACCCATAATAAATTTATGAAAGAACCAAATTTTATGACTGTTTTTTGTGACAAACATGTATGTGTTCCGATCACTCTATCACAGAAAAATAAGAGTTGTAGAACTTATTGAAAACTCAAGACAGCCATAACATTATGTTTTTTTACAAGTGTATGTAAACTTTTGACCACAACTGTATATGACCATGAGTGCAAATGTTGCTGAATCATTTTCTAATAAGGCTAATCGGAAGTTTTCAGGCTATTTTCTGTTTTTATTAAACTGAAGATCATTCAAAAATGATCTTTCTCTAACTTTCTACTCTCTGCTTTCCTTAGACACTCGGACCTGTCGTATGAACGAGTTCAGCTGTGGTGTCGGATCCACTCCATGTATTCCTGTCTTCTGGAAGTGCGACGGCGAGAGTGACTGTGACAACGGCGAGGACGAGATGAACTGCGGTGAGTCACAGGCCTGATGCTGCTGACACTTGCGATGAATGAACTGCCTGTAAGATCTGTGGTGGAAATACTGCTTACACTGCCTAGCCCTGGGGTGTTTGCTGCATGTAAGTCAGGGCATTAGTTGCATCACATGGCAGAGGGTGAGTCAGCCTGGGCTGGGAAACTGGAAGCAAGTTGTGTCTGGGTAGGAGCTTTTGGAGGAAGACATATGTGAGGGTTTCTGTGAAAGACGGATAATGAGTTCAATAATATTTCTTGTGACTAGCATTAGTTCGTTTTTTTGGGTAGTACCCTATATGGGGAACATTTTTTTATTAGGGCATCTGTCTTTTTTTTTTTTTTTTTTTTTCTTCTTCTTGAAATGAAATGAAAGGTACTGTATTTTTTGCACTTTAATGCACACCCTATTATAAGGTGCACTATCAATGAAGGTCTATTTTATAGTCTATTTTCATACTTAAGATGCAGTGGAGTATAGGGCACATTGTAAGACACGATAAGGAACTTCTAATTTAGCAGGTTAGCTAACTATGTTAAGTTAACTAAGTCAGGGCGCCGAGTGGTCCAGTGATCGCTGCCACTATGAGCAGAAGATCGCAGGTTCGAACCCCCAGCTCATGCCGCTTTGCCATCAAGCTTCCTGCGCTCAGGGAGCAAAATTGGCCCTGCTCCCTCCGGGTGGGTAGATGGCACTCTCTCCCCACATCACTCCTAGGGTGATGTCTGCAGCACAGGGCGTCTGTGAGCTGATGTACCGGAACCGAGTCGCTGCGCTTTCCTCCGAGCGCGCTGGCTTCTCGGCAACGCTGCATCAGCAGCTTGAAAAGAAGCAGTGGCTGACTTCACATGTATCAGAGGAAGCATGTGCTAGTCTTCACCCTCCAGGTGTGTTGGGGCATTACTAGTGATAGGGGGAGTCCTAATGAGTGGGTTGGGTAATTGGCTGTGTAAATTGGGGAGAAAATGGGGAAAAATTTGAAATAAAATTATATATGTAAAAAAAAGTTAACTAAGTTAAGTAAGGCTATGCTAAGTAAACAAAACTGTAATAGAACAGATTTCTCTCCTGAAAACTGCTTATTTGGTGAGTAAAGAGCTTTCATTTATTTACAGCAAGCTTAGATCCCCAAATTTCTCCAGCACTAGGCTAATTGCTAATACTGCTCCAGCAGTGCTAGCAGGGGTTAGCAGCAGGATACAGGCCGATAATGCTCCCCTCTGAACAAGAAAATGGCAGTTAGCAGCTAATTTTAATACTGCTCCAGCCCCCAAAACTGAAACTCCTGTAGAATGTTGTACTTCAGTGGTGTGGCTTTACTGCTCCTTAAAATCCTTTAATTTCCCAAAAACAGTCAGTGAATACTACCAGTTGGGTATCAAGTTGTGTTTTTTTTTTTTTTTTTTTTGGTTTCTTTAAAGTTAAATCCTGTTTCTGTTAGAAGGATTTCTTTGTTCCATTTGTACAATAATTAGTGGACTTTCCTCATTCAGTAAGGTATCTGAGAATGCGTATGGGAATGTCACCAATGTTACACCCCTGACACACACTCACTAAACCTGCCACCCCATTATTAATTTAGTTTGTACAGCTGGGGCTACCTCTGCCCACCCTAACGCTGTGTGTGTGCAAACCTAAAGCCAGATGTGACCCTGAGTCTCACTCCTGTTTCAGGTAACGTCACCTGCGCTCTTCTGGAGTTCACCTGCAGCAGCGGCCGCTGCATCTCGCAGAACTTTGTGTGTAACGGTGAGGACGACTGTGGCGACGGCAGTGACGAGCAGGACTGCGCCCCCTCCTCCTGCGGCCCCAACGAGTTCCAGTGTGGAAATGCCACCTGTATTCCCTCAGGCTGGGTTTGCGACGACGACCCGGACTGCCAGGACCATTCGGACGAGTCGCCTCTGCGCTGTGGGCGGAACCCCACGCCACCAGCCAAGTGTTCAGTCAGTGAGATCCTGTGCGGGTCGGGAGAGTGCATCCACCGCAAGTGGCGCTGTGATGGAGATGCTGACTGCAAAGATGGCAGCGATGAGAAGAACTGTCGTAAGTAGCTTTTTAAAATGTGTTCAAATGGGTTTATATAAAATTTCTGGTCTGATAAGTTATGGTTTTAATATTCCCAAATGATCTTCTCGCAATTTATCCTTTATCCACTAACTTTAATAAAGACAATGCTTTGTGAACTGTCCAATACAGCTACATTGCCCAGTCAAAATATGCCATAAAATATGCCAGTATGCTCACATTCATGAGTAAAGTATTACAGCAGAGAGGCTTAACATAGAGGCATAAAAGTCACAGGAAGCTGAAGTTTCTCATACTACCATAGTGCACGATCGCAGGTGCTCGTTAAAGACAGTGTTCTCAGCTCTGTGTGCAGGCTCTACTTAGTCAAGTAAGCCAAACTCATATTTGTAGAATGTGTAAAATTAACACGCCTCATGGAGGCAGTAGAATAAAAGACTATTTACATGATACCTCTGGATACCTCTCTCGAGAGTCCATTACTCAGCGTAGTACAGTGTGTATCAAAACACAGACGAGCAAACCAACACCACTTATCACAAAAAACAATACTAATTGTGCAGCCCATGTTTATCTATGATTAAAAATGCAGCAGCAATGTCATAAAGCTAAAATAGTTGTGTCCACAGTGATTGAGCTCTTATTGCTTTGGTTTGTTTCCACTTTGAAATTAACATTGAAGTTCTGCACAGGAGTGCTCAGGTTCTCTGAGATGCATAACCAAATTTGCCTTCCCTTGATTGATTGGTATTAACAGATCATACTGAAAGGTTATCCCCAATATTTGCTAATCCAACACCTCCCAATCACATTTCTCTCTTTTCTCTCTTCTTTCTTTTCAGGCCAATGTTTCCAGAATTCTCCTACCTTAACTTATTCTCCCATTTTATCATATGCTGATGGCATGGTCAGAACTCTCTAATGGTCCTGGAATAATGAATTTTCACACATTGGATTTAGATTGGATCATAATTGGATTAGAACTGTTCTGCTGTTCAATGCTGAAACCATAAACCTTTTTATTTATTTTTTAACTGCTGACTCTCAGCAGCATTAGAGCTCAACTGTAGAAGCGCTAATGTCTGTAATTGCACTGTTAGAATGAAGATTTAACTTTTAAAATGATTTTATTAGCAAATAATAAGAGCCTTCAGTGAAGTTCCTTGCTACTGCTGCATTTGAGCCAATTATTTACCATGAAACTCGGTTCTTATTTCACATTAATCATTGCTCCTAATGGGTCTATCAGATAGATGTTCTGTGTGGTATGAATGAAAATTTGCTGTAGCTTTGCTTTGGCAAAACAGTGGCTTGATTGTGGCCTGCTGAGAGGATTAGGAGTTATATCTGTGTTTGGTGCGTTCTGTAAGAGGTCAGCTCTCTGGCATATTATGAGCTGTAAGGTCATTCCTAGTTCTTTGTTTTTCCGTTTTCCTCTTCAGCGGCTCGCTCCTGCCGACCTGACCAGTTCAAGTGTGAAGACGGCAGCTGTATCCATGGCAGCCGGCAGTGCAACGGTATCAGAGACTGCACCGACGGCACGGACGAAGTCAACTGCAAAAACTGTGAGTGTGCTGCAGCCCCAGTCGTTTCCGCTGTCTGAATTCTCAATATCTGCAGCTTTTACTGTGATTAGTGTGGCATGATCATATACTAGTGCATCTCAAAAATTTTAATATAACTAAGTAATTCAGTTCAAAATGGATCTACCATCACTGACCATCAGTAAATTGTACATTTCCTTTGGAAATCAAGGGATCAGAGTCTGGAGGGAGAGTGGAGAGACACAGTCCAAACTGCTTGAGGTCTAATCTAAAATTTCCACAATCAGTGATGTCATCTGCTGGCGTTGGTCCACTGTGTTTTATTATCCAGTCCAAAGTCAGTGCAGATGAGGATTTCATTTTCCAGCAGGACTTGGCACACTGCCCACACTGCCAAAAGTAGCAGTTGGTCTTATATAATAATTTTCTGAGACAATGATTTTTGGGTTTTCATTGGTTGTAAGCCATAATCAACAACTATAAAAGAAATAATCATTAAAAATAGATCACTCTGTGTAATACATCTATATAATAGACGAGTTTCACATTTTGAACTGAATTACTGAAAGAGTAACTTTTCATTGATATTCTAGTTTTTTGAGATGCACTAGTATATCACGATGGCCTCGTGTGTATACTGGATGTGGCGTAGAATTGGGTCAAATCTGTTACTCCATGCAGTTCAATCAGGTTATTTCAGAAGTTCTGTAATGGAAATTAGTCAAATACCAACAGGCTTTCAGGATTCACTCCCTGAAATAGTAGTGTAGAATCGTATAGTGAGCTTAAGGACAAAGAACAGGCTTCCATCCAAGTCGTGGGCCTGGCATGTGGCCTGCCGCTTTTGTTTTGTCTCTTGTGATTTTGTTGAAAGGTGCCAGGGAATGTGTTTAAGAATTTTAAGTTGTTTTGAGGTGTAAATAGTAGTGCTGTCAACATTTTAACACGTGATTTTAATCCAGACATGTGAACATCAATTAATGATTTTACCTGAAGTTTAATTATTTTACAGAGCTTGTGAGGTATTAATGGTTTTATTTAGCAGCTGTGGAACAAAATACTGATACACTGATGCTGTGAATTATAGAACGCAATGTATAGTGATAGCGGTACTGTGGGCACACACTAAGTTCACTACTGTTAAGTTTAGAATTAACATATAAAGCTCTGGAAAAAATTGAGAGCACAGTTTCTGAATCAGTTTCTGATTTTGCTATTTATAGGTTTGTTTTGAGTAAAATTAGGACAACATTTCTCCCAAATTCCAAATATTCTGCATTTATTTGCAGAAAATAAGAAATGGCTGAAATAACAAACAAGATGCAGAGCTTTCAGACCTCAAATAATGCAAAGAAAACAAGTTCATATTCATAAAGTTTTAAGAGTTCAGAAATCAATTTTTGGTGGAATAACCCTGTTTTTTAATCATAGTTTTCGTGCATCTTGGCATGTTCTCCTCCACCAGTCTTACACACTGCTTTTGGATAACTTTATGCCTTTATTCCTGGTGCAAATAATCAAGCAGTTCTCTTTGGTTTGCTGGTCTGTGATCATCCATCTTCCTCTTGATTATATTGATTATATTCCAGAGGTTTTCAATTTGGAAAAATCAAAGAAACTCATCATTTAAGTGCTATCTTTTTGTTTTTCCAGAGCTGTATGCATGTTTGTATAATATAACATAATTTATAGTAATGTTACCTTTTTTTTTTTTTTTTTTTTTTTTGGTTAGTGACCCAATGCAACGGCCCTGACAAGTTCAAGTGTCGGAGTGGAGAGTGTATCGACATGCACAAAGTGTGCAACAAGGCCCGGGACTGCCCAGACTGGAGCGATGAACCAATCAAAGAATGCAGTGAGTTACTGGATTACACTTTCTAGATTTTTTTTATATTAGCAGGAATGTAATAAATGAGTACAAAGAGCAACGCTGATCCAAGATCAGCTTCCTGCTTGAGCAGAGTTCTGCAACATTGAGCACCAATAGAGAATATGAATGGGCCCTTACTTAAACATTTGTATTTACTGTAAATGTATCGCAGTGGGGCTTGAGCCTGTACTGGGTGATGCATATCCTAGACACAACTGGGACACCAGCCAATACTGCTAGTGTATGAAGAAAGTGTATTATAAAGGGTCATCTTGCTTCATTGTCAAAGTCTTTTCCTTGGCCTACTTGAAGAAAGTAAATATAGTGAAGATTCTGTATTCCAGCGCATATATCTGTGCAGCGTGAAGCTACTTTAACACAGAACAGTGTTTTCAATCGGCCAAGCAGTACGGATGTAGTAAACAGACTGTTGCGGCTGCGAGCTGTGAACACTGCACAAACCACAGTGTGTAAACAGCATGGAGCAGCAGAGACAGCCTTTGTTCATAGCAGTATATTATAATCTGGATAATATCAGATTAAACTGCACCTTATCAGCAGTTTAGGTCAATTAAAAAGAAGTATATTTGATAGCTGGATCAGATTGAGACCAGATCACATCCTTACCATAAGCATACCGCTCCAGGAAAAAAAAAACCTTGGGCGGGGTTGCAGAAGATTACAATGGAAGTTGGAGTCAAACTTGGTGTTAATGCTTTAACATTGACAGACCTAATTTATACAGATTCACATCTACAACTTAATTGCCTGGTTTAATGTGTTTTAAAAAACACTTCACCAATTTTAGATGAATATAGACTTTAAAATTGCCTTAAGCCTTTGCTTTGTATAAACAGGAGGACCAGTGAGTTTTCTGGCTTTCTCGATCACATGACATCACGTTCAGTAGCTCCTCTATTTCCACTCTGTTTTGTTTACGTGGATCTCCATTGAAAAACCATGCCCAAAGTGGACAAATAGCTATTTTAGTAAACACAAGGTGATGAAACTCCGAACTAAAATTACTGGAGGACCAAGGAGTTCAGCGAAAAACAGTAGGTAATTCAGCCTGTAATTTTCTCAGTGGACGTCTGAGAAAAACACATACATTGTCGTTCTGGACGGGAATAAAATCACAGAGGACCCCCATATGAACGAGAAAATTATCCCAGGAACCCCTTAGAAACGTATCCCGTCCAGATAGGGCTTTATGCTCCAAATGACAAAAAACATGGGATTTTCTTACTACATACAAGATGCTATTCTTTGTGATTTGTTTTTTCTTCTATATGTTTGTGGCTGTTTTAAAGACAAAAATCACCAAATAGAGCTGAATGTTGACCCCAGGCACAATAATTGATTACCTCAGCTTCAGGAATTAATCTGTTCTTGTGTTTGTGGTTGTGACCTTGTGGTCGCGGGAGCAAGCAGTGAGACACACATATTGACTGGCTTGCTTTATGACTCATTATAGTGGAGCAGTTCAAGGACACGGTTCTGTTTCTCCAGTCGGTCTGTTTTCCTCCCGTCACCCACCTCCGCTACCTCTAGAATATTGATCAGCGTGTATTTCCTGTTCTGTGGGTCGGGCAGCCTCCTGCCAGGTGCTGGTATTGATATTCCGTTGGCGTGAGACACCTGCCTGCTTTTCATTTCAGATCTGAACGAGTGCCTGCTCAACAACGGCGGCTGCTCGCATATCTGCCGCGACATGGTGATCGGCTACGAGTGCGACTGCACCCCGGGGCTCCAGCTCATCGATCGCAAGACCTGCGGAGGTGTGTATGTTGAGTTTGTGTGAGCGTAAAAGTTATATGGACTAATGACTGAGAAAACAGATTTAAGTCTGGGTGTCAGTGGAGCTGAAAATGGGTTTGGAGGAGGTTTTGTTTCTGATGGTTTTGGTGCGGTACTTTCTCATTTACAGTCGCCTGCATCACTGCGTACGGCTTCTGTTGCGTGAAATAAAGTTGCTGCATGTTTTTTAACGCCAAAGTTTTCTTTTAGAAGTCATTCATGCAGTTTCTGTACTGTTTCCACCTCCCCTGCAGATATCAACGAGTGCTTAAACCCTGGCATCTGTAGTCAGATCTGCATCAACCTGAAAGGAGGATACAAGTGCGAGTGCCACAGCGGCTATCTGATGGACGCAGCTACAGGAGTGTGTAAAGCAGTAGGTAGGTATAAGTATAAGGAACTGATCTAAAAGTTGCTCTGGATCCAGTGTGTGAGTTTTCTCTGTTTGGCTTTGAGCCCATGCTAATTAATTTACTCTAATTAGTTTTTTAAGTCTTTTGTTGTAATAGTGGACAGTAAGGGTGTCCACTTCTTCTGATTCTGTAGGTCTGGATTAATTAGGCACAATTTGGTGACTTCTTGAATATTAAAATAAATTAAGTTTCAAATATAAATATCACAATATATTTCTTAATTTTAATCGATGGAATGTAATTCTGATGTCTATATGAACAAAATAAAAGCTACAGAAAATGCCTACAATGGATGTCCATCTACAAACGTCTGGTAAATGCATTTCATAATTCATGTAATGCATGCTGTAATAAACATCAGTGACTGATTCTATACAGAATGTAAATATCTGGGGAAAAAAAAAAAAACAATTCATTCCACAATGCAAAAAACACAATCACAGAATTGAAGAATAAAATTTAATTCAGATATGAACATGGTATACAACAAATTAAAAATAAAAAAGAAATTACTCAAGAAAAATATTAAGGTGGATGCTCCGCAATTGTTTAGATTCTCCGTAAAGTAGTTTGTGTGTTTTTTGAGCATCATTATAAAAGAGGAAACAAAACAACAGTAGCTTAAATATATTGGTTGTAGTTAGAAACTTCAAAACAGCAAAAAGGGTCTCTACAGTAAGTTTTTTTTTTTATCCAATCACAGCTAAAGATATGAAGACTGGAGTGCAAGACTGCTATCTAGCAGCCAGGGATTAAAAAATACAAAATGAACCACAGTTTGAAACCACAGGGTTCCTGCACGTTCTTAAAGTCTTAAAATGTCTTAAATTGAAATCCGGATAATAAAGGTCTTAAATTGTCTTATATTTGCTGTAAGTTTGCTGTAGGTGTTACATTTTAGACTGTGCGTTAAATGCCAGTGGGATAGCATATACTAATGTTAGCGGAGAGCTAGCTATTGTTACTGGGGAGAGAGCTAACCTTAGTGGCGCACTAGCTAACCAGCTGCAAATTAGCTGCAAAATAGCTAACATTAGCCAAAGCTAGCTAAGCTTAGCAGAGAGCTAGCTAAGCTTAGCAGAGAGCTAGCTAAGCTTAGCAGAGAGCTAGCTAAGCTTAGCAGAGAGCTAGCTAAGGTTAGCAGAGAGCTAGCTAAGGTTAGCAGAGAGCTTGCTGACATTAGCGGCGAGTTAGCTAGCTAACATGCTAACACATTGACTTCATCGGTGAGCTGGCTAACGTTAACGGCGAGCTAGATAACTGAAAGGTCAAAATAAGTCTTGACTAAGACTAAAATTATGCAGCCTAAAAGTATGCTATTTATTAAAGTTTTTACTTCCAGTACAATAAATCATTTTCTTCCAAAGAATTTATAAATGTAATTATTTTTTTGAGATCTTAAAAAGGTCTTAAATTTAATTTAATTTGACTTCTAAAATGTAGCCAGAACCCTGCACAAGTCTTTACTTGTAAAGATGTATTTCTCCAAACGAACTCATTTAGCAGAGACTTCACATTTGTGCTGTTCTGATTTTGCATCAGCATGTAATTAAACCATTCATAAGTAGACTTTACCTTCATAAGGTGTCTCTCTGTCTCCTGCTCTGTAGGCAAAGAGCCGTGTCTGATCTTCACTAACCGGAGGGACATCAGGAAGCTGGGGCTGGAGCGGCGGGAGTACACACAGATCGTGGAACAGCTGAGGAACACTGTGGCTCTAGATGCAGACTTCACCCAGCAGAGGATCTTCTGGGCAGATCTTGGACAGAAAGCCATCTTCAGGTACTGAGGGCTGTGACCCAGCAGTTTTGTTAACCAAATCAGGCTGGGTGCTGTTGGGTTTAGTTTTGCCATAGCGACTGTTTTTATTGGTTTTAATGAACTTAAATTAATTAATTAGCTGACTCTTGATTTTTCTTATTCATTTGCATTCTACAGCACAGTCCTGGACAAGCGGGAGGATGTAGGCTACACCAAAGTAATTGATAATGTTCAGATGCCTGTGGGGATAGCAGTGGACTGGATCTACAAGAACATCTACTGGTCAGACCTGGGCAGCAAGACCATAGTGGTGGCCAATTTCAATGGCACGAAGCAGAAAGTTCTGTTTGACCGCAACTTGAAAGAACCAGCTTCCATTGCTGTGGATCCACTGTCTGGGTATTTATAGTCTTTAAAATATATTACAATATAAGTTAGACTGGATGATATGGCCAAATTATATATTTTATTTATTTATAGTTCATTTTAGTTGATGTGATATGAATCCAGTATTAATACAAACAATGTACAAGCCACTGAAAAACTCACCTTTCAAAGGTCTGAAAAAGTAAATTTGCCAGTTTGTGTAATGTACTCTGTAGTAAATAGTCAGAAAATCAGTCAGTGACGGATGATTTGCATACTCCTAGACCTTCTCTGTCACAATATAATATGATTATTCTTAAAAGTGTGTAAAATTCACAAAAGTGCTGTTTCTTAGGTTTCTTTACTGGTCTGATTGGGGAGAGCCGGCCAAAATCGAGAAGTCCGGGATGAACGGGGTAGACCGACAAGTCCTGGTTGAGACGGACATTCAGTGGCCCAATGGAATCACTCTTGGTGAGTTAGTTACCCATAGCAGCTAATTGCCTTCATGGTTGTTTGGATTTTTTTTGGTTTGTTTTAAAACTGGTGCTGATCTAAGCTGTTTCTGTTCCAGATCTGATTAAAAGCAGACTGTACTGGGTGGACTCTAAGCTACACACACTCTGCAGCGTGGACCTGAATGGAGATAATCGGAGAAAAGTCCTGCAGTCCCAGGATTACCTGGCCCACCCCTTCGCCCTCACTGTGTTTGAGGTAAGGGAATATGCTGCTATAGATTTGACTATGTTCTCTAATATAATTTAGGCAGATTGGTACTGCTTTAGTTCTGTGCATCATCGTAACAGTTTTTTTCAAGTTTCAAGGCAAGTTTTTTTTTTTTTTTTTTTTATAAGTAGTTTTAGACCCTTACAGGTTTAAACGCTTTGTACAACTTTGGGTAAATCATGATGTGTAGATGTTCTGAGTGCTTTTATATGGAACATTTTAATTTTTTGTATGCAAGTGTATGTAAAAAATAAATAAATAAACAATGAAAAATGATCATTTTGAGGCATTTCTATTGGTCCGTTCATCATAAAAGAAAGAACTGCCAAATTCAGATATTTTTTTGGGTGGGTAACACCAAACACCATAGTAAAGACTTGTGCAAAATCATGACCTTGGTCTTCTGAATATGTGCACTGCTTTTGTTTCTATGGGTCTTTTTAACTCCCACCTTGTGTTTTATATTTGGCAGGATCGAGTGTTCTGGACAGATGGCGAGAGCGAGGCCATCTATGGGGCAAACAAGTTCACAGGATCAGATGTGACCATGCTGGCCAACAACCTGAATGAACCGCAGGACATCATTGTCTATCATGAGCTCATCCAGCTGTCTGGTGAGTGCAGTGGTAAAAGTACTTCACCCAACCAGTTGTACCTTTAATAATAAAAAGTGATACCTCTATGGCATCAGTTCAACTATGTGGAGTGGTCCAGCAGTCTAAAGCACTCCCACTATGATCAGGAGATTGCTGGTTTTAATCCCGTTCATGCAGCTTGCCATTAGCTGCCAAAGCCCTGAGAGAGCACAATTGGCCTTGCTCTTTCCCCTCATCACTACAAAGGGTGATGTCGATCAGCACAAGATGTCTGCCCGGCATCATTGTGGATAGGGGAGCCCTAATGAGTGGGCTGGGTCATTTGGATAAAAATGAGAATTTTAAATAAAAAACTCTTTCTTGGTTACTTAATCTAGTTACCATATAAATATGGTATTTTTATATATATACCATATAAATAGCCTGTATTTGTATGTCATCCACAGTTTCTTCAAAGCTTCTACTGGAACAGCTCCGGATGCTCAGTGATGTGTTGTGCAGCCCTGCAGGGGGGATTATTGATGAGGGCTGGGCTGGAGCTAGGCTGAATTTGATGGTGACTGAAAGCTCTACGTTTGTTTCTCTGTAGGAACTAACTGGTGTAACGAGAAAGTGAACAATGGAGGCTGTTCCTACATGTGTCTCCCAGCACCTCAAATCAACAAACACTCTCCAAAATACACCTGTGTGTGTCCGGTAGGCCAGGAGCTTTCCTCAGATGGCCTGCGCTGCAGACCAGGCAAGTACCTGGACGTGTTGTGGTTAATTGCCTTTTTCTTCCCCTGCTTTGTCCCTTTTGTTTAGTGTAGCCTGTTTTGAGTTTGAATTATTTATGTATCTGTGTGGATTTTTTCCCTTTGTTTTTCTGTCTCTCTCTCTCTCTCTCTCCCTCCCTCTCTCTATCTTTGTCTCTTTCTCTCCTTTCTTTTTCTCTGTCTGTTTCTCTGTCTTCTTCTGTTTCTGTCTTTCTTTCTCTGTTGCTTCTTTTCTTTCTCTCTCTTCCTCTCTGCCACTCTGTCTCTATCTTTTTCTCTCTCTCTTTTTAAATAAGATCATTATTTACACAAACTTGAATGCAAACACTGTTTAAAAACAAAATTTAAGTTTCGCACCACATAGATCCTTGTCTTCAGAAGATAATTTTTTATTTTAAAGCCTGTACCATAGTATATACATCCTGCTTAGACATACAAGGTAACATGCATACATCCAGAAGAAATGTATGTGGTCTTAGTTATGTAACATGTATACACAAAATTCATATTGTTTTACAATTGCAAAATATACTCTTAGTTTTACTATTGAATCATTGGCCTTTGATAATCCTTTTCATCATTTGAATCAGAAATGTAAATATTTTCTCAATTAATCAAAAATATAAATCAGTATTTAAAAAATAAAACAACATTTATTGCTTACAGACACAAGTGTAGGATTTTACAGTAGCAGTTTTCATTTTAAACAAAGCTTCTGCTTTTCTGAGCAAGTCACAACTAGGCAGTAATTACAGTCACAACAAGCCATTGTTACTGCTGGCAGCAACAGACGTTTAAGGGTTAATTTCCAGCAGTGTTCTTCAGCAGTTCTAGCATTTTCCTCTTTCTCTGCACCTCTTTGTGTGGGGCAGTTTGAAATGTCGCGCTTGTGCTGCCTGACAGTTCCGCTCTGGCTCTGACTGCCGCCGTTGTCTCATTCTCCGCGTGACCCCTCGGCTTGTTTTTATGGAGACAGCGATGTGGAGGCCACGCTCAATACCACGTCTATTCACAGAGCGAGCATGCCATGTTGAGTAATATACAGATGGTACTGCATTGAAACGCCGGAGAGTGAGCGCCACACTATAGGAGCTTGCAGGAACCTGAAAGGGTGGGGGGGCATTTTAGAGCTTTTTATGCTTCTTAAACCTAAACAAAAATAACGGGGTTTTCTTTACTGTGCAACACATTGCTGGTGTAAGGGAGCCAGCAGGAGAGCGCTCTAATTGCCTGGGTAAAGAATGCAGGAGCAGTAAAGTGTTTTCTCGGACATGGATGCTTTCAGCAGATGAAGATAAAGAACTGAAACTCATGAATGGTGTGAATGCTCCATGGCTTCCATGGCAGGGCTGCTTTCTTTTTTGCTACTAAAACCAGATCAACAAACTGAAATCTGGGTTTTTTCCCTTTTTAGCTCTTATCCAAGAACCACTGTATGCACAAGAGCCAGTACTAAGACTAAGGGGTAGTCTTAATGCCAGCCCCAAGTTAAGCCTAAAACTGTATACATTTGCTCATTAAATAAGTTAGAATGTACGTGAGTGACTGGCTTAAACATTGGCTGTTTGTTTAATAGTCTAAAATAGTCAATGTACAGTATTTTATGTATGTATTTATTTATTTACTAAAACACCCTGTTTTTTGTCCTTGTCATTTTCTGTGGGTTTTCATGTTGTGTTTTTTTTTTTTTTGTTCTGTACCCACCATGCACCACATGAGCCATTACTCTTACTACAGCCATTTAACAGTTTATTAAGGAAAATATAAACCCTTTACAGCTCTGGGTGGGGGGATAAGAAACCACTTAAAACATGTTGAGTTTCTTTTGATTTTACCAAATTGAAAACCTCTGGAATATGAATCAAGAGGAAGATGGATGATTCCAAGCCATCAAACCAAACTGAACTGCTTGAATTTTTGCACCAGAAGTGGCATAAAGTTATCCAAAAGCATCATGTAAGACTGGTGGAGGAGAACATGCCAAGATGGATGAAAACTGTGATTAAAAACCAGGGTTATTCCACCAAATTTTGATTTCTGAACTCCTAAAACTTTATGAACTTGTTTTCTTTGCATTATTTGAGGTCTGAAAGCTCTGTACCTTTTTTGTTATTTCAGCCATTTCTCATTTTCTGCAAATAAATGCTCTAATTGACAATATTTTTATTTGGAATTTGGGAGAAATGTTTTCCATAGTTTATAGACCTATACCTATAAATAGCAAAATCAAAGAAAAGTGGTCTTCCCCCCCCCCCCCCACAGCTGTATAAATACATATTTTGATTTATTTAGCAATTCTAATTTAAACATAATTTAAAAAATGGATTCTTGTGACAATTCAGCAGATTGGCTGACTTGTACTTATTAAATTATAATGAGACTTATGATCGATAAATAATTGTTTACAATTGTCAGTCAAAACAAATATCAAATTTTACATAGTTATGAGTAAGTTTTTTAACACCACCAAGTCCATAATATAACCCTAGTCAAGTCTGTAATACAAACAATCATGGTACATTTTTAATTAAATATAATTTTATAATAGTGCTGCTTGTGGTGTTGTGTAGCAGTGTGAGTAGTTCAGACATGGTGTTATCACTGTGCTCTCTCGTAACAGTGGCTTCTACAGACGCCCCACAAGATGAAGGGCGGACTCTCATACACTCCACACATCCCCAAGGTAATGCAGTCTCCGTCCCAGAGTCTCTAGACTGCATGTGCTTTAAAACCATAACTCACAGCTCCATAGTCTTTAGTGTGATCATGTTTAGCACATGCCTGGAAGACTTTTACTAGTGCAGAAGTCTAAGGGAACTTCTAGAAATCAGTTTCTTGGTTGCCATGTTGGGTAAATATTAATACTGTAGTGCAGTTGTATTGATTGGTTTAAAGGACCTACTGTAGTAGTATTCCTGCTAAAGCTGCTTTTAGATGGTCTTTAATGGTCAACCTAGTCATCCCAATAAAAAAAAAAAAAACATATACTTAGATGGTCACTAACTAGCTTACCTAAATTTTGTCATGCTGGTCAACAAGCTGGTTTTAGATGGTCTAAGCTGGTCTTTGATTTAAGGTGACAGAAAATCTGGTAATTCAGGCAAAAACATACATTTTCTTAGCCAATATCTGGCTAACTAGCAAGCTTTCCAGAAAAGGGTATTTTGCATTTGATTTTGGTCGTGCTTGGCTGTTCAACCAGCTTGGTATTCATTGGGGACACTGGTTGACCAGTTTGGTCATGCTCTTTAATAGAGACGTTATTAATGAGAAGACAAACAACTAACTTGAGTATGAATGTTCTCGTAACAATTATCGTGGCTCCTGTTTGCATATAAAATCCCACCCTACAGCAAAAGAAGCCAATTGACTTGCTGTGGAGATCTGTGCAAGCGCAGTAAAAAAAAATCAAAAGTCAAACGCTGCAAATGTCTTTGAAAAATTTCTTTATTTTAGTAATACAGTTCAAAATGTGAAACTCTTTATATAGATGTATTACACACAAAGTGATCTATTTTAAGTGTTTATATATATATTTTTTTTTATTGAAGGTGATTACGCCTTGTAGACAAAGAAAACCCAAAAATCTGTGTCTCAGAAAATTGACCAATTGGTACTTTTGGCAGTGTGCCAAGTCCTGCTGGAAAATGAAATCCACATCTCCTTAACAGTTCTCAGCAAACATGAAGTGCTGTAAGATTTTGTCGTAAAAAAAAAAAAAAAAAAAAGTTTTCTCATTGGCTGTAAGCCATAATCATCAACAATAAAAGAAATAAACTTTTAAAATAGATCACTCTGTGTTTAATACATCTATATAATATAAGTTTCACATTTTGAACTGAATTACAGAACTGAAATATAGTAACTTTTCAATGATATTCTACTTTTTTGAGGTGCACCTGTACGTGTTTGTGAGTCCTGATAAGGTTAGTTTAGCTTAAAATGCCCTGACTTCTGTTTTTATGTCCTGATTAATGAAGGGACAGCTGCTCCAGTGGTCACTGCAGAAAATAGACCTGTTGGGTATCTGGAGCAGCTGCACTATAACCTAGTTCACTGTGTGCAGAGTCTTCACACAGGCTGTGAAGGGTAGTCGTAGCAGCTAACTGCTAACATAGTCTGTAGGTAGGAGCTTTTAGTCTAGTGGCTTTTGTGTGACAAAATTTAGTAGATAATGTGTTTTTTAAATCATTTGAATAACTATTTTTCAGTCAGAACCACTACAAAACCTAAGGTTGCCCCCCAAGCAAAACTTGTTGGTAAGATTCGCCACTTTTAGCATAGTGTGCTGCCTGGAAACAATCCTAACATCACTTATTAGCGTGGAATCTTCTGTCTTAAAAACTCTTGGATGAATTAGAAGTAGAAGTTTGTGGAATTCTCTGCAATAAGAAAACTGATTGGCTGTCAGATGCTCATGTGCTGCTTTGATTGTTTGTCTGCATGAGCGCCATTTTTTTTTTTCTCTTTGTATCTCTGTGCATTTAATCACCATATATTGTCTACTTTTAAATTAAATTTTCCTATTAACATTCATCTACACTCTTAATTTTCCTTAACATTTCTAGAGGTTGCTGTAAATTCTGCTATTGAATGTTTTTGATTTTGGTGAACTAGCCAAGTCCCCAATGTCCTGTGTGGTCTTAATTTTCCAATTCAGTTTTTAAAACCAACCTGTTTATTATTTGTCCCTGTCTTCTATAGAAGGAAATATCAGTACCTCCATACATGAGGTGAAATCGGCCAAAGGATCGGCCGCAGCCTGGGCAGTGCTGCCAGTGTGTAAGTAGCCCTTTCTTCTATCTGTGTACTGAATTTCTCTGCTTCTTTATTATTTAAACAGATACTTTTTAATTTTTATTATTATTATGTAACCAATATATTATTTAACCAATATTATATATACACGTGTCGACACCCTTTCTGATAAATACATTCAGCTACTTTAAATTGCACCCATTGTCAAGCCGGGAGCCATTTGTTGTCAAGGTGGCCACCCTAACTATAAAGCTCTGCAGAAACCCTCTGTTTTTTAAGAAACACTTTTCTTCAATCAATGTTAATTATCCTGCTACTTCACATAATTAAAGCTGAATATGTTCAGAATATAGGCACATGCATTAGTTATGCCTTATTCACCAATATTGTCTTATATAGTTTCTTGAATTTGTTGAACTTTAAGATTCATGTTTTTAAGGTAAGGAATTGACCACTGAACAAGTGTACAGCATTCTGTCTAATTGACACATACTTAACATCCAGAGAGCATCATAACAGGACGGTGTGTGAATGTGTGTTTGTTAATCTGACCTTTTGTACAGAATGTAGGAGTACTGGGTTAGTGCTGGAGATAAAACTAAACTAGCTACTTTTAAAAGTGTATTATATTACCTTCTACAGCTCTGTTCAAAACATTTAACCATTCAAATGCTTTCAATAAACAGAATTAAAATAGAATATAGAATGCTTTACATTCTATAGATCTAGTTCTGACCTGATTTCTAGAGCAAAATGTTAAAATACAGGTAATGAAGCTGTTGTCATTTATGTTGCATCATTATTTTAGTCTTTAAATATTGAGCCATGTGCCCACAGTACGAAAACACATGAATGAGCTGCTTACTTAATTTATCTGATTACATTTTTACTGTTGTACTAAGATTTAAAAGTGGTTCTTGGCTCTTTTGGGTTAAGAAAGGTTAAACCAGGTCATTTTTTGGTATTTACTAATGTTCAGGCATGTCAGACTAGCTCAAGTGTTTAACAAGCCTCAGACTCTAGAGGGTTACATTTATGGATTTCTTTTTTTTGCAAGAATCAATATAAACAAAAAACACACTGAACAAACCTGGAAAAACTGTGCATCTTGGAGCTGAACCTGATTGGTTCTGGTGCCTCTACTGCTTCACATGATGAAAATATTGAACCGTCTTGCTGCACTGTTTGCTCGAGGTGAAAAGCTGTGCAGTTTTCTCTTATCTCCTCCTTGGTGCACAACAAGCTGACTTGGTCAGTGACTCGTCCCATAGGAGATAAGATCACATGACCGCACGAGTGAGCTGTTTTCCCACAGTGCCTCCAGTGATCACCAGAGGCAATCAGCAGAGAAGGATTAAGGAAAATCAATTGTTGTTTTTTTTTCACAAATATTGTTAGAGCAAACTGTTATTGGTAAAAGTAAACTGTTGAAATAAAACGGAAAACAATAATATGCATGTTCATTTTATTTTGTTTTTTTTGTGACTCCTATTTTATTGATTATGAAAGCGTATTGTTTCAGAGAACTTACAGACAAGACTGCTAAAGATTAAATAATAGTATAATCATTAACAGGGTGGTACTATACCAAAATATAACTTACTTACAAATAAGAAATAAAAGGAGGAAGGAAAAACAGCTTTGGAACAAAAAGAGATCACTTAAAAAGTATTAGTTTCCTTGATTTCACCAAATTGAAAACCTTTGGAATATAATCAAGAGGATGATGGATGATCACAAGCCATCAAACCAAGCTGAACTGCTTGAATTTTTGCACCAGGAGTGGCATAAAGTTATCCAAAAGCAGTGTGAAAGACTGGTGGAGGAGAACATGCCAATATGTATGAAAACTGTGATTAAAAACCAGGCTTATTCCTCCCAATATTGTTTTCTGAACTCTAAAACTACTAAAAACTTTATGAACTTTTTTTTTTTTTTTTTTTTTTTTTTGCATTATTTGAGGTCAAAGCTCTGCATCTTTTTTATTTTAGCCATTTCTAATTTTCTACAAATAAATGCTGTAAATTACTTTCTTTTATTTATTTATTTATTTATTTTAATCTTAGTAAAAAGTAATTGATTCCATCTTATATATTTCATTAACTATATCTTTCTGCAGCTTTATCATAGAGGGCTCTGTCTGCAGCAATTTTCGAGTTATTGCTTTCTTGCTGGCTGCTAAAAAAAATAATCATACATCCATCTGCCCGATCAGCCAAGCTGGTATATTTCCCATATAAAGCACTAAGAACTCCTTAGGAATATCCAGGGATAGGAATATCAATTTGTGATTTAAATGCAAAGCAGTACAACTGGCCAGTTCATTCAAAGGTTATGGTAACAGTAATGAGATTAAATATACAGAAATCAGAGCTAACTTTTTTTGTTTATCTCTTGTTGTGTGGTTCTGTAGTGCTGCTGGCCATGGCTGCAGCGGGTGGGTACCTGATGTGGAGGAACTGGCAGCTGAAGAATAAAAAGAGCATGAACTTTGACAATCCTGTTTACCTGAAAACTACAGAAGAAGACCTGAACATAGACATCAGCAGACACTCTGCCTCTGTTGGTCACACGTATCCTGCGGTGAGTACTCCTCTTTACCAACTGAATGCTGATATTAACACTGGAAGGACAAATATATACTTTTAGTTTGGTTGGCTTATTTTTAGGTGGGATTGGGGGACTTAACATGGAAACAGGGTTATTTTCATCAGAGTCTAATGTCGTTTTGTTTTATTTAATATTTAATAGAAGTCATTTTTCTTTAATTTTTTTCTTTTTCTTTTCATTCTGAAATAAAATAACACAAATTTTTCATGGCAAGAAAATCTTATAAATCAACTTTACCAAAGCAAAAATGGCTTTTCATTCTAGCCCCACTGTGATATTAAGACTGTCTGAACCCAGTTATTTGCATTTGCAAGAAACAGCTTGGGGAAGATGTTAAAAAAAAATGTGGCCCCTTGTGGGATTGTGTTTTTGCTGTGTTTTGAATCAAGTAAAAATCTGGACAGTCTAAAGGTTAATTTCTGTCCATACTTTGAAGGTGTTTTTTTTTTTTTTTTTTTGTGCATGTTCTATGAGAATGTAAGCGTTAAAACGTCACATCTTACGTCAACAGAGGGCTCTGTACAGTGGTTCCCGCTGCGAACCATCATTCCTGGTTTCAGAACCTACTTTTGTTGGTGGAAACGTACCAGATCACAAGTAAAACAGTGAGGTTACATCGTATTACACAGTGCTAATTATTTTAAGGTGCTAGTTTAACCTGCAGGCAAGGTTAAGATACATTTATTCCAATGTTGCCACATTTATTCCTAATTGCAACATAAACTGTAGTCTTGCCATTACATAAATGTCATTGACTGCATTAATCCTGTTGTTTGGTTTTGCTGGAGGATCCTGCTGCATCTGTTCTCTAATTAGTCCATTTTAATAGCCACCAACAATATTGTAAACACGTATTTATTATTCTTTTCTAATAGTTGCAGCATCTTTTTCAAGTAAAGATTTTAAGAATTTTTAATATAATTTTACCTGCCAAAAAGAGACCAATTCTAAAAATCCTCAAAAGGTATAAAAGTGTCATCTCAATTACCATCCCTGCTGCTTTTCTTTATCCTTCAGAGCTGCTCTTTAGAAGTGTAAGAAAGCAGAATGTGAAACAATTAAACTGACTGGAAGTAATGTAAAGCCAGATCTCACAGAATATATAAAGTTTTAGTCAGTGTTCAGAACACGCTGGTTATTCCAGACATTACCGTATCTTATAAGTCTGTTCGTCTCCTGCAGGTTTTCATTTCAGTAAAGCAGAAGGAGCACCTGACTGATGGTGTTATCAGCTGATCTCTGTCCTCCAGTACTTGATGTTAATTATGAGGTTTGCTTCTGCTTGTTGGGAATGAACCCCTGCAGACACATTGCTCTTTGTGGATTTAAAAAAAACATTGTTCTAAACAGGTTTTCAAATCATAATTAAAAATCTAAATGTTTCAGAATTATTCTAACTGTATGCTCTACACTTGGGTATCCAACATTGGACAAAAGTTGTGGGATAACAAAATTTGTAAATTGATCATGAAATGTTAGACAAGGGGATGATATGGGAACATTTAGTTTTGTGTAAGTTTTGAGGTGTTACCAGTGATTGAGGCTTGACACTGGTCAGCATGCTAATGGCAAGATGATGTAAATTATGTGGGTTGACCGTCACAGTGACTGTGCCGCATGTGTACCAAGAATACGTCATAGAAATACTACCACCAATTGACTTTTCATACAGTGTAAGCACTAGGGGTGGGCGATATGGACCTAAAATATCACAATATTTCATGGTACTTTTGCAATAACTATACTCTTGACATTGAATTGAAAATTATGTTTCAAGAATACACCACTGCAACAAAATGAAAATTAAATGTTTTATAATGATTTATAACGGAAGTCAATGATCCAGAATGTCAAGCTACTAACAATGCACTCCATATATCTCCATATATCCAGGATTAAAGTAGAATAAATTATACTGGACAGATGTAAGTGTAATTATTATTATTATTTTTTATTATTATTTATTTATTTTTTCTTAAAACAGCAAAAAAAGGTAGTACCCTGATGTGATGTAATAATTAGGGGAGGGTGATGGGGCACAATATTTCTGAGTATAATATCGTTCACGATATTCATAAATATGATAAAACATGGCACACCCCTAATATGCACAATCTTTATTATTATTATTGCTGACCTTGATCTTGCCCATTCTGTGCGGTGCTTTATTATGGAATATTTCATTGTGTTTATTTATTTTTCAATCTATTTTACAATTTTAGCATTTTTATATTTCAGTTTCAAGGTCTGAACATTCTTAATTCAAAATGCATTGCTCTTTTAAAAGGGTTTTTTTTTTTGTTGCTATTTATGTATTCCAATTCCAAGTATTGTCTATACGAACAGGCTAGGCAGAATTTACATTCACATTTAACACACTAGTTGCTGGAGACCCTTTGTGCATACAGCCTACAGCTCGGAGACGTGGACAGAAGTCCTGGAACACGATACAAGTTTCTGTCCCATAACATGTGGCACATCTGTGTAAATTGTTTTACTAAGCCATGGAAATCTAGATAGTAGTAAACCTTTAATCCTAAGGATCATTATTAATCTTATTTTTTCTTTTTTTTTTCTTTGCAGATTTCAGTGGTAAACACAGAAGACGACCTCTCGTCATAACCAGGCCTGTACACTGCTCCCGTTCATGAACTGTCCTCTCTGGACCTCTTTGCCAACCGCTGCTGTTCCAGCAGACCTCTGACTGTCAGATGCCTTCCGCAGTGCATTTCGCAGTTGTATTTCTCGGGGGTGGTGTGCGTCCTTTTGTGTGAAACACTACTATGACTATGGATATGGACTTCCTGCTCACGATAAATGTGCCCAAAGCATTACTGCATCCGGGATATGACCTTTCACTGGTTCTACCCCTGGTTCAATCTCGAGGAAACTCAGAGCCCAGCCGTGGTCCGTTGTTTTGGACGCTTTGTGGGTGTGTGCGAGCGTGTATTTAGACGAAATGCTTATTTTTAGGAGTCCTGCTGGTTTTCTTTCTTCTGGTTTTCTTTTTCGTAGGAGCGTTCGCCTCCAGAAGCACATTCTTCTCAAGCTTCCTGTGTGTCTGTTCTGGTGGGGAATCTCTTAAGTTCAGCTGTGTAAGAGGAGTGCTGTTGAAACCTATTTGTAAAACACTGTATATAACCCTGTCTAAAATAATGAATCAGGATTCCTCAAGCACTTTGATCACATGGTCCTGTGTAAATAAGATTGTATACATTTGACTGAATCAATTTTGCTATGGTGGGTGATAATACCAGGGTAGAAAATGTATGGAGGGAGGGGAAAAAGTTTGTTAAACTATTTTGTATGTTTGTGTGCTGTTCCTGTGACCTTTTTATAGCACTGTACTGCGGGGACTACATGCTCTGTATTGTGAAGAAGAAGATAAAGAAACATTTGCGAACACTTAAATAAAAATGAAATGGTCAGTAAAGTCAGATCTATGAATGTGGGTTCAATTGTATATAATTCACTTTGGTAACCCATTACACAAACTAATATTGTATGCTTAGATCCTGATGCATACTTTAAAAGCATCATTAAGGATTATATTGTCTGTAGTAACTCATAACATTAGGATGTATCATCAGATATTAAAGAAACATGGTAGCTTTTAAGTATTTTAAGCTCTGGCAGCTTTTGTCAGCAGAGCTTCAGCCAAAATGTTATTATTAGAACTGTGCAGTACATCACGATAATCTGTGTATGGCTTGTAGCCTCTGAATCTGCCCAACACCATTCCCCAGTCCCATTTCCACACTCGGGGTTGCCAGGTAAAGAACACAACAGCATGCAAACAGTGTTCTTCAGTCATTGAAACAGGCAAACTGGCTATTTTTCCAATGAACAGGTAATCACAAAGGTTTGCTAACCATAGCTGGGTATTTTACTACCACCACCTTTTAGTGTAGTGTCTAGAAATAAGCATTAAAATGTATTAAGCTCTGGAAACAATTAAAAGACCACTTCAGTTTCTGAATCAGTTTCTCTGATTTTGCTATTTATAGGTATATGTTTGAGTAAAATGAATATATTTGTTTTATTCTATAAACTACAGAAAACATTTCTCCCAAATTCCAAATTAAAATATTGTCATTTAGAGCATTTATTAGCAAAAAAAATGGCTGAAATAACAAAAGATGCAGAACTTGCAGATCTCAAATAATGCAAAGAAAAGATTTACGAGTTCATAAATCACTATTTGGTTGAATAACCCTGGTTTTTAATCACAATTTTCATGCATCTTGGCATGTTGTCCTCCACCATTCTTACACACTGCTTTTGGATAACTTTATGCCTTGTACTCCTGGTGCAAAAATTCAAGCAGTTCAGCTTGGTTTGATAGCTTGTGATCATCAGTCTTTTTTCCAGAGGTTTTTAATTTGGTCCAAGAAAACATGGTCTATTGTTTTAATTTTACTACCAATTTCTAACACCTATTGGGCAATTAGCTTCTACAGAATAAAAAACATGGACAAGGTTCATGATAATCAAACCCTAATGCTAATAAGCAGGTCATAATAATTATTGAAGGGAATGTAAACGGAGAGCTGCAGATGATCGTAGATCGGATCGTGTTAAAAGGTTAACTGGCTCAGTTGGTCGTACAGGTAAGAATAATGGAATTTCCAGGGCTTGTAGGCGTAATACGGTTAGGATAACCCTGCTTGTTTACTTCAACAGGGATTAAAAGGGAAAGCAGCACTCTCTAATCTAATACACTGAAACTGAAATGCTGTCCAGAAACAAAGGAATAGGAATGATTGTTGTTTGGGGAGCAAATTTGTATCATACAATCGTGCAAAGTAAGATATTGATGAGATAGATGACTATATAGTAGTGTCCAGTTTACCATAGTGTGCTACACAGTTTGGGGTAGTGGTGTAAAAATATAGTGCAAATTTTTTTGTGCAAACTAAAAATAAACTGTAATGCACTGTAATAAAAATAGTGTAAAAAGATATACACTATTGGAATTGGATTTTTGTTCAGTCCTCACAGTTAAAAACATGGTTAAGGGTGAGGCCAACTCACAAATACATTTATACAAAGGTATAAATGTTCACAACAACATTGACTCAAAGCAGACATACAGCTCTGGGGAAAAAAAGGATTGAACTGCTTGAATTTTTGCACCAGGAGTAAAGGCATAAAGTCATCCAAAAGCAGTGTGCAAGACTGGTGGAGGAGAACATGCCAATATGCATGAAAAACCAGGGTAATTCCACCAAATATTGAGAAATATTCTGAACTCTTAAAACTTTAAGAAGATGAACTTGTTTTCTTTGCATTATTTGAGGTCCGAAAGCTCTGTATCTTTTTTTAGTTCAGCCATTTCTCATTTTCTGCAAATAAATGCTTTAAATAACTGTTTTATTAATTTCTCCCAAATTCCAAATAAAAATAATGTTAATTTTACTCAAAAATATATCTATAGATAGCAAAACCAAAGAAACTGATTCAGAAACTGAAGTGGTCTCTTTTTTTCATAATTGTTTTTTCAGAGCTGTATAATAAAAAAAATCGTAAAAAAATAGTCCAGCTGTGACACTGAAGTGTTTAAGAACTCCAGCAGCACTGCTGTGTCTGATACTATGGGATCCGGTCCGTTTGAAGGACAGGGTGAAGGAGAAGGATAATAAAGTGGGCAAATAAACAGATAAATATAGCACTACAGTCCTAATTATATAACTCAATATATTCCTATATATGCTCAGTGAAGCTTAAAAAATTGGCATTGATTACAACAGTGTCGATAGACTCTGCATTGACTGCTGGGATGCTTAGAACTGCTGTCACACAGTATGGAGCTTGCACACACGTAAATGTAAATCACTCGCTACCTTAAATTGAATTCTGTTCCATATAATAGAGCTTTATGTAGAGTGATCTAGATTTGCATTTAGGGGATCCTGACTAGGGCTCGATATCAGACACAGCTCATCCATTCCTGCCATTGGTTAGACCACCTGTTAGGAGGAATAAAATGACACCACATTTGAGATAAGTACACAATACACACAAGTATGACTCTACTTGAGACCTGTTGTATGATTTAGTTTTTTTTTTCCTTTGTAATAGGTCAGCAGATACACGCATCTCCTGGTTGCATCTCTGATTACGAGATACTATTTATGTAATTTATGTCGAAAGGATCCCAGCAGGATTTTGCTCAGACTCTCGGTTGTCTTCTTCTTCTGCCGCTTCTTCTGCTGCTCTGTACAACCATGAAAATGTCATCCGTAATCCAGAAATCCATGTGATAAAAAGGATTTGCCACAATGTATAATTTGGCTGGAGGAAAGCGCTCCTCTGAGTTTTGTGGCTTGGCCTATAGGATAATACCCGAGGTCTGCTGTGGAAGAGATTTGTGAATGTAAGGCAAATGAAAGACATTAGGGAGGGAGGAGAGGGAGTCTGGATGAGAGGATAAGTGTTTAAACCGTTAAGCACGCAGATCCACCCGGTCAGCAACATTAGACGGTTAGTCCCACTCTGCCTGCTGGTGCGCTTAGATCCAGCTCGTAGAGGGGAAATTGAGCTTGTAGAAATGAACTCCTCTTAGATCTTTATTAACCTGTGATTGATTGATTCTGCTTGCTTCGAAAGCCACTGCAGACCACCGGAATGTTCAAGTTTAAGGGCCGGAGACGAAGCCTTTTCCCCAATTACAAGCTTGGGGGAACAAACCAATGTCCTGCTGATCCTGTGGAGGAAGATGAGCTTCCGTTCGCCCAGCAAAACTGGCTTAAACCATGGAATTCCATGCAGGAACTCAGTCGAGACATCTACGACATCTCTGAAGACTATGATGACGACGATGATGATCGGTTCATGCCCTCTGCTCTAAAGCTTTCGTCTCCAATGAAGAACTACATGCTGAACATCAACGTCGGAGGAAAAGTCTACCAGATCTCCTACAGGGTGGCGGCAAAATATCCCAAGACGAGAATCGGCCGCCTCGCGACATACACGGACCACAACCGAAAGCTCGACCTCTGCGATGACTACGTTGTCCAGAACAATGAGTTCTTCTTTGACAGGGATCCGGACATCTTCCACAACATCTTCAACTTCTACCGCACCGGGGTTCTCTGGATTAAAGACGAGTTGTGTCCTCGCAACTACTTGGAGGAGATCAACTACTGGGGCGTCCGGATCAAGAACACCCACCGGTGCTGCCGAATCTCGTTCGAAGAGCGGCAGGATGAGCTGAACGAGCAGCTGAAGGTCCAGCGAGAGCTTCAGGCTGAGATTGAGGTGGAAGAAAATGAAGAGCTCTTCAGGGGGATGGCTTTCGGTCATACTCGGCGCAGAATCTGGAATCTCATGGAAAAGCCATTCTCCTCAATTACAGCCAAGCTCATGGCTGTGGCTTCCAGCTTGTTTGTGCTGGTCTCGTTGGTGGCCATGACCCTCAACACAGTGGAGGAGATGCAGTACAAGACGGCGACCGGCCAACTAAGCGGGAAGACCTACGCAGAGCATGTGGAGACCCTCTGCATTGCTTTCTTTACCATGGAGTACCTGCTTCGGCTTGTGTCCACACCGGATATCAAGCGGTTCGGGAGGAGCGTGCTGAACGGTGTGGACTTGATCGCCATCCTTCCACTCTACCTGCAGATGGTTCTGGAGTGCTTTGAGAACGAGGACCATCAGAGGCACCACAGCGACATTGAGACAGTGGGGAGGGTGGGCAAAGTGGGACAAGTTCTACGTATCATGCGACTCATGAGGATCTTTCGTATTCTGAAGTTGGCTCGACACTCAACGGGACTGCGGGCGTTTGGCTTCACTCTTCGCCAGTGCTACCAGCAAGTTGGTTGCCTGTTTCTCTTTATCGCAATGGGAATTTTCACCTTCTCAGCTATGGTTTACACAGTGGAACATGATGTACAGAAGACAAACTTCACCAGTATACCTCATGCATGGTGGTGGGCAGCGGTGAGTACTTATAAAGAGTCTTGAACGCCTAGTCCTATGGAGAATTTAGAATCTCTATTTCAAAACAGTACAGTGCTGTGTAGTCCAGGATAGAGCTGTATCCCAATCTGGGAAACTTCTCTGCAGATTCAAGCCTCAAGTTAAACCCAGACACCTTCAATCAAGGCTTCAAACCATTGGACTGGATTCTGCTATTCTATTCTTACCCAAGCTAGAAATGTCTTTGCCTTGGCTTATTCTAATTTCTAATTTCCATGTGAGGTTATATGCTCTAGTTGATGCTCGGTAGACTGTAAATGCAGAGTTAAAGAAAATCGTAAAGCACTGTTGCATTCCTACAATGGTTACGAGGCATCCCTGGCACCAGCACTGCTCAGTATTTACAGTCGTGACAGTGCCAACTTGGATCTGTACCTTACGGGATGAACCATGCCCACGCAGTGTCTTTATACTGTAATGCAATTAAACATGGCCTCTGCAGGGTATTAATCCTGAGGGCAAATATAGCCTCTGCCATCTATGCGTCACATTCCTCCTCCTAGTATAATCCCTCAGAGATTGTTTTTAAGAAGTGAACCTACTTGGCTGTAGGTCAGGTTTTTTTTCTGTGGTTCTGCTGGAGGGTTTGATCCTGTAAACTTGCACAAGTCTGATAAACTGCTGCTTTTACACAGATCAGTCAGAATATTATGACCACAGAAGAGGCTTTGCAGTTCTATAATTACAGACTAGTCCTCAGAGGTGTCAAGTAAGGAAGTACAAATGCTTTGTTACCATACTTTTTTACATACATTTAAAATATTGGTTATCTACACTTTCCTGGAGTAATTTCTTTCAGCCAATTTTTACTTCCACTTCTTAAATTTTCACACAATTATCTGAACTTTCTGCTCCTTACATTTTAAAAATATCCTCTTTACTTATATTTCATTTCAGCTTGTTTTCATTCTGGCTTCTCAATAAAACCGCTCTCCAGATAAATCTCTCCATCCAGATAGAGTAAATCTGATTGTGATTGGATGTAGAAAAGTATAAACATATAAACAAACAGGATGTGGGAATGGTATAAGATCCATCATACCTGTACCCATCACGCCCCCACACTCCAGCAAGAACATAGCAGACGTATGTAGCCTAGTATGAAGATGATCAATCAATCAATCAACCAATCTTTATTTCTATTCGGAGTACACTGAGGGTACCCCTCATTTTCAATGCAGGCGAGCCTTTATAAAATTAAAGGGACTGAAAAATAAGTTTAAATTATAAAAACAAGCAAAAATATAAGATTTAATGAAGAAGAAATAAAATGATTCAGAATAAAAGGATTTGCAGACAGGCTAAAATGTAAAGCAATAAAACAAAGGGATAAATAATTAGAATAATAAAATATAAACACAAACACCAACATTTTAAAAAAGGTAATTGATAGAACTAAAATAATAAATAAATCATAATAAGTTTAGAAAGTATAAAAAAATAATAGAAATCTGAAACCAAAACATCCAACTAAGCTTCTTTAAAATATTTACATTCTTTTAAAATACATTAATTTACAATAGGAATATATGCAGCTGAAACACTAGGGAACAGCCTAGTGCATCCCAAATTTATTAACATTTCATTTATTAGTCATTATGGTTTTTAGAAAAATGTGTTTTGTGGAGGGGGGGGGGGGGGGGGGGGGAGGTAGTGCACTATATGACTTTTGTTCTTAATGACTTTTTTTCCCCTTACTTTTTACAGTACTTTAACACTTTTACTTAAAGAGTAAAAAGCTTGAGTTGATACATTAACTTCTACAGAAGTATTTTTAAACTTGAGTATCTATACTTCTACCTACAGAGTAATTAATGTCAATACTTTTCACACTTTTGCCTGAAGTGTTTAAAAACTCCAGCAGCACTGCTGCTGTTTCTGATCCACTCATAGCAGAACAACACAAACTAACACACCACATTTATGCCAGTGTCAGTGCAGTTCTGTGTGTGGGTTTTTTTCCCCTGTGGGGTCCTGATTATTAAAGATAAGGAAGAAAGGAGAAAGATAATAATGAAGTATACAGAGAAACAGATACAGGACTACAGTCTGTAATTATACTGTAGAACTACAAAATGTATCTATATGATCAGTGTTGTTAATGAAAGGAGGTGATCATACAATTCTACATGTGTTTCTTCTGCAGGTCAGCATCTCCACTGTGGGTTATGGAGACATGTTCCCAGAGACTCACCTGGGGAGGATCTTTGCATTCGCCTGCATCTCTTTTGGGATCATTCTGAACGGCATGCCCATCTCCATCCTGTACAACAAGTTCTCAGATTACTATTCTAAGCTGAAGTCTCATGAGTACACCTCAACCGTGAAAGCTCGGGGTAAAATCAGGTTTGCCAAAAGAGCTGCCAAGATGTTGTCAGAGTGCTGCGAGAAACCTTACTCGACTGCGCCAGCACCGCTCCACTGCGAATAACTGCAACTGCTAACACTACCTATATACAAGGGTTGGACAATAAAACTGAAACACCTGCCATTTTTCATGGCTTCATGGCTAAATTGGAGCAGCCTGGTGGCCAATCTTCATTAATTGCACATTGCACCAGTAAGAGCAGAGTGTGAAGGTTCAATTAGCAGGGTAAGAGCTTTAACAGTTTTGCTCCAAATATTGCAATGCACACAACATTATGGGGGACATACCAGAGTCCAAATTTGGACAAATTGTTGGTGCACGTCTTGCTGGCACATCTGTGACCAAGACAGCAAGTCTGTGATGCATCAAGAGCCATGGTATCCAGGGTAATGTCAGCATACCACCAGGAAGGACCAACCACATCCAACAGGATTAACTGTGGATGCTGTAAGAGGAATACTCTACCATGTGACATTACAGATGCTTATTGAAACAATGCCACAGCGAATCCATGCTAAAGATGCTCCAACCAAATATTAGACTATTAGAATATATAAGCTATTCTCATACACAAATCACAGCTGTATACACTCAGGCAATCTTACTAGGCTGGAATTTTAGAGTAAAATCTCTATTTTCATCTATTTTTGTTTTTTTAAGGATACTTTTTAAATTCTTTTTTTTTCTGTGCATAATTGATTAACCTATTTTTCTTAAACACTTTATTACTATCATTATCTTTTGTAAATATTTGGTAAAGAATGAAATATTGAGGGTTAAACTTTTTTTTTTGCACCACATTAACTTCACCAGTCCCACCAGTCTCTGAGACACTGAGTCTCTGATTATTAGTTTACACCTTTTCCTTCAATGTTTTAATTTTTTTCCTACACTGTAAATTAATACTGAAGTGATCCAGACTATGAAGGAACACATAATGAATCATGTAGTAACTTAAAGTGTTAAACCAAAATACTCTGTGAAGAAGCATTTAAATGCTCTTGTTAACTTGCAGTTTCCGAGGCTGGTAACTCTGATTAACTAATCCTGTACAACAGCGGAAACTCTTGCTCTTCCTTTCCCAGGGTGGTCTCGATGAGAGCCAGTTTTATCATAAATGTTTAATGGACTTTGTGGTGACTGTACCTGAGGATAGTTTCAAAGTTCTTGATTTTTTTTCAGATTAACTGACCTTCATAATATGGATTAGAACATTACTGTAATCAAGCTATTTACTGTATAACTGTAACTCTACCTCTTCACTACTTTACAACTGATGCTCTCAAACACATTAAGAGACAAGAAATTCAGGTAATTAACTCTTGACGAGTTCAGCACAGCTGTTAACTGAAAGCCTGAAATTCCAGGTGACTCTACCTCATGAAGCTGACTGAGAAAATCCAGCCAAGCTGTGTAAAACTATCTCTATCCAAGCAAGAGGTGCAACTTTGAATAATCTAAAATATAAAACATTTTCGGGTTTGTTTAACACTTTTTTGTTTTCTGACATAATTCCATATGTATTTTCTTCATAGTTTGGAACGGTAATAGTCTTGATCTACAATGCAGAATATATACAGTTCTGGAAAAAAAATTAGAGACCACTTCAGTTTCTGAATCAGTTTCTCTGATTTTGTTATTTATAGGTTTATGTTTGAGTGAAATAAACATTGTTTTTTTTTCTATAAACTACCGACAACATTTCTCCCAAATTCCAAATAAAAATATTGTCATTTAGAGCATTTTTTTTGCAGAAAATGAGAAATGGCTGAAATAACAAAAAAGATGCAGAGCTTTCAGACCTCAAATAACGCAAAGAAAACAAGTTCATATTCATAAAGTTTTAAGTTAAGTTCAGAAATCTATATTTGGTGAAATAACCCTAATTTTTTTCATCACAGTTTTAATGAATCTTGGCATGTTCTCCTCCACCAGTCATACCCACTGCTTTTGGATAATTTTTGTAGCTTTTTTTGGCGGTTTGTGATCATCCATTTTCCTCTTGATTATATTCCAGAGGTTTTAAATTTTTCCAGAACTGTATATGCTTCTAATATATTAATCACAACCATGTACACTCAGGACATCTTGTAAGAATGTAATTGGTCAGTAAAATCTCTATTTTTGTAATGTTTTTTTTATGGCAGTGTTCATTGTTTTTGGGTATTTGCAAATATGTACTATAAAATGCTACTGAAACAGAATCAGAGTCCAGCGTAACATTAGAATAAGAGGAAATAATCCAGGGAGGATTGCTTTAGATAACGAGTTGATAGTCGAAACATCTGGCCCAGAATAGTTCCAATACTTTTTCCTGCTCTTTATGGGCATCTGTGTAAGATCGAATCTGTAAAATCCGATTTATGCTTCATGTAAACAGCTTTCCTTAAGCAACAGGCTTTCAGTGCTGCACAGATTGGACCAGCTCCAGAATCTCACGACTGAAAAAAGTACAGTTGTCTCCTGTTTTATAAATACCTGCTATTTGAAAACTGATAATGTGTATTATTACTGCTGCTCTGGTCAAGGTACCAGGGTTATTGTCTAGATACTAGGGTCATGAAGGGGGTTCTGGAGAGTTCTGTTGAGTAAGCGGGTTAATTGGCACTTCTAAAATTGGTGAAAAACTGTACAAAAAAGGTGAAATGCAAGAATAGTGTCGGGAGGCTTTAAATCCACCCCTGATTCCGTTTTATTTAGTGAATTTGTGGAGCTGCACAGATTGGACCAGCTCCAGAATCTCACTACTGAAAAAAAGTACAGTTCTCTCCTGTTTTTTAAAAACCTGCAATTTAAAAACTGATAATGTGTATTATTACTGCTGCTGTGGTCATGGTACTAGGTTTCAAGGGTTATTGTCTAAAAACTAGGGTCATAAATGGAGTTCTGGTGAGTCAGCGGGTTAATTGGCACTTCTAAAATTGGTGAAAAATCTACAAAAAATGGTGAAATGCTGGAATAGTGTCAGGAGGCTTTAAATCCACCACTGATTCAATTTTATTTAGTGAATTTGTGGAACTGCACAGATTGGACCAGCTCCAGAATCTCACTACTGAAAAAAAGTACAGATTTCTCCTGTTTTTTAAATACCTGTGTATGTGTATTAGTACTGCTGCTGTGGTCAAAGTACTAGGCTTTAATTACCATCCCTATTGCCTAGATACTAGGTCATAAAGGGAGTTATGGTGTTCTGGTGAGTCAGTGGGTTAATTGGCACTTCTAAAATTGGTGAAAAACTGTACAAAAAAGGTAAAATACAAAAAAAGTGTCTGGAGGCTTTAAATCCAGCACTGATTCAGTTGTATTTAGTGAATCTGCAGAGCTGTAGCTTACTTTATGAGAACTCCACCGAAGAATTTGAGGACAAAGACTTCAAACAGGATTTTTTTGGGTCTCAATCTTGAGGCGTTCTCGCTCTCAGCTGGACTCAGATCCCTTTAGACTCGGTCATGACTCAATCTAGACAATAATCGTAGTTTTTGTCTTGATTATAGCAATACTTTCTATTAGTAGACTGCAAAATCCAAAATCTGTTGATTCCAAAACTTTACATTAAATATAATCAAGATTCAAACCATCTGAAAACCAACAAATTAAAGAAAAGCAACAGTATGCCTCTGTAAGCACAGACAATCCCTTAAGGCTTAATCTCTGCAGATTGTAAAGAAACCAGTGTTATGGTGAATAAGCCCTGTCTCGGCTCAGCGAGTGCACTGAGAGAAGACAGATGGATGTGGAACAAGACAACAGAATTAATTCTGTAGTTTCCACTTCCTCCACATTCCCTCCCTTTCTGAGTAAAGGCCTCCAGCAGCTGAAGGCTGAAGCTCCATAGCTCTGGACTCGGGAGGACACAGCTCTGGAGGACACAGGGACGAGGGGTTAGAAACACCTAAAGGAATGTGAACTTGAAGGTCTAGAACCCTTATTCCGCAGCCTAAAAAAAAGCTTAAACACTCCTTTGTACACTTTCTGACGGAGTCAAAACAATTCTACGCTCACAAAAACAATCCTTTCATGCAGACAAAACACTTTAACTGCCTCATTTCACATCCTCACTCATCGTCAAAGAAAGAGCTGCACCCAGACGGAAGTGTCAGATTGCAATGCTGTTCAGAAGGAAGACCTTCCTGTTACCAGGAACAATAAATGATTAAGATTTAAAAGATTAGATTTCGACTGATATAAGCAAATCTTGGCCATATTTATTGAGCAGCAAATAAAGAAATAGTGTCTAACGCATGTGTAATGATGTAACAAGCCAGATGTTTTGGCATTGAGTCATAGAGGTTCCTACTGGTGTTCTGTGATAATTGATTTAGACTTGATGTAACACAGTGGATCAACACCAGCAGATGACATGACTCTCCAAACCATCACTGATCATCAGTAAATTTTACATTTCATTTATAAATCAAGGGATCAGAGTCTGGAGGAAGAGTGGAGAGACAGTGTAAGCTGCTTGAGGTCTAGTGTGAAGTTTCTACAATCAGTGATGGTTTGATGGAGAGTCATGTCATCTGCTGGTGTTGATCCACCGTGTTTTATTATTAAGTCTAAAGTCAGTGCAGTTTTGTCTTACAGCACTTTTTTTTGAGGATTTCATTTTCCAGCAGGATTTGGCACACTGCCCACACTGACAAAAGTATCACTTGGTCTTTTATAATATTCAAATTTTCTGAGAAACTGATTTCTGGGTTTTCATTGGCTGTAAGCCATAAAATCATCAACAATTAAATAAACACTTAAATAACACTTAAAATAGATCACTCTGTATGTAATACATCTATATAATATGAGTTTCACATTTTGAACTGAATTACTGAAATAAAGTACATTTTCAATGTTCTATTTTTTTAATGCACTAGTATACATTGCCATACATCATATATTGTGAATGTGTGACCTCTATAGTTCTATTTTCGGATCAAATATATATATATATATATATATATATATTTAAATATAATCCTGAAATGCTGAAACTAAGATTAAGACAAAGCTGAACATGTTTAATTCATACATGGCATAGCCAGTGGATGGATTATGATTCAATGTATATATGTAACAAGTCACTACATGATTGAGTATGTAGTTATTTATTTTGTATTTACATACATATAAATCCATAAGTAACAATTCATAAAATGAGAATTACAAAATCCTTTGCACAACATGACTGAGAATGTCTTGCAGAATTACAAAATTACTCTTAAACCAAAAAGAGGAAAGCAAGTCTGGGTGTTGAGATCTTCAGATCTTGGCGAGGAGGTCCAGCACCGGTTGGAGGCAGTGTGAGAACCTGTAAGAACGTATGGTGCTCATCAGTACTGATTTTACTCTAGGCCAGTTTCTCCAGCAGAGCCTCCACTCCTTTTGAGTTCTGAATTTTTTTCAGTTTGGGAATAATGGAGCACAGAGCAGTCCTCACGTCCTCCGCCACTCCCTCGTCTGCGCTCTGGAGGAGGCTGTGGAGAAACAAACAGCAGCTGAATAAAAGAAGAAATGCTAACAAGCAGCTGCAGACAGGCTGAAGCTAATGCAGACCCCTGGGGAGATCATATTCAACAATGTTATGAATGGTGGAGACCAGGTTTCATTGGTAAAAGGAATTTCAATGCAGCACCCGTAATTTTTCAATACAATAATAAAAAAAAAGCTTTAAAGCACTTGCAATATAAATATACATGAACAAACGCAAAAAAAAAAAGGATATAAATTCACTTTAAAAACAATCAAAAGGAATTTTATTGCGCCTGAAAGCTTTGAATCAGCATTAAATGGAAATATTTGGTGTCATAAATTATGAAGTTAAGTTGCTTTGAATTTGTATAGTTGTAAAATTTGCTGTAAAAGCAAACAAAAAAAAGTGTTTAAATTCAAAGGTATGAATTATGGGATTATAATCAGCTTTTACTATAAAAAATAAATAAATATGTTTTCATTTTCAGTTTTTCTGCTTCTTGATTATAATTAGGCCTGTATAAATAAAATTTTTATTTTAATGGACGACCTATTATCCAAACAGTCCCTTTGTCAAGCGATTTTAATTGTCATTTTAAATATATGGTATATGCCTGGTTGCATTTAATTTTTCTGCTAAAATAAAAGTAATATAAATAAATTAATAAAATAAACAATAGCCAATACTAAAGGTGCCAAAAAAGACAAAGATTGACATCAAACTTTTTGTTTTGTTTTGTATGACACGTCGATAGAGGAATTATATCATGACAGGCCTAATAATAGTTAGTCAGTTGTCAGGTTTTAGAAAGGACAAGAGTTTTGTAGATACATTTATGATCAATTTGGGTATATGCACACACAACAACTCAAATAAACCCATATAAAGCTTAAAAATATAATAAATCAAATTAATTTGCAACATTTCGTCGTCTTTAACAGAATCCTGAGCTATGAAAACACACAGGCATTGTCCAGGCCTGGGTGAACAGAGGGAAACGGACAAATCTCTCACTGCTTAAAGTCTTAGAGAGATTAGAGGAGGTCAGGCACAAAGCCTGAGGAGGAGAGGGGGAGTGGAACCGACCAAAGACCCGCAGACAAGGGAGAGTTATGGGTAGGGTGTGGGCGGGGCCAAGTAATCCAGTGCCTGGGAGAAGGGAGCCACTGTACAGGCCTTTATTAGCATACCAGCATGCAGAGTGCATAATGTGACGGCGCTGCTAAACGACAGGCTTACACCCGGGCGGCTCTGCGGAGCGGCGAGGCTGACGGAGGAGCAGGAAATCTCCTGTGAAAGAGTCTTTCAGACGCTGCTTTGTGCAGAAATTACAGCGTTTGTGTCGCAGTCATTTCAACATGAATGCGCATTCCTGTGGGTTTTTAATAGCAGTATTTCACCAGCGCATATATTTTACCGCTAAATGGATGTTTTGTTGTTCTGTGCAGGCAGGTTGATGTTAACTACATAAGATTTATAAAGCATGCGAGGAATTCAGACATACCCGCTCATTAGACTGTGTTTAAAACACTTTCAGGATAAAATAGTGCAGAGATGTTCTGATTACACACTGACTACTAGGAGGTACTGATTTCCCCACCCCACGTTTTCCCCCCCAAATGCCACTAAATTATACATCAGAAACAAACATACAACATATATTTCATAAGTACTCCTCTATGACTAGCAATGCCCCCCCAACTATTGCTACTCCTCTTTCCTACTTCTCCTCCTCCTACTGGCCCTCTTTTCCTACTACTCCACTACTCTTCTCCTACTATATCTCCCCTGCTGCTCCTCTTTTCCTACTATACCTCTCCCACTGCTCCTCTCCTTCTATACCTCCCCTACTATTCCTATCCTACTCTTCCTTTTCTACTACTCTTCCTCCTCTTCTATTGCCCCTGTTTCTACTACTTATCATCTTCTACTACTTATCCTACTTTTGTACTACTCCTCCTCTTCTACTGCTCCCCTCCTACTCCTCCTCTTCTACTACTATTCCTTCTCTTCTACTACTATGACTCTTCTTCTATTGCCCCTCTTCTACTACTTATCCTCCTTTTCTACTGCTCCTCTAATATTCCTCCTCTTCTACTCCTTCCTTCATCTACTACACCTGTCCTACTACTCCTCCTCTTCTATTGCCCCTCTTCTAATACTTATCCTCCTTTTCTACTACTCCTCCTCTTCTATTGCCCCTCTTCTACTACTTATCCTCCTTTTCTACTACTCCTCTGTTACACTTCTACTGCTTTTCCTTTTCTTCTACTACTCCTTCTCTTCTACTAAACCAATACTCCTCCTCCTCCTCCTCTCCTACTTTTACTCTTCTTCTATTGCCCCTCTTCTACTACTTATCCTCCTTTTCTACTGCTCCTCTAATATTCCTCCTCTTCTACTCCTTCCTTCATCTACTACACCTGTCCTACTACTCCTCCTCCTGTTCTACTACTCTTCCTCCTCTTCTATTGCCCCTTCTACTACTTATCCTCCTTTTCTACTGCTCCTCTCCCTTCTCTTCTACTACTCATCTACTACTCCTCCTCCAATCCATACATTCCCTCACACACATCACATACAGTAACAGGCAGGTTCACTCACCAGCAGAGGACCATAGCACCACGGTTGACTGACACCCATGTTTTCAGCTTATCTAGGCCCACTTTTTCAAGTAGAACTCTGGAGAAACGTTCTGTTAGAAAACAAAATCAACAAAAAAACTATTTCTGTGACCACAATGCATCATAACTGATTTACTTGCCATAGTTTCTTTATCATCTGTCTTAAGTAAAGGAATAACTGTATAGACAGGGATATTGGTACTTGCTCATTATTTTATCCACAAACAAATGTATTAAAAAGAGATTATATCATTTTGTTAGAGTAAATGTCTCTGAAGTCCAGGGAAGACTTTCTATTAGATTTCCATGAGGTGGTTTAGGCTTACCCTCTCGACCTGCCGCCTTCATCTTGGCGTCCTGCTCAATCAACCATTTCAGCACGAGATGGCCTGCAGGGTGCTCAGCCATGTGCAGCTAGAACATGGAGGTGGAGGTAAAACAATGGGTAAGATTTCGCCCACAAAGCTTAAGATAAACAGACTTTAAATAAATAACATAGACTTAAAGTAAATGCCACTGCTTTAAATGAAGTCATCTGTTACAGCAGTTTAGACAACCTACGAGTTGCACCCACTGATTCAGGGCTAAATTAAACCAGAGCGCCCAACCCCACAAACATAATACCTGTACAGATCCAAACAATGAATTCTGCATACATTACTGTTTAATTGTCTTATATGTACACAGGTTTGAACAGAAATATAAAAAAAATATATAGGCCAAGAAGATTAATTACTACCACCAAGACCCACAAATGAAAGCCCAATAAGGATTTCCTGCTGATTTGCTAAATGCAGAAACTCAATAAGCTAAATAAGAGGACTGTTAACACTGTAAATAATGTAACACTGTCCTCACCTGGCCATCCACACCACCAGCTACAAAGTCTTCAGCCGCCAGTTCAGCTACAGCCCCCATAGCAGGCCACAGGTCTCCCACTGCAGCTCCCAGGATGTCGCTGACCACCACGCTGCAGGCCTTATCCATCACCATAGAGCGAGTATTCTCACACAGGTACGTCAACAGGGGAGGAGATATGGCCTCCAGCAGCTCCTGACGCCTCACAGACACGTCCTTTTTACTGCACAACACACACAAAGTATGTTATTTACAACCATTATACAATAATTATACATTAAACTAAAAAACACAATGCACAATGTGCACCATGCAAAAAAAAAAAAAAAGAGATAACTTAAAAATGATGAGTTCCTTTGATTTTACCAAATTAAAAACCTCTGGAATATAATCAAGAGGAAGATGGATGATCACAAGCCATCAAACCAAACTGAACTGCTTGAATTTTTGCACCAGGAGTGGAATAAAGTTATCCAAAAAGCAGTGTGTAAGACTGGTGTGAAGGAGAACATGCCAAGATGCATGAGAACTGTGATTCAGCCATTTCTCATTTTGTTGCAAATAAATGCACTAAATGACAATATTTTTAATTGGAATTTGGGAACAATATGGTCCGTAGTTTATAGAATAAAACAACAAATGTTAATTTTACTCAAACATAAAACTATTAATAGCAAAACTATAAATAAAAGTTGATCGACATCACCCTAAAAGTGATGAGAGGGGAAGAGCACCATCTACCTACACAGAGAGAGCAAGGCCAATTTTGCTCTCTCAAGGCTCTGGCAGCTGATGGATAAGACTTTAACTGTTGAAACTGGGACTAACCTGTGAGCGTTTCCGTCACCCTTCTCCAGCACTTGAATGATTTCTGGTAGCAGGTGGGCGGGGTCCCGAGGGCTGAGAAGATAGAGAAGCACCTTCTTGCCATGTTTATTGCTGATGACCTCAGCCAGAGAACTCACCAGCTCCTGAGAATGAAAATGTCTTAGTTCAGTTTATGCAAATGTAATACATTACACCAGGTCTATTACAGCTTAGCAAACTACAAGATCACCCTATGAGGATATGTGGATCTCTAAAAACAGTTTCTCGAAATGTCTCACAATTACTCTTTGACCGGAGGTCACTCATTTACAAAAGAATAAAGTCAGAGAAACATAATATTAATGTGGCCTCAGTTGCTCGGTCCTGCCGCTTTGCGCTCTATAACATCCGAAAAATTAGACCGTTCCTGACGCAACAGGCCACCCAACTCCTGGTGCAAGCGGTCGTCATCTCACGCCTCGACTACTGCAATGCCCTGCTAACTGGCCTCCCGGCCTGTGTAGTAAAACCACTCCAGATGATCCAGAACGCAGCAGCACGTCTGGTCTTCAACCAACCAAAACGGGCACATGTCACCCCGCTGCTCATTGAGCTCCATTGGCTACCAGTTGATGCTCGCATCAAATTCAAAACTCTTACAATCGCCTACAAGGTGATGTCAGAACAGGCTCCTTCCTACCTGCACTCTCTCCTGAAGGCTTACGCTACCTCCCGGCCGCTGCGCTCCTCCAGTGAACGTCGCCTCGCTTTGCCAAAAACATTCACACAAAGCAATCCAGACTGTTCTCATACAGAGTTCCCCAATGGTGGAACAAACTACCCTCCACTACCAGATCAGGAGAATCTCTCGCTATCTTTAAGACACTCCTGAAGACAGAGCTCTTCAAAGAGCACTTACTCTCTTAATACCTCTAACACACTAACTACTTCTAACCTCATTTCCTTCTTCCCCTCCTTCACTCCTCTATCCTATTATTCCCCTTTGACCTCCTTTTATCCCTATCCAAAGATGTTTTTCCTTTAAACTTATTTTACATTGTACTTGAATATTGTAAGTGGCTTTGGACAAAAGCGTCTGCCAAATGTAATGTAATGTAATGTAATGTGAAATCATAGAACTTACTGATAGAACAGCCTGTTTGACCAGTTTGGTGTCGTCAATGCAATCAAAAGCTGCAAGAAGGACTAGGTGTGCATACTCTCCCTGTGAAAAAAAGTCAATCAGAATACCGAAATAACTCACCAGAAACACATTATGATTTAACTTGGGCATATCAGCCCCAACATGTGTAAAAACAAAGATTTGGAAGGAACGGAATAGTGATCAGTCATGAAGTGCATGAATGCTTTGTTTCAAATTAAAAGCCCTGAATTGTTTGTAACTTTGATTTAATGACATTTGATAGATTTCTGACGCAAAAGCAACACTGAAGTACTAGTGCATCATATAAATTTGAATATCATTGAAAAGTTCCTTTATTTCAGTAATACAGTTCAAAATGTATCACACACAGAGTGATCCTCTTAAGCATTTATTTATTTTATTGTTGATGATTATGGCTTACAGCCAATAAAAACCTAAAAATCAGTGTCTCAGAAAATTAGAATATTATATAAAACCTATTGGTACTTTTGGCAGAGTGGCATGTCCTGCTGGAAAATTAAATTCACATCTCCTTAAAAAATTCCTTACAGCACTTCCCTCTGCTGACAACCTTTATGGAGATGCCGATTTCATTTTCCAGCAGGACTTGGCACACTGCCAGAAGTACCAATTGGTCTTATATAATATTCTAATTTTCTGAGACACTGATTTTTTTTAGGTTTTCATTGGCTGTAAACCATAATCATCAACAACAAAATAAATAAACGCTTACAATAGATCACTGTGTTTAATAGATCTATATAATATCTACGAGTTTCACATTTTGAACTGAATTACTGAAATAAAGTAACTTTTCAATGATGGTGGTAGAGTAATATTACATGATTTTACACAAATATCATTAATATCAGCTTACCATTGCAAACTTTGCAATATACGTCTTCATAGTTTTGATGATAACCTTCCTGTCCTGAAATACACACACACACACGCACATAATCAGAATGACACAGAATA